>NC_080019.1:206637985-206941016 GCF_030020395.1 Manis pentadactyla | reverse complement strand
CTGATTTGGAGCTCTCAAGTGAGCACAGTTGCTATGAGCAGGTACACAAATCATGGAATGCACACGAAACAGCCTGTCACAGCATTGGAGCCTGGAATTAGCAAGAGACCACGACTGAGTGTTGAGTGCATATGAAGGGAACAATGGGCAGAAGATGTTGGGCAGAAGATGTTCTCTTTTGCAAAAGGCCTCAGCATGAAGATCTATCAGAAGGTTCATGAGAAAGAAAAGCCCCTGGAGGCTTCCTTGACTGCGGCAGGTAGCAAGTCACCTTAATCATGAGATCCTGTCACCATTTCTGGTGTAATGGACATGCTCTATGACAGGCAGTACAATGGACGTGTACACAGCATAGCTTTGGAGTCCGATAGATGGGGCTCAAATTCTGGCTCCTTCACTTCCTAGGCTAACCTTGGGAGACCAACGTAACCTCTCAAAGCCTCAGTTTCTGCATCTGCAGAATAGGATTTAAGAGCAGTACTTACCTTCAGTCACTGAGAATTTGATGAGAAAACGCATGTCAAGGGCTTAGTCTAGTGCCTGGGACAGAAGTAAATGATCAATAAACACTTACACACACCCCACACACTGCACAGGGTAAAAAAAACCCAAGGGCTGCATCACAGGTGAGGACAGTGAATGCTGAAATGTTGCCTATGCTGCCACACTGGAAATCAAGATCCTGTGGCCTCCAGCGATTTGTCTTATACTTTTGAAGGCCCTCTTTGCAGAGGGACAGCTCCTTCTCCCACTTGCCTTTGACATTTCCATTTCCTGCTTCCCCTGTGGGGACCCTGCAGTTACCTTCCTTAATTAATTCTATAGTTGGAGCTGTCCTCCTTGGAAACTCAGCCTTCACCTTGTTGGACATGAACTAAAGGACATTTCAGGTGTGGTTACTGAGGGAAGGATGCAGTGTGCATCGGATGGCAGGAATGCCTGGTGGGACCTCTCCACCCTGGATATGCCACCTCACCCTTTCAAAAAACCACTGGAGCATATTTGAGAAAAGTTAAGCTGTTTTATTTCACAGGATAGCTCCACATCAAACCAGCAGGCACCATCAGAATACGCAACAGAGGATCCAGTCAGACACTCTATGGGACGGGCGTTTGGTTCTAAGGTAGAAAAACAATATCTGGAATAGGGCAACACTTATCATCACATGGGACAGACAACCAGCAGTTTCCTAGGGTCGTTTCAGTTTGTTTTTTCCTGACAGTTTGGGGAGGAGGGAAACCAAAAGAAACAAAAGAGACCAGCCACTCTGAAGCACTCAGAACCAAATCTATTGCCAAACCAAGTAAACAGTCACACTGCCAGGAACTGGAGCCTGAGCAGAATCTCTAGCCAGAATCTACTTCCGCGTAAGGAAGGCAAAGTGCACCCTTGTTCTGGTTCAAGGAACAGCTTTGTTACTTGCCTGGGACAGTTCACACAGAAAGGAGGTGTCGGCAAGGAGCAGAGATGGCCATTCGGCCAGTCCCAGAGGATGGGACAGCGGAACACTGGCAGATCAACCTCGAGAGAGGCCAGGACTCCAACCTGACTTCTCTCAGCTCCCCTTGCGCAGCCTTTGGTATGTGGGGAATTCTCTACAAGTCTGCTCAAAAGAGAGGAGGCCCCAGAGAACCAGGGAAGTTGACATGAAACGTCAGCATCAGCTCTGCATGGCAGAAAATCAGCTAAGCAACACCTCCACTCACCCCCTTCCCGCCTTTTCCTCCCCGCCCGTCCTCCCAAGCCCAACAGGGTCCCCCACTGTGGTTGTGGGTCAGCCATTCTTCTTTCTGGGTTTCTCGGGAGAATGAGGCATTTGCTCTAGTGTGGAACCATCTGGATGTGTGAAAAGTTAAGAATAGAAACACCAAGAGGAAGAACCATTGCATTAGTCCTTGGGATTTTCCATCAGCCATGTATGTGCACTGGTGCCATGTCACGGCTGGGTCACAGGAAGTCCTCAGCATCCATGTCTCCTCAATGAGAAAGAAATATACCTGAAAGGCACTCCAGGGGACCCCAGCAGCGAAGAAAGCCCCATGTAAAGGCCATTCCCCACACTGGCTCCCCTCTGTGCACTACAGACCAGTTCCGAAAGGTTTATAAGGCAGATCTCTGAACTGCTGGTTCCAGCCAGTAGCCAAAGGGTGGCTCCATTTTCCTGTGTCTCTTCCTACTCAGATTTCATCCTTTGGGAATCCACTTCTCTCCTGCCCCTTGGCCTGGTGACCTCAGAGAAATGACTCCCAAGTCTAATTCCCAAGCTTAAAATTCCCTCCAATTGTGTGCTCTGTCCGGGGTTCAAAAGGCGCTTCAAGGTGAGAAAATCGTTAGCACTGAAAACAAGGAAAGGCAAGAATTTTTCATAGAATCCCACAGCTCAGAGCAGCTCTTTGAGAGGAAAGGGTAATAAGGGGAGCGAGGGAGAGTTGGGTAGGAAGCACAGCTTGTTCTCAATTTTACCCGAAAAAGGTCTTTAGCGGCAGCTGGGCCCCAGGGCCCAGGAAACTAGACCAGGAATGAATTGTCTTTGGTCAGTTTTAAATGAACATCTTGCTGGTTCATTCCTAAAATAGACTGAATCGGTTATACATAAAGACAAAAGTCTTGACCTCAGGGTAAGTCGAAGGTTTCTGTGAAGCAAAAAATAAAAATAATAATAAAAAATAAAAATGCCCGTTATCAATGAACTGATCAGTACAGCTCTCAGTAATGGTGATGGACAAGTAGGTAAACACCACTTCCCCTTGTACGATTGGTTATATTGAGGATTACTAACTAGGTCACTACATTTCCCCACACTCACTGTACAGTTAGGTTTCTGGTATTTGTTTTTTACATGAATCTATCTACTAGGTGCAAAGATTTGGTGAGTGGTATTGGCTATAATTTAACTGTAGCCTTTTAAAAATTACAGTTTCACATTTTAACAGTTACTTTCCAGCATTTAAGCAAATACAGCAATACACAGTGGACTAGCACAGGCAGGAGTCAGAAGAGGAAGCCAATGCTCAGGGACTGGATGGGCCTGGGAGCGTGTGGAGGTGGTGGAGACATGCAGTGTCAGATGAAGACGTTGCCAGTGGGGTGGGGGCAAGAAAGTATTTTACCATTTGGCTCTGTGTCAAGGCTCAGCTCTGGGGCTGGATGAGTGGAGTGTGAACTTCCCTAAATGTGAATATATCTGCCATTTCCCAGTGGAAACATAGGTGCTTGAAGGAAACATCCCTGCCTTTAGGTAATCTGGTGAAAGGCAGATCCGTTTTCAGTAAGGAAAAATGAACTTTAGTCAATTCAGAGGGAAATCCGCATGATCTGACGGGTATTATGTAGAACAGGCAGGCAACAGATCTAGCAACTCAAATTCCTACTTTTTAGCTGGTAGTCAGGGAAGAGAATGTTAAATTTTGTGTGGGCAGCTACTGCATTTCAGGTGTGGGAGTATCTTGGGTTGAAACGAGAAGTCTTGTGTCTTGGCTGGACAGTATAGCATCCCTGCAGATAAGTGACTTTATGAGCCTGGGACAGCTCTTGGCTATCTATCAAATCTCGGGCAAGTCACAGCACATACTAAGGCCTTGCTTTCTTTCCCAGGCTGTAACTGGGGATGTCTTTGTGTGCTCAGAGGCAGAGGGCTCTTAGCTCGTCCTTTCCAGGAGCTGAAAGAGAACAGTTCATTACAGGCCAAACAAGGAAGGTCAAGCTTGCTGCTGGCCCTTCCCTGGCATTCTCTTGGCGCCCTCTGTTGATTCTTCCTTCCACTGCGTGCTCTCAAGCCCAGTGGTTCAGACAAGGCAGGGCGGCTTACACTCCTACACACCCAGGTATTAGTAACCTAACAGGTCCCTCCCTCAGGGAAGAATTTGCCTTTTTTGGAGGACCGGAGGAGAGGGCAAAGCTTAATCCGATGGGGTGAAATGGTCACGATGGAATTTCAAGCATCAGTAGCTCATCTTTCTGTCGGGCTGGGCTTCAGGGCTTTCATGAAGCTGGCAGGAACATTCCAGTGTCCACTTCTCAAATGCCATTAGGTTTAAAAAACAAGGTCTTGGATGGTTTTTGATCTAAGAGACTTACCTTACTAATGATAATAAAAAGAGCAATTGTGTTGGCAAAATACTTCCCAGTTTACACAGCTTGCTCATTGACTTTTTATTTTTATCATCTTCATTTTATGGAGCAGGAAACTCAGGCTCAATGAGGTGGAGTAAGTAAGTAGTGGGGGCTGGACTCAAACACAGGACGTTTGACCCAGGGGGACACACTCAGGCCTCGAGAGAGAGAAAACATGAAGCTTAAAAACAATAGGGAGGAAAGTCTTGGCTTGGCATGAGGGAAGTGAGGAAAAGGGGTCCCAATAGGATCTGATTTGCCTATGTTCCATTATCCAGAAACAGCTCATCTCTGGAAAATGAAGAGATCAAAAGAGGAAGTAAAGTGGAACTGAATGACCATGATCCAGGCCTTTTCCCAACCAAAAGGCAGAAGCCTGGCTCATAACACTTGAAGATCATACACCCCAGTTCTATCGCTGTATTTCCACTTACATCAGATGTTCTGGGGGCGGCAGGGGAAAGCCAAAGGAAGGGAGAGGGGAAAGCATTTTCACTTGCATAAACTCATCTAAAGCATTCCCTAGGGCAGAAAGTGCCAAGGGCTGCCCCTCCTTGGCCCCAGGTCTGAGCTGGGCAATTATGGCTCATGCGCTTCATGCAAGAGTGCACCAGCCAGAGTGCATCACGGCCTGATTTTAAATTAAAATGATGTGACTCAAAGCCTCCTTGCCTGTTTAGTCCCAAATCTGACACAGTATAATTAGTAGAAAGAGGAAAAGAAATAATTAAATATTTTGAAAACGGTGTAAGTTAAACCTCTATAGTTACCACAGATTTATTCCTACAGCTCTTCTAGATTTTGAAGGGTTCCACACCACTGTTTTGTTTCCTTTTTCCCAACCACACACAATACTGTGCTATGATGGGCTTTAAATTCTCACTATCCCCCTTTTCTACATACAAATACAAGGATGCTGTGGTCAGGAGTCTTCTCACCAACATCCTCCCATGCCTTCAGGGATACAGTTGGCCCTTGGCCTCTGGATGGAAAGGCAGGGTCTCGGGTAGATGGGGGGCAAGGGGGTTCTGTGAAGGGTTCCCCACCTCTAGGAGCAGCCTGCTTGGGGTACTGCCTGCCCCACCCTTCCTTTAGGGGCAGACTGTTTTGGAAGGCCACGACTTCTGGAGACAGTGGGAGACTTTGTTTTTCTGCAGGTTAGTGGTATATTGCTTCATTCGCAGTTACTGTGGGCCTCTCAATTCTCCCAGAAAAGTCCCTGCAAATCCCACCAAATAACTCAGTGGGAGATGTTTGGTGGCATGGGTCTGAGGTAAATCTAAGTTTCATAAAAAGAAAAAGGAGATCCTATATACATTTAGTATGTGTGTCCAGATCTAGTATATGTATATAGATGCATAAATATATATATATATACACACACCTAAGACACATACATACATATATATGTGTATATATGCACACATATCGTACACACATATTTATGTATGCAGAGAATGCAGAGAGATTTTCCAGTGACGATGTGCAGGCGAAGCCGTCGGACGTCGGGCCCCGCGCTTAGGAAACGTTCCCGCCGGGACAGCGCCTGCCCCGCAGCCCTCGGGCCGTTCGCACGCCCGGTGGGCGGGGCTCCCCGAACGCCGGCGGCTGCGAGCGCCTGCGCGGCTCGGCGCCCAGGCCGCCTCCCGGGAGGCTCCGCGGCCGCCCGCCCCCGCTGCGGGTCACATGGTACCCGACCTGTCCGCTGGGCCGCCGAAGCCCTTCTCGGTGGGCGTCACGGCCGGGCTGCCCACGCCCGAGCTGCTGCTGCTGCTGGAGCGGTGCTGCAGCGCCGGCCGCGCGGGCCGCACTGGGGGCGGGCGCAGCTGGGCGCCGGCCAGGCGGGCCGATAGGGCCGGCTTGAAGGTGGTCATCATCTCGGTGGAGGAGCTGCTGCTGCGGCGCATGGCGGCGTCTGGGTCGCGGATGACGATGGTGTGCAGAGGACTGGCGGGCTCCGAGCTGACGGGGCCTGGCGGGTTCTTCAGGGGCTCCAGCGTGTCCAGCACTACGTCCGGAGCCTGCTTGACCGTGTTCTGCCTCTCGAGCTCCCGCAGCTCGTGCAGAGCCGTGCTCATGGTCTTCTCGATGTCCTGGGGAGACAGAGAGCTCCGCGTCAGCACAGCGCCTAGAGGCCCGAGGTCCCGTCCTTCCTCGGCTGCTAACCAGCTTGTGTGCTTCTTAGGCTCCCCACCAGCCTTGTGGCTGGGATGGTGTCATATGACCAAGTGCGGGAGTTAGGATGGGCATCGCTTGCACACTGCCTGCAAAAGGAAGCAGACCTGATGACGCCAGGTTAAACTGCTGGTTGGGAAGGCAGGTGCCTGAGACAGACAGACATGGGTTCAAATCCTCCCACAGCCACTTCCTTGCTGTGTGACCTCGGGCACGTTACCTCACCTTTCTGAGCCTCAGAATACTCCTCAAGTTACAGATCATTATAACACCAACATCAGGGGTTGATGAGTGTATTAAATGATATGGTCCCAATGAAGAGCTTGGCATGGTATCTGGCACACAGTAAGCACTCATAATAACAGTGCCAGTAAAAATATCAACAGCTCACACTGAGCACCAACCTGAGTCCTCTGCACTAATAATTCATTTAATCCTCACACAAGGTAGGAATGACCATTACACTCATTTCACACATGAAATGGAAACTCAGACTGGTTAACTACCTTGCCCAAGGTCATACAGCTAGTTAGTAGCCAAGTCCAAGTCTTAATCCAGGCAGTCTGTCTCCAAAGCCCAGGCCTCTAACCATTATTATTATTTTAAATCCTTTCCCATAGAAAAATTACTTAGAGGTTAGATATTATAGTATGTTTACAATGTTCACCCCAGCACGATGGAACTGTTACTCCCTTCTCTGCACTGCAATCAAAAAAGTTCGTTTTTTAAAAAATGGGAGTCTTAAAGAGCAACAAAAATCCTCATCTGCCTACATAATTCCTGGGGATGTTGTAATATTTGAGAGCTCATCAGTATGATAGCACTTTGAATGGCACAACGAGAGGTTATGGCATGTCAGGACATCCCTGCAAGCAACGGGGCTGCCTTGTCAGCCTAGGGCTCTTAATTCCATCTTCCTGAGGCCTCCATTCCCCCTCAAGCCAGGAGGGTTGCTGAAAGGCAGCATTTGACCCAGGAACCCTGGCCAGGGTCAAGCGCCTGGATTTTTGAGTCAAAACACTTCTCTGCCACTTGCCTGCTGTGTAAGCTCAGGCAGGTCTCATTACTCTACACACTTCGCTCATCTGTTGAAAGCCCACACATTTAGGGTGAAGATGGATGAGCTAATGGATGTGATGAAGCTTGGTAAACCCCCAGACAGTGGTTTTCAAACTCCCTTTAGCCAGAGTCCTTGGTTCACACAGAATTTTAAAGGGCTGCCCTGGCATCAAACTGAGGCACAAGGAGTACTAAACCAGGCCAGAGCAAACTGACTTGGTCTTTGAGGGGACAATGAAGCATATTGCTCAAAACCACTGCTGGAAAGGCGCTATGTACACCCTCAGGTGACAACAGTGACTATCAACACATACTTGCTTTTCTGCCCTGAGTCAAGTCCAGAAAAACTGAAAGTCTGGTCAGACCTGTGGGGCTGGGGCTGGAGCCTGGAGATGCCCTGGCCAGCACCTTTTTGCACCCAAAACCTCCTTAACCACCTCTCCTCACCCTGTCCACAGGCAGCCTCCTGCCTGCCCTGGGCCCCTACAACAGGCTCCAATCTGGCCATGGTCAGGGTCACAGTCTATCTTTGGTAGGAGGCTCTGGGTGTCTGGCTAATGGCTCATTATAGCTTTTAGGCTTCCTCATGACATTTTATCCCTTGCCCATAACCCTGGATACTTTAAGGAGGGGCTTTTCATGCCTTATTCAAAAGGACTAGTTGTGGGAGATTTTCTGCATGATAAGAAGGATGGCAATACTCTCCCCATCTTTGCTGAATGGCAACCCCACAATGATAGAGTCTGTGTTCCATGCCCCATTCTGCTTAAATTAAGACCCCTTTGACATCACTGCTCTCCCTGCTCTACTCCAGCATGAGCTGCAAGTAAAACTTTAATAAAGAAAATTTAATTATCATCCCTCCACCAGCATCCCCACCTTCACCACCACTCTACCCTGGCAGAATGTGAGCCAGACAGACAGACAGCTCAGAGAAAGATCAGCTGAGTAGTTTAGGCAGGAGCCTGGCATTAGTCTGAGAGGTGATGCTGTCATCTCCAGAGCAGAGCAGCGGAGAGGTGCTTTGAGAGGATGGGCAGCTGGGGCAGGGCTGGGGCAAGCGGTCACTCTTCACCTCCCCTCAAACTAGATCTTCCAACTTTGGACACAGTGTCCCAAGCTCCCCCAAACAGCCCCATTAACTGGGTTCAAATCTAAACCTGAAAGGATATTTTGAGATCAGAGTATTTTGGGTAACTCTACCACTACTTGGGATTCTCCATGCTGCAGCTCCCCTTTGTAGACTATAAAGTCAAGGGCTCATCAGAGTAGATGCTCAGCAGGCTGCAGGCTGTCCAGTGTCCCCTTTTGGCTAATACATACTGTTTATGATGCTACCCTCTTTTACCTCTGTCAGTGAAAGGAGCTCTTGAATGGCAGCTATCAAATTAGAGAGTGTGTAAATATGTTGGCAAAGGGAAAACGCATGTAGCATTCCCCAAATGTATTATTTAGGCTGGTCTTGCAAAAGGCTCTATAAATAAAGGTCAAAGAAGTCTGGGAGGTGGGGTGTGCCTTGTTCTCTTTCTTGGAAATTCACAACACACATCAACTGAATATTTAAAGGTTCTAGAAAGTCTTGCAATCAAGTCCTTCAGCTTTGTCAGACTTATTCCCTAAACTCTGTGGACCACAAAACACTCGCCTATTAATATCCCATGGAACTAGTCTGCTGCAGAAGCTACTTTTGGAAACACTGGCCTAGATCGCACCTGGCTCTATGGGAAAGGCTCCGGGCCAGGCCTCAGGTAGCCCACTCCCCATCACGACCCTCTGGAGAGCTCCCAGGTGATGGGGGAGGCTAGAGTGATGCCTCCCAGGAGCACGGCCTTCATGGGCCAGCAGGTTGCTTCACCCCTTGGCTAGACTCAGGCCAATGTGCTGATCTTCAGGGATCCCTGGGGAGTGGGCAATGGGACAGATGGCCAGGCTGGAGCCTGAGGAGGTGAACAGGAGTTCTAGTTGCTGGGTGAGTTGGTATCCCCTTGGAGCCTTTCCTGGCCTCCTCTAGAACACAGCCCCCAAGCTCGCAAGGCTCCCCTACTTCTTGTGACCAGGAATTCAAATGCTACTCTCCAAAACAGAATTCTCACAGCCAAAAATGTTCTGGTTGTATTTCTTACCTTAACTAAGAGGTAACATTGGGGAGCAGGTACATAATGGGCCCCCACACCAAATTCCAAAGAGAAAAAAATGGAAATGTTTGGAAATATGACAGCACGGTCAAAAATGCATGAAATTAGTTATGCAAGTTATTAAACAATTTAGACAAATTGTTGAGTAACAATTTGTTAAACAAATTTGTTTGGATTATTTGGTAAGTACAGAAATCATACAGATTTCTCATCCAAATTTCTTTTTTAATTCCATAAAAAACAATTGCAGGCACTTTGGAAGAGCTTAGAACATTCTTCCCTTCCAACTTCAGCTGTTTAGTCCTGCTAATCCTCTGGATCTCAGGTTATAGCCTCCCCAGGGAAGTCTCTCCCTGCCCAGAAACAGTCCCTACATTTTAGGCTCTCAAGATACCAAGTACAGCTCCATTTAAGACACCTGACCAAACTGCCATTTCAGAGCTGTGTGCGTGGTACTGGTTGACATCTCTCTCTTCCTTAAACTGTGAAGTTCCATGTGGGCAGGGCCTGTGTTCATTTTAGGTCATCATCATAGCACTTAGCACCTAGCGCAGTGATTGTCACACAACAGATGCTCAACTGGAATTTGTCAATGAATGAATGAATGAATAACTCAGTCATGCCATGTTGTAGAGATACCTGCCATTACCACATCCCCATCATGTGGCCTCCCTCCAAAGCAGGAATCCACCCTCCAGCCATGAAAACTGGGAGTCTTTAGTCTTTACAGGATCCCTAGCCAGCAGCTGCACCCATCTAGCTTCCACTCCCAGCAGAGAAGCCAGCAGAGGGACAGGAAACCAGCTCACTACCTATCGTGTGTTCTGGCTTAGCTGGAGCCTGGTGTGAAGGGGAAAGTGGCTCCCTAGTCTGCCAGTTCCCACCCCTCTGCCCCTCTCGGGGGTCTCAACGGGCTCAGCCTGCCTTCCCCCTGGCCCTTACTTCTGCCAGGGCCTCAGCCTCCAGGGACTTGTGGTCCCCCAGGCTGCTGTGCCTGGTGGAGCCACATGTCGACCTCATGGAGAGCCCTTCGGAGAGCGCCTTCTTGTCGGGGTAGTTGATGCTGCCAGCGCTCCCAAACGTCGCCATCCTCCGCTTCTCAGGGCTCTCGATCCTCCCCCGGGTGAGGGGGATTTTGTGGGGGCTGCTGGGGCAGGCGGCAGCCCGGGGCGGCGTGTCTATGCTGGGGCCCAGGCCCCGGGGTGGGCTGTGTGTGTCGCCCCCGCTTCGGCGCCTGGGGATGGCTGCTCCATCGGATCGTAACCGCACTCTGCAAAGGAGCCAGGGGGTGGGAGGGATGGGGCAGAGGTCAACCCTGGCAAGTCTCAGAAAGCCAACCCCCAGGCTGCGCACTACACACTAGTCTAGGGAGCGGGTATAGTAAAGCCTCATTCAGCCAGACTCTGCAGTTCTGCGGTGAAAGCACGGGCTGAGCACGTAACTCAGCAGCAGGGGTAGGTTTCATCCATACACACCATGGAACCAGGAGCATTCTGCTCCTAAGCTGCAGATGGTGGTGGTGCCAGTTATCGTTACCCAGTGCATCTCATCTGCATGTTAAGTTAAGGTCAGGAGGATTGCAACCTGGGAACACTTTGGTGACGGCTAGTTGAGCTCATAAGTTCTTAAGCAGTTCAGACATTCCTGGCATTCGAGGGCTTCTAATTGGTCTGAAGCATCGAGGCTTGACTGTACCAAAAAGTTACCAGCTCCCTGAAAGCACAGGAGGGGGCCCCTGGGAATTGAGCACTGGCCAATGTTGTCACCTTACACCTTACCCCCAATCTCCCCAGCAAAGGGCTATTTCTAGGAGGCTTTTCCACATCTTGGAAAACTAGAAATTCAGGAGTAAAAACTGCATCACTGGATACTCCTTCCAAGCATGTGGACACCTTCACCTTTTAAGGAGGCTCTGGCAGGATGCGAAGGGGACTAGAGTGTCTGTCAGGAGGGTGAATCCTTCTGCCATCTTTGTCACAGACGTTCCTGGCTCCTCTTTGGGGCTCGCTTTATTAATCTGTTAAATGGGCACAATATTCCTTGCCCACTTTCATGGGAGGTTCAGTGGGTGTGAGAGCACTTTGAATATAAAAGGGATTTTGCTACACCCTATGGAGGTCACTGAAGACTCCAAGGCCCTGGAGAGGGGAGGGAAGGCTGGAAGTGGGGAGGGGGTGGGGAGGAGGGACGGACGGCTGCAACGGCTTGTGACCAGGGGACCAAGGTCAGTGCGGTCAGCAGTGCTTTAGGTCTAGTGCTACCAGCAAAGCTAAGCACCACCTGTGGGCACCCCAACGGGACCAAAGCATAGGTGCTGGGGAGGAAGAGGTACTGCAGAAGAGCGAGAAGAAAGTGGTGGAGGGAGGGAACGCGGGGGGGAGCCAGGCGGAAGATGCGGCCCTCCTGGAAGTCAAAGGACTGCGACTTTGTCAGCTACCCCCGCCTTCCACTTTTCCCCTAAATTCTCTCATCTGCATAGTGCCTGGGCTGTTTGCTGAGCTGAACAGAATATGCTGAAAAGAGGCACAGAAAGTGCTGCTGAAATACGTTCACAAATGTTATGTTCCCCTCCTGACTGATTCCTCTGGCTCCAGCTGCAAGGCCCTGTGTGTCAGGGTTGACCCCATGACCTCTGCACCGAAAAACAGAGAGTATATTTTTGAGAATCTGATTAAGAAAGCAATGAAAAGCTGTCCACTTTTCTTTTCTTCTCTTTTCCTTATTTTATGTTTTTAACAACCACAGTCTTTGGACTTCACCTGCATGCTGAGCACAGCTCCTTGCCTGGCAGAAAGGTCATGTGACACAGCCCAGCTCACACACTTGGAGTGAAGAAATTGGCAAATATGCTTTGGCCAAGTACGTGTTGGGAGTCAAATGTCAGTTTGCCCCTCACCTGAGTGGGTATGAGTTTTCTGTTTATGTGGTACACTTCAGGGAGTATGTGAGCTTTAAATTTTTAAAATCTTCAACGGAAAGCAGGGGGAAGGTACAAGAACTGGAGGTAGGGAAACAACTTGCCAATTTTTAACTCCCTCTCCCTTATTTATTACTGTTTTAAATAAAAAGCATTGCTGTGCCAATGGATGTCTTTCCTCCTCCTCGTCCACACTCAGACCCCAGGCTAGATCATTTTAAACCTGGCACTCTTGGGCCGGTTCTGGCCAGCCCATCCAGGTGTGCCCCCCATCACCTCTTGTAGGAAAAGTGGCCACAACAGCCTCCCCCCTCCTCCCTCCTGCCCCTCGGCTTCCCCCAGATCAGACAGGATGGGACACAGCAGGAGCAGGAGAAGATGAATCCGCATTTCCTACCGTCCCATCACCCCCCCAAAGCCGTAATCCGAGATGTGCTCTGTGGGGGACTGGAGGTCGTTTTTGGAGGAGGCCTTGTCATCCAGCAGAGGCCCACTGCTGGCTTCGCTGTCAGCCTTTTGACTCAGGCTGTCCGAGAAGGCATCATCCCTGGAGAGAAGGACAGATTTGAATCGAGGGTGCTTGGCTCCAGAGAACCCAGATGTGCAGGGCTCCACGAAACCTGTCTTAAGGGGCTGATCAACACATGTTATGGTTAATTTATGCCACAGCTCGCGATGAGCCACTTCCCACTCTGGCCCTCACCACCACACATGCCCACTGCCACCCTCCTAAGTCATTTTCTCCAGCAGGAGAGCATCGTCTGTGCCAGTGCCCCATGCCTACCTCTCCTTTCCCCTCCTCTTGGCTCTTCTCTCCCTGGCTGCTCCGGGCTAGGACAAGCTAAATGCTGGAGAGGTGTTACAGTAATGGGGCAAGGAGCCTTCTAGCTGAGCACTGAGTGCCGAGTCTCCTTGTGGCTCCATGAGAAGTGGTTTAGGGCTAAGCAACGGAGGGAGAGGGCACCTTCACGCCCCTCCCCCCACCCAGGGCGCTGGACAGCTGTGAGGTGGCTCAAGCTTGCTGGGGTGCCTTGCTGTCTCCTCTCTCTACCACTGACCTGTCCCTACCTGCAGAGCCCTAGGGACATCAGAGGTCTGCTCAGAGTCCTCCACTGGCCTTCCTCTTGTTTGTCTAGTCCTGGACTCTCTTTGGCTTCATATTGTCCATTCTGCCATCAAAACTTAGGTCTTTGGCCCCCTACCCTTGAGGTCCAGCTTGATGGCTGCTTCCTGGATTAATTAGTTCCATCTGAAATCTGACTGAAGCTTGGTATGAGTGTGTGGGCAGGAACAGTCAGTGGCATTCAAAGAATGTAAGGTATAGACTTTCTGGGCCATTGGTAGAGTGAAGTATTTGGGATGGAGGGCTTTTTTTTTTTTAAGCCTGAAATTATTAAAAAAAAAAAATAGTAGCCTATTAACTGGAAATGAGGGATGACTGTTTCTGCCCATCCCCTGAAAAAAATCATCTTGGATATGAGAATGGTGTGCAGGTAAGGGGGCGGTGGGCTGCCACTGGCTACAGGGAAGGCCCAGGAGGGTAGCAGTATATGGCAAGATCCACTGGGTGCTAAGATCCACAGTGGGTGATGAGAGCCCTGGGGGCTGTCAGGTGTATCAGGATGGCAGGCCAAAGGCCCCAAATGCTGTCTCTGTACTCTGAAAGGTGAGCAATTTGCCTATCTGTTAAGTGGATCACCAGTTAAGGGGAATTAAGATACAATCCATTCTTACAGAAGACTAAGTATCAGGCAAATCACTGGCATTCAACTGAGTGCTCCCATTCCTGTGCCCATTCCAGACATCACTAATCGATTATGGCATTCGCATTCTTCACAGAAGGTCCTACTCCCACTCACATGTCCTGTACGACAATGTACTGATGTGGGATGAGTCCGTCTACGCCGTTGTGACGGCCTTCCCACCAGTCCTCTGAGGCGCGGTGATAGAGTAGCAGGGAGGCCCCCTTCTTGAAGGACAGCTCACGTGGGGACCGCCCCACATAGTCAAACTTGGCGATGGCCTCAATCTGCTCCACTTCTAGAAGGAAAGCAAGGGAAACAGCATCCATGAGGTCAGTGGAAAGGCAGCCCAGGAACCTTACTCAGATGGCCCTGGTTTCTATGTGGCAGCAGAGTTAGCAAGCCTGGTGAAAACAGCATGGGGTGGGGCTTAGGATGCCGGATTTTAGGCCTAAATCCACTCCCCATGTGTGATCTCAGGCAAGACCATCTGAAAATGGAAAAGCGGGGGCTGACATACTCTATCCTTATTTCCCACTGCCCCTCTTGCACATACTAAAATAATACTATAGGAAATTTCTTTTTCTTCTGTCACTTAATACAAGTTCTGTTCCTATTTTTCCATAAACCCTTTTCCTCTTTGTCCAGTTGCAATGTGATTCTTACCTTTTGAGCAGTCAAACTGATGGTGTATGTATGTGGATTCCCATATGTAAAAAAATGTTGTACACAATTTTTAAGGTTCCTAGAACTCTTCAGAGCTCACTGTTATGGACTGAACAGCATTCCTCCAGTATCTGTATGTTGAAGCCCTAATTCTCAATGTGCTGGTATGTAGATACAGTGTTTAGGAAGTAACTGATATTAAATGATGTCGTAAGGGTGGGGCCTAATCCGATAGGACTGGTGTCCCTCTAAGAAGAGATCCATCTCTCTCTTTTCTCTCTTGTTCTACCCCAGCACAGGGGAAAGGCCATGTGAAGACACAGTGAGAAGACAGCTGTCTACAAGCAGGAAAAGAGGCTTCACTAGAAACCAATCATGACAGCACCTTGGTCTTGGACTTCTAGCCTCCAGACTGAGAAGAAATAAATTTCTGTTATTTAAGCCACCCAGTCCATGTTATTCTGTTAGAGGAGCCTGAGCTGAAGCATCTCTCTCTGCACACACACACCTACCCATCAAACCTGTATGCTTCTCTGGTCAGTACAAGCCCTAACTGAGCTAAATAATGAAGATATGGCTCTTGCCCTTGAGGCATCATTCCTACTGCCCAGCTCTGTCACCCCCTGTTGATGTGACCTTAGGCAGGTTACATAACCTCTGTATATCTCAGCAGCCTTTAGGAGGATTAGAAGGACAAATAGATGGCCAACAGGTATACAAAAAGGGGCTCCACATCACTAATCATCAGAGAAATGCAAATCAAAACCACAATGGATATCACCACCCACCAGCAGAATGACCACTATCCAAAAGTCAAGAAATGACAAGTGTTGGCAAGGATGTGAAGAAAAGGGAACCCTCGTCACTGTTGGTGGGGATGTAAACTGGTGCAGCCACTGCAGAACTACCGTATGACCCATTAATTCTACTTCTGGGTACTAACCTGAAAAAAACAAAAACACTAATTTGAAAAGGTATGTGCAACTCTGTTAATTGAAGAATTATTTACAATAGCCAAGATACGGAAACAACCTAAGTGTCCGTCGACAGATGAATGGATAAAATGTGGTACATACACAATGAAATATTGCTCAGCCATAAAAAGAATGAAATCTTGCCATTTGTCACATGTGTGGACCTAGAGGGTATTATCCTAAGTAAATAAGTCAAACAGAGAAAGACAAATAGAACATCATTTCACTTATATGTAGAATCTAACAAACAAAACAAATGAACAAACAAAAAAGCCCCCAAAAACAAACAAATGAAAACACCCAGAAACATAAATGTAGAGAACAAATTGGTGGCTGCCAGAGGAGAGAGGGCTGGGAAACTGGGCAAAATAGGTGAAGGGGATCTAGAGGTATAAATTTCTAGTTATAAAATAAATAAGTCATGGGGATGAAAAGTACAGTATAGGGAATATAGTCAATAATATTGTAATAAGTTTGTATGGTGACAGATGGCAACTACATTTAACATGGTAAGCATTTCATAATGTATATAAATGTCAAAGCACTATGTTATATACCCAAAACTAACATAATATTATTTCAATTATACTTTCCACAAATTTTTTTTAAAAAACTAAGAAAAACTGAATTCATAGATACAGAGCACAGATTGGTGACTGCCAGAGGTGGTGGGGGTGGGGGTGGGGGTGTCAAAAGGCATAAACTTACAGTTATAAAATAAACAAGTCCTAGGATATAATGTACAGCATGGTGACTAGAGTAAATAATACTGTACTGCATATCTGAAAGTTGTTAAGAGAGTAAAACTAAAAAGTTCTCATTATAAGAAAAAAATTATAACTGTGTGGTAAAGTGGTAACTAGACTTACTGTGGTGATCACTTCACAACATGTACATATATTGAATCATGTTGTATACCTGAAACTAATATAAGGTTATATGTCAATTATATCTCACTAAAAAAATACACTAGACTTTAATAGATTAAAAAAAATGGTAACACATGGACGTGCTCAGCATGGTACAGATATACAATAGGTACTCGGCTGATAATGGCTCTCATAACTGATTAAAATTACTAATGGCTTCAGCCCATGGGATAGGTCCTACAGTAAACCTAAGTGGCAGAGAGTTTAAGAAGTTTCCTCAAGACCATACAGCTAGATTTGGGAAGGAGAGCTTTTGGGTACCAGGGTGTTATGCCTACAATTCATTTAACCTGTGCTACAGTTGGTATGCTCAGAGGTGCCCAAGCTTGATAGGAAACTGAAGTATTAATGTATTCATATTTTAAAGCAAGCACAAAGATGTTTAACATTGTAAAAGTAATATGTACATATATATATATATATATATATAGATAGATATATAGATATATATACACATTAAATTCTAACAGAATGAAAGCCTAACAGAAGTGAGCCCTGCTCTCTCTAGCCTGCAGACACCTTCCCTATGCTGAGTGTCCATGGGACTTTCTGTCTGCTCTGTTCCTTGTGGATTATCCTGTATCTATCTATGCAGCCATCCACCTATCCATCACGGAAGTAAGCATGGAACACCTGGCTATGCCGCTTTTTATTTTTTGTGAAACATTGAACAACTTAGTTCTACTTTCTAAGCCTCGGTTTACTCACCTGTAAAATAGGAATGATAATAATAGTATCAATAGAATGATAATAGTCATAGGGTTGTTATGAGGATTCAATGAGTTACTATATATGAAGTGCCTGGCACATACTTAGCTCTATATGAGAGTTTGTTGCTGTTACCAGCGTTAATGAACTCCTTAAGGCCTTGGACAAACTGTGCAATCCACGGAATGATGGAAAATCAAAGAACAGAGGGAGGAACCTCCTTTGTTCATCTCCCCATTAATCCCCGCCACACACACCATATTCAGGCCCCCTTCTATAAGCAGCTGTCTCAGGAAGCCTGTGTTGGTGCCCGGAGAGATGCAGGGGCCTTCGGCTGTGTCTAGTCCTCAGTGCCTGGGACAGCCTTTTGCAGCGAGCAGCCCTCAGGCAGTTAAGTTAGCTTTCTCCAGCTGGCTCCCTGACAAATGTCTTTAAATGCTATTCTGACACAGTTGATGCTATGACAACACAGCTAAATGGGTCAGATTGATGCAGATCTTGGCTCAGAGTCACCTTCTCAGTAAAGTGTGGAGATCTCTATCCTCTCTGTTGCATCTTTGAATCTCACACCAACCATGTGCCAGCACTGCCTGGGATCTGTCTGCCAGCCTAGCTACAGAGACAGAAAGGCCAGCAGGTTTGCAAGACCAGGAGCTGAACCCAAGGTACGTGCTCCTGAGGTTTCACCCAAGGGGCTTCTTTTGAGCCTGATTCCTCACACTGAAAAAGGAGCTGACTTGGGCAGAGGTCTGCTTGTGCTAGGAGGAGCGTGGAGGGGCTGCCCTGGCTTTCTAGTTCCTGTCTTTCCTGTCTCCAGAGCCCCCAGCAGTCACTGGTGGTGGTCTGGAGTTGGGGAGGAGGGTATGAGGCAGGGTAGAAATGTAAGAGGAAGAGAAGAAGAAACTAGGAGAGCAGAGCTGAGCTGCAATCTGCGAGGGAACGTGTGTTCGCAGATGTCATTATGTAAGAGTGTATGGCAGGAACAGTAATAAAAGCCACCGTTTATTAGGAAGTCTATTATTTGGGTATATCATAGCTAAAATAGAATATGTGATTCTTCCCCTTACCACTCTCCCACACACCTTTCCCCCGACTTACTTAATTCCCTCATCTTCCCCATCTTAGGAAATAGAACCACTATTCGCTCACTCACTCAGGCCAAAGCCTAGCTCTTCAGCATTGCACTTCTACTCCATCAGCAACTCCTTTGGACCAGTTTCAGCACCTCCACAGCCACCGCCCTGGTCCAAACTACCACTGTCCCTCCACCTGGCCTCCTTGCTTTCATTCTTGCTAGGTGGAGCCATTTCTCCCCATAGCAGTCAGAGGGATCTTTTAAAACCATAAATCAGATCATGAAACTTTCTTGTTTAAATCCCTCCAAAGGCTTCCCTTTGTGCTTGGAACAAGACCCAGATGTCTTCTCCTGGCTGCTGAGGTCCTCTGTGCTCTGGGCCCCAGAGACCTCTGCGACCTCTTTTACCACTTTCTCTCTCACTCAGTCTGCTCTGGCTTCACTAACCTTGATGTTTCTCCTCCAACATTGTGTTGTGACATTTTTCAAACACAAAGTGAAGTTAAAAGAATTTTACAGTGAACAGTGGACAGGCATATATTCACCACCTACATTCTACCATTAACATTTTACTCTTCTAGCATTCCACATAGCTATTCATCTCTCCTTCTATCCATGCACTTTATTCTTCAATGAATTTTAAAGTTGCAGACATTAGTACACTTTATCCTCAAACACTACTGCATAAATATTCATAGAGACCTCTTGATGCTTTTATAACATGCCAAGCTTTTTCCTGCCACAAAGACTTTGTACTTGTTACTGCCTCTCCCTGAGATAATTTTCCCAGACATTTGCATTCACATTCCACCAATATTTATTGACCACTGAGTACCATTTCCTAACTTCATTCAGGTCTGTACTTAGGGGTCATTGCCTCAGCAAGGCCCTTCCTGACCACCCTCAACTACAAAGCATCATCTGTCAAACCAATCTATCACCTTCTTTTGCTTAATTCTTCTTTATAGCATTAATCACAACCTGAATTTACACATATGTGTGGGTGCTCACAAAAATAACCTGCCAACCAAAAATCTTAAAATCTAGCAAAGCCATCTTTCAAAAATGAGGCAAAATAAGGATATTCTCTTATTTAGAAAAACAACAGAATTTGTTGCTAACAAATCTACCTTACAAGATGACTACAGAAGTGACCCCGTACAGTAATTTTGAATCTAGAAGAAAAATAAAAGAGCATCAGTATAGTTATATAACGATAGAGGAGTATAAACATGTATACTTTTTTCTTTTTTCTTTGAACTTGATTTAAAAAGCAAGTATATAAAATATGTACATAGTGTACTGTTGGGCCTGTAACATGTAGAAATATAATATATGTTTAATAAATTTGCCAATAAGAGCACAAAGGAGGGAGGGGCGGAAGATGGCGGCGTGAGTAGAGCAGCGGAAATCTCCTCCCAAAACAACATATAGCTATGAAAATATAACAAAGACAACCCTTCCTAGAATAAAGACCAGAGGACACAGGACAATATCCAGACCACATCCGCACCTGCGAGAACCCAGCGCCTCGCGAAGGGGGTAAGATACAAGCCCCGGCCCCGCGGGAGCCGAGCGCCCCTCCCCCCAGCTCCCGGCGGGAGAAGAGCAGGCAGAGCGGGAGGGAGACGGAGCCCAGGGCTGCCGAACACCCAGCCCCAGCCATCCGGGCCAGAGTGCAGGGCGCTCGATACTAGGAAAACAGGGCAGCAAAAAGAGTGAGCAGGCACTGGAGGCTGGGCGACAGAGGACATAAGAAAAGCGCGCGACCATTTTTTTTTGCTTTTTTGCTGTTTTGTTTTGGCGAGCGCTTTTTGGAAGTCTTAAAGGGATAGGGACCCCAATACTAGGGAAACAGGGCAGAAAGACCGGTGAGCAGAGGCCTGAGGCTGGCACCGGAGAATAAAGAAAAACGAACGACCACCTTTTTTTTTTTTTTTCTTTAATTAAAAACTTTTTTCTTTTTTTTTTAATTAAAAAATTTTTTTTCTTTTTTTTTTTGGTGGGCGTTGTTTTGTTTTGGCGGGTGCTTTTTGGAAGTCTTAAAGGGGCAGGGCGGGTCACTTAATCCGGAGGTAGGGAATCCAGGATTTCTGGGCACCCTAACCCCTGGGCTGCAGAGAGCAGGGAGGCCCCTTACGGAGATAAATAGCCTCCCAGCAGCTCCTGCTCCAACGCGACTCCACCATCTTGGAGTAGCAGCCCGAGCCAGGCCACGCCCACAGCAACAGCGGAGATAAACTCCATAGCAGCCGGGCAGGAAGCAGAAACCCTGTCTGCACATAGCTGCCCAGCACAAGCCACTAGAGGTCACTGTTCTCCCAGGAGAGGAGGGCCACAAACCAACAAGAAAGGAAGTCCTTCCAGCCGTCACTCGTCCCAGCTCTGCAGACTATTCCTATCACCATGAAAAGGCAAAGCTACAGGAAGACAAAGATCACAGAGACAACACCAGAGAAGGAGACAGACCTAACCAGTCTCCCTGAAAAAGAATTCAAAATAAGAATCATAAACATGCTGACAGAGATGCAGAGAAATACGCAAGAGAAATGGGATGAAGTCCGGAAGGAGATCACAGATGCCAGAAAGGAGATCGCAGAAATGAAACAAACTCTGGAAGGGTTTATAAGCAGAATGGATAGAATGCAAGAGGCCATTGATGGAATTGAAACCAGAGAACAGGAACGCATAGAAGCTGACATAGAGAGAGACAAAAGGATCTCCAGGAATGAAACAATATTAAGAGAACTGTGTGACCAATCCAAAAGGAACAATATCCGTATTATAGGGGTCCCAGAAGAAGAAGAGAGAGGAAAAGAGATGGAAAGTATCTTAGAAGAAATAATTGCTGAAAACTATCCCACACTGGGGGAGGAAGTAATCGAACAGACCACGGAAATACACAGAACCCCCAACAGAAAGGATCCAAGAAGGGCAACACCAAGACACATAATTAAAATGGCAAAGATCAAGGACAAGGAAAGAGTGTTAAAGGCAGCTAGAGAGAAAAAGGTCACCTATAAAGGGAAACCCATCAGGCTAACGTCAGATTTCTCTACAGAAACCCTACAGGCCAGAAGAGAATGGCATGATATATTTAATACAATGAAACAGAAGGGCCTTGAACCAAGGATACTGTATCCAGCACGACTATCATTCAAATATGACGGTGGGATTAAACAATTCCCAGACAAACAAAAGCTGAGGGAATTTGCTTTCCACAAACCACCTCTACAGAACATCTTACAGGGACTGCTCTAGAAGGGAGTACTCCTAGGAAGAGCACAGCACAAAACACCCAACATATGAAGAATCGAGGAGGAGGAACAAGAAGGGAGAGAAGAAAAGAATCTCCAGACAGTGTATATAACAGCTCAATAAGCGAGCTAAGTTAGGCAGTAAGATACTAAAGAGGCTAACCTTGAACCTTTGGTAACCACGAATTTAAAGCCTGCAATGGCAATAAGTACATATCTTTCAATAGTCACCCTAAATGTTAATGGGTTGAATGCACCAATCAAAAGACACAGAGTACCAGAATGGATAAAAAAGCAAGACCCATCTATATGCTGCTTACAAGAAACTCACATCAAACCCAAAGACATGTACAGACTAAAAGTCAAGGGATGGAAAAACATTTCAAGCAAACAACAGTGAGAAGAAAGCAGGGGATGCAGTACTAATATCAGACAAAATAGACTTCAAAACAAAGAAAGTAACAAGAGATAAAGAAGGACACTACATAATGATAAAGGGCTCAGTCAAACAAGAGGATATAACCATTCTAAATATATATGCACCCAACACAGGAGCACCAGCATATGTGAAACAAATACTAACAGAACTAAAGGGGGATATAGACTGCAATGCATTCATTCTAGGAGACTTCAACACAACACTCACCCCAAAGGATAGATCCACTGGGCAGAAAATAAGTAAGGACATGGAAGCACTGAACAACACAGTAGAGCAGATGGACCTAATAGACATCTATAGAACTCTACATCCAAAAGCAGCAGGATATACATTCTTCTCAAGTGCACATGGAACATTCTCCAGAATAGACCACATACTAGGCCACAAAAAGAGCCTCAGAAAATTCCAAAAGATTGAAATCCTACCAACCAACTTTTCAGACCACAAAGGCATAAAACTAGAAATAAACTGTACAAAGAAAGCAAAGAGGCTCACAAACACATGGAGGCTTAACAACACGCTCCTAAATAATCAATGGATCAATGACCAAATCAAAATGGAGATCCAGCAATATATGGAAACAAATGACAACAACAACACTAAGCCCCAACTTCTGTGGGACACAGCAAAAGCAGTCTTAAGAGGAAAGTATATAGCAATCCAAGCATATTTAAAAAAGGAAGAGCAATCCCAAATGAATAGTCTAATGTCACAATTATTGAAATTGGAAAAAGAAGAACAGATGAGGCCTAAGGTCAGCAGAAGGAGGGACATAATAAAGATCAGAGAAGAAATAAATAAAATTGAGAAGAATAAAACAATAGCAAAAATCAATGAAATCAAGAGCTGGTTCTTCGAGAAAATAAACAAAATAGATAAGCCTCTAGCCAGACTTATTAAGAAGAAAAGAGAGTCAACACAAATCAACAGTATCAGAAACGAGAAAGGAAAAATCACGACGGACCCCACGGAAATGCAAAGAATTATTGGAGAATACTATGAAAACCTATATGCTAACAAGCTGGGAAACCTAGGAGAAATGGACAACTTCCTAGAAAAATATAACCTTCCAAGATTGACCCAGGAAGAAACTGAAAATCTAAACAGACCAATTACCAGCAACGAAATTGAAGCGGTAATCAAAAAACTACCAAAGAACAAAACCCCCGGGCCAGATGGATTTACCTCGGAATTTTATCAGACATACAGGGAAGACATAATACCCATTCTCCTTAAAGTTTTCCAAAAAATAGAGGAGGAGGGGATACTCCCAAACTCATTCTATGAAGCTAACATCACCCTAATACCAAAACCAGGCAAAGACCCCACCAAAAAAGAAAACTACAGACCAATATCCCTGATGAACGTAGATGCAAAAATACTCAACAAAATATTAGCAAACCGAATTCAAAAATACATCAAAAGGATCATACACCATGACCAAGTGGGATTCATCCCAGGGATGCAAGGATGGTACAACATTCGAAAGTCCATCAACATCATCCACCACATCAACAAAAAGAAAGACAAAAACCACATGATCATCTCCATAGATGCTGAAAAAGCATTTGACAAAGTTCAACGTCCATTCATGTTAAAAACTCTCAGCAAAATGGGAATAGAGGGCAAGTACCTCAACATAATAAAGGCCATCTATGATAAACCCACAGCCAACATTATATTGAACAGCGAGAAGCTGAAAGCATTTCCTCGGAGATCGGGAACTAGACAGGGATGCCCACTCTCTCCACTGTTATTTAACATAGTACTGGAGGTCCTAGCCACGGCAATCAGACAAAATAAAGAAATACAAGGAATCATGCAGATGACATGATACTGTACATAAAAAACCCTAAAGACTCCACCCCAAAACTACTAGAACTGATATTGGAATACAGCAAAGTTGCAGGATACAAAATCAACACACAGAAATCTGTGGCTTTCCTATATACTAACAATGAACCAACAGAAAGAGAAATCAGGAAAACAACTCCATTCACAATTGCATCAAAAAAAATAAAATACCTAGGAATAAACCTAACCAAAGAAGTGAAAGACTTATACTCTGAAAACTACAAGTCACTCTTAAGAGAAATTAAAGGGGACACTAACAGATGGAAACTCATCCCATGCTCGTGGCTAGGAAGAATTAATATCGTTAAAATGGCCATCCTGCCCAAAGCAATATACAGATTTGATGCAATCCCTATGAAACTACCAGCAACATTCTTCAATGAACTGGAACAAATAATTCAAAAATTCATATGGAAACACCAAAGACCCCGAATAGCCAAAGCAATCCTGAGAAAGAAGAATAAAGTAGGGGGGATCTCACTCCCCAACTTCAAGCTCTACTATAAAGCCATAGTAATCAAGACAATTTGGTACTGGCACAAGAACAGAGCCACAGACCAATGGAACAGACTAGACAATCCAGACATTAACCCAGACATATATGGTCAATTAATATTTGATAAAGGAGCCATGGACATACAATGGCGAAATGACAGTCTCTTCAACAGGTGGTGCTGGCAAAACTGGACAGCTACATGTAGGAGAATGAAACAGGACCATTGTCTAACCCCATATACAAAAGTAAACTCAAAATGGATCAAAGACCTGAATGTAAGCCATGAAACCATTAAACTCTTGGAAGAAAACATAGGCAAAAACCTCTTAGACATAAACATGAGTGACCTCTTCTTGAACATATCTCCCCGGGCAAGGAAAACAACAGCAAAAATGAGTAAGTGGGACTATATTAAGCTGAAAAGCTTCTGTACAGCAAAAGACACCATCAATAGAACAAGAAGGATCCCTACAGTATGGGAGAATATATTTGAAAATGACACATCCGATAAAGGCTTGACGTCCAGAATATATAAGGAGCTCACACGCCTCAACAAACAAAAAACAAATAACCCAATTAAAAAATGGGCAGAGGAACTGTACAGACAGTTCTCCAAAAAAGAAATACAGATGGCCAACAGACACATGAAAAAATGCTCCACATCGCTGATTATCAGAGAAATGCAAATTAAAACTACAATGAGGTATCACCTCACACCAGTAAGGATGTCTGCCATCCAAAAGACAAACAACAACAAATGTTGGCGAGGCTGTGGAGAAAGGGGAACCCTCCTACACTGCTGGTGGGAATGTAAGTTAGTTCAACCATTGTGGAAAGCAGTATGGAGGTACATCAAAATGCTCAAAACAGACTTACCATTTGACCCAGGAATTCCACTCCTAGGAATTTACCCTAAGAACGCAGCAATCAAGTTTGAGAAAGACAGATGCACCCCTATGTTTATTGCAGCACTATTTACAATAGCCAAGAATTGGAAGCAACCTAAATGTCCATCAATAGATGAATGGATAAAGAAGATGTGGTACATATACACAATGGAATACTACTCAGCCATAAGAAAAGGGCAAATCCAATCATTTGCAGCAACATGGATGGAGCTGGAGGGTATTATGCTCAGTGAAACAAGCCAAGCGGAGAAAGAGAAATACCAAATGATTTCACTTATCTGTGGAATATAAGAACAAAGGAAAAACTGAAGGAACAAAACAGCAGCAGAATCACAGAACTCAAGAATGGACTAACAGGTACCAAAGGGAAAGGGACTGGGGAGGATGGGTGGGTAGGGAGGGATAAGGGGGGGAGAAGTAGGGGGGTATTAAGATTAATATGCATGGGGGGGTAGGAGAAAAGGGAGGGCTGTACAACACAGAGAAGGCAAGTAGTGATTCTACAACATTTTGCTATGCTGATGGACAGTGACTGTAAAGGGGTTTATAGGGGAGACCTGGTATAGGGGAGAGCCTAGTAAACATAATATTCGTCATGTAAGTTTAGATTAGTGATACCAAAAACAAAGCAAAAGAAAAAAAAAAAAGGGCAGTTCCTGTGTGGTAACCTCCAACGAGTTCTACACAAGGGTATAAAGGGCATATAAAAGTGTAGGCAAAGGGTCTGTTTGTGTTTATACAAAGGATCAAAGCCTAATTGGGCTACCCCGAAAATGAACTAAGATACGATATGAAAAAGAACTTCCAACATCTGCACTCTCTGGAAGACTCATGCCAGAAGATGATCATCAAAAAACCCCAACAAAGATCCACGCACTGCTACAGCTGTAGATGCACTCATCCCACCAGTTCCTGGACTTGCCATGGGAATGAGGAAGGAGATATCTAAGCTGGCCTGTGCATACAGTAAAACAACAAATTTGACTGGATCTATACTGTTGGAACTCAACCAAGAATTTGGAGAAGTGCAAATTGTAGCGCTCCAAAGTCTTACAACTACAGACTATTTACTGTTAAAAGAACATATGGCATGTGAACAGTCCCCAGGAATGGGTTGTTTTAATTTGTCTGATTTCTCTCAGACTGTTCAAGTTCAGTTGGACAATATCCACCATATCATAGATAAGTTTTCACAAATGCCTAAGGTGCCTAACTGGTTTTCTTGGTTTCACTGGAGATGGCTGGTAATTACAGATATGCTTTGGTTATGTAACTATACTCCTATTATGTTAATGTGTGTGCACAATTTAAGTAGTAGCTTAAAACCTATATATGCTGAAGTTATTCTACAAGAAGATATGTCAAAGAAATAATCAATCTTCCCATGTTTTCTTCCGCCTGCTACTTCTATAGCTTTTCTTCTTCCTTCCTAATTACAACCCTTAAATAGAATTCGTGCCTCATATCAAATTTACCGAGTATCATAATTCTTCCAAGTGGTAAAGATACCTCAAGACAAATGCTGGGCATAGAAGCCACAGGGCATAAATATGCAAAGAAGTAAAAAGCTAACCTTTTCAAACAATAAGGCTTCCCTGTCACTTACCAACTTCACATTTCCCTGTATGGCCCCGGAAGATGACTGGTTAGCCAGAGACGGGTAAGATTCCTCAAGGGAGGAACAACCTAAGACAGGCAGAGTTGCAGGGGGGCCATCAGGTGAGAAATTGGGGATCAACAGAGGTGAGGCTTAGAACCTCACCCCCCCGTTCTGAGAGAAATCTTCTGCATACGTGGATGTTTTATTGCCCTGGTCTAGCTTGGATTAACACATAGTCTACAGGCACACACCTGATCATCTACATTTGCTCTCTTACAACACTAAACTATGTTTTCTACCTTTATCTTGTATCTACCTACCACTTCAGCATTTTATTAAAAATAATAATAATAAAGAGAGAAATGTGGTATCCACATATAAATCAAGTATAAAAACCAAATGAGTATTCATATTTGAACTGACTGTTTAGAGTTCATAATGCATGAGGAAAACCGAAAGTTTCTGTGATGACTGCCCTTGTACTGTTCACTATGTAACTTATTCACTATGTAAGAATTTGTTCTCCATGTAAGAACTTGTTTGTTATGCCTCAGAAGATTGGAGACTGACGAAAATTAGGCTTGGGGTGGATTAATGATTGTGCATTGAGCATTGACTCCCCTATACAGAATTTTATTGTCGTTAACAACCATTTGATCAATAAATATGAGAGATGCCCTCACAAAAAAAAAAAAAAAAAAAAAGGACAGACTTCCAATGGTAAAATAAATAAGTAACCGGGATGTAATGTATAGCATAAGGAATATAGTCAAGATATTGTAACAGCCTGGTAGGGTGATAGCTGGAACCTAGAATTATGTATATAAATGTTCTACCACTGTGTTGTACACTTGAAACTAATGTAATGTAATACTGTGTGTCAACTACCCTTCAATAAAAAATAATTATTTAAAAAAAAAAAAAGAACACAAAGGAAGTGAAAGCAAAACTGTTTGGGTCTTAGGAAGTAACTATGGGTTATAAAGAAATAATTATAGCAATGGACTGTTGGTGTGGGTAAAATTGTAACATTTCCAGATTATCTGGCGTGGCTTTAATGCATTTGCATATCCTCAGGGGTGGAGAGAAGTTCATCAATTACCTGGGCAACTGAGGGCGTGTCTGAACCTGAGAGTTTAAGGGGAGGGGCTGGCTTGCTTGCTGGCTTGCTGGCTTGCTTCCTTCAGGAGCAGGGGAGTGAGACGGCCCTGGACTGCAGTTTATAAGCAATAAACGGGTTTTAAACTTTATTTCTCCCTTTGACTGATTTCAGTTTTTAGAGGTATTTTGCCCCGGGATTTCCTCTCCCCGGACTTACAGTTGTGTTTATAATATTAACAGATATTGTATGTTAACAACAATACCATAACAATGTAGAAAGGGGAACAGAACTATATTTGAGCTATATTGCCATATATTACTGGAACTAAGCTAGTATAAACCTGAAGTTCATTCTGATAAGATGTATGTGGTAAACTCTAGAGCAACCACTGAAAAGTAACTTAAAAATATAAGGAAAAAATCATTAAAGAAATTAAAAATGCTACATTAGAAAATACTTAATCCAAAAGAAATGTGAAAGAAGAAATAGAGGAACAAAAAAGACATGAGACAGAAACCAAACAAGTAAGATGAAAGACAAAAATCCAACTATATTGATAATAACATTAAATGTGAATGGATTAAAAATCCAATTACAAGGCAGAGATTAGTCAGATGGGATGAAATGACAAAGTCTAATGTGTTATTTATAGGAGACACACTTTAGATTCAAGGATACAAACAGAGTGAAAACAAATGAATGGAAAAAATATGTAAACAACCACAAGAAAGCTGGAGTGGCTACATTAATATCAGACAACACAGACTTGGAAACAAAGAAAATTTACTAGAAATAAAGAAGAATATTTTATAATGACAATAGGTTCAATTTATTAGGAAGATAACACAATGATAAACATAATGCATCTAATAATAAAGTGGCAAGATACATGAAGCAAAAACTGACGTGAATGAAGGGAGAAATAGATAATTCCAAAGTAATAGATGGAACCATCAATACCCCACTCTCAATGGATGGCACAACTAGACAGGTCAACAAGGAAATAGAAAATGCTATAAACCAAGCAGACCTAATAACTAACTATAGAAAGCTCCACCCAAACAAGAGAATATATATCTTCTCAAGTACACATGTAAAACTCCCCAAGATGCACCATATCCTGGGCCATAAAACAAACTTCTATAATTTAAAAGGATGTAAGTCATACAACATATATTCTCCTATCACAATAGAATGAAACTATAGAAATAGTTTTCTTCTAGAGAAATCAGTAACAGAAAAAAAAATTGAGAAACTCACAAATATGAGGAAATTAAACAACACACTTCTAAATAACCAATGGTCAAAGAAAAAATAAAAACAGAAATCAGAAAATACTTCTAAAGGAAATGAAAATGACAACACAACATACATATGAGATGCAGTTAAAGCCTAGAGAGACATTTGTAGCAGTATTAAGTATAAGCAGTATAAATGACAGTATTAAGAAAAGAAAAAGGACTCAAATCAATAACCTAAACTTTTCCCTGTAAGACACTGGAAGAAGAAGAGCAAACTAAACCTAAGACAAGGAAGGAAATAATAAAGATTAGAGTAGAAAGTAATGACATAGAGAAAGCTGATTGAGAAAGCCAATGAAACTAAAAGCTGGTTCTTTGAAAAGATCAACAAAATCAACAACCTTTGGCTACACTGACCAAGAAGATTCAAATTAATAGAATCAGAAATGAAAAGGGGCCATTAATATCAACTTTACAGAAATAATAAGGATTATAAAGCAATACTAAGAGCATTTATATGCCAGTAAATCAAATAATCTAGATGAAATGGACAAATTCCCACAAAGACACAAACTACTGAAATTAACTCAAGAAGAAATAGAAAATCTGAATAGACCTATAACAAGTGAAAAGATTGAATCCATAAGCAAAAACTAACCACCATAAAGCAATTCCTAGACCCAGATGGCTTCACTGCTGAATCCTATCACAAATTTAAAGAAGAATTAATAACAGTTCTTCTTAAACTTCCAAAAACAGAAGAGGAGGAAACACTTCCCAACTGACTTTTTGAGATCATCGCTACCTGATCCCAAAATCAAACAAAAACATTACAAGAAAACTATAGACCTGTATCTCATGAATATGGATGCAGAAATCCTCAATAAAATACTAGCAAACTGAATTAAGCAACATATAAAAAGAATTATGCTCCATACCCAAGCTGAATTCATCTAAGGAAATGTAAAACTGGTTTAACATCCAAACAAATCAATTAATGTAACATATCAATTGATAGAATAAAAACCAAAAATCACATGACCATCTAAATACATGAAGAAAAAGCATTTGACAAAATCCAACATAATAAAAACACTCAACTAGGAATAGAAGGGAGCTTCTTCAACCTGGTAAATGGCAACTATGAAAACCCCACAGCCAACATCATACTTTATGGTAAAATACTGGATAATGGTAAAATACTGATGCTTCTTCCCTAAGGTCAGATGAATTTAGGTCAGCAAGACATGGATGTCTGTTCTCATCGCTTCTAGTGATGATTGTACTGGGCATTCTAGGCAGGGAAATTAGACAAGGAAAAGAAATAAAAGGCATCCAGATTGGAAAGGAAGAAGTAAATGTCTATTCACAGATGCTATGATCTTGTGTATAGAAAATCATAAGGAATTCACTAAAAACTATTTGAATGAATGAGTAAGTTCAGCAAGGTTGAAAGATACAAGAACAATATGTCAAAATGAATTGTATTTAATACACTTGTAATGAACAATTCAAAATAAAATTAAGAAAACAATTCCATTACCTTAGCATCAAAAGAATAAAATACTGAGGAACACATTTAACAAAAGAAGTGCAAAATTCATACTCTGAAAATTACAAATCATTGTTGAAAGAAATTAAAGAAAATCTAAGTAACTGGGAAAAATCCCTTGTTCATGGATCAGAAGACTTAATACTGTACAAATGGAAATAATCCCAAATTGATATACAGATTCAATGTAAGCCCTACCAGAATCTCAGCTGACTTTTTCATAGAAACTGACAAGCTGGTGCTAAAACTTATATGGAATTGCAAAGAACCCAGAATAGCCAAAAAATCTTGAAAAAGAACCCAGAGGACTCACACCCTGATTTCAAAACTTACTGCAAAACAACATTAATTAAGACAGTGTGGTACTGGCACAAGAATAGACATATAGATGAGTGGAATATAGTTGAAAGTCCAGAAATCAACCCATACATCTATGGTCAATTGATTTTTTTATAAGGGGGCCACGGCCATTCAGTGGAGGAAAGAATAATCTTTTCAGCTGAAGGTGCTGGGACAACAGGATGGCCATACACACAAAGGAATGAAGTTGGAACATTATTTCACATCCTGTACAAAAAGAACTCAAAATGGCAAAATGGGTTACCTAAACACAGACCTAAAACTATAAATTCTTAGAAGAAAACAGAATAAATCTTCATGAACTTGGATTCTTACACATAACACCAAAAAAACAACTCACTAGGAAAGAGACAAATAACCAAATTTTTAAATAGGCAAAAGATCTAAAGAGACATTTCTTCAAGGAAGATATACAAATGCCCAGTAAGTACATGAAAAGATGCTCAGCATCATTAATAATGCAAGAAATTCAAATCAAAACCTCAAAGAGATACCACTTCATAACCACTAGGATGGCTAGAATCAAAGGGTCAGATAATAGCAAGTGTTGACAAGGATGTGAAGAAATTGGAATCTTCATACATTACTGGTGAATATAAAATGGCACTCTGGCAGTTCCTTAAATGATAAACATAGAGCTACTGTATGACTCAGCAATCACACTTCTAGGTATATACCCAAGGGAAATAAAAACATACATCTCCACAAGAAACCTGTACACAAATGCTTATAGCAATATTATTTGTAACAGCCAAAAAGTGGAAACAACCCAAATGTCTATCAACTGACAAGTGGACAAACAAAATGTGACATAGCCATACAATGGGGTATTAGCCATAAAAAGGAATGAATTCCAGATACATGCTACAAAAGGGATGAACTTTAAAAACAGTATGCTAAATGAGAAAAGCCAGACACAAAGGCCAGATATGCATGAGTCTATTTATATGAAATGTCCAGAATACGCAAATCCATAGACACAAAAAAATACAGTAGCTGTCGCTTAGGACTGGAGAGAAATGTTGGGCAGATAGAAGGGTATGGGATGACAGCTAAGGACACACGGTTTCTTTTTGTGGTGATGAAAATCTTCAAATATTGACTGTGGTGATGGCTGCATATATCCATGAATATGTTAAAAAATATCGAATTGTACACTTTAAATGGGTGAATTGTATGGTATGTGAATTATATCTCAATAAAATGGCTAAAACCAAAGAGGAAGGAGAGTCCTACTTGCGTTTCAGGCCTGAGCCATGTGGTGCAGGCCAGTTTACTATCTCTGCACTAAGGGGTAGGAACAGGGGCCAAGTTAATTATAAAGTGACCACTGCTCTCATTTTCTATTGTTCTTTATTTCTTACAGGGCAGGGTGGCCGTGATTTGGGCATAATTGGGTGGTAATGTATAAACTGACTGTAATACCATCAAACCTCACCTAATATAATACGGATGAATCTCTAAACATTATGTTGGGTGAAAGAAGACAGAGCCAAAAGACTCTATTCTCTACAATTCCATTTATATGAAGTTCTAGAACAGGCAAAATCAATTTATTGTGAAAAAAATAAAAACCATCAATGGCTGTTTCTTGGGCTTTTGGGGCAGGAACTGAGTGGAAAAGGACATGAAGGAACTTTCTGGGGTGTCGGAAATGTTCTGTATATGCTTGAGTTAGACACATTTTTACATTTATAAAAACTCAGGGAATGAAATACTGAAGATTTGTTTATTTCAGTAAAACCTACTTTGAAAATGTTAAAAATAAAAGGATTGATAGATGGATAGATACACAGTGAAGTAAATATAACAAAATATTAACAATTGTAGAAACTAGGTGGTAGGTAAATGGGTGTTTACCAAAAAATGTCTTTCAACTTTTTTGTGTTTGAAATTTTTTATTAAACATTAGGAAAAGTATATAAACACATAAAAATCTTGCCCTAATTTCTAGTACATGCTTAGCATCTGATGAAAACTATGGACCTTTTCTCAGAAACACATTCCAAGAGAAACAAAATTTTGCCCATAGTGAACCTCCTAAAGCCCATTTATGGACACTTGATGTGTCCAAGGAAGTAATGGCTTAATGGCTTTCTACATGTAGATGATAGGCAAGGAGTTAAAGGCAATTTGGAGAATTGGGGGAAACATCAGTGAGAAAGTTGATGGTGCAGTTATAATTGAAAATCAATATATTGTAACTATATGAGCATTATTTCTGTTAGTGATTTTAGTGGTTTATCTGGCAGCCTCCTTCCTTATATAACATCCAATCAGTAAAGTTGCTACTGACAGGCTGCCTGAAAGTTTTCATTAGGTTTAGTTTTGACGATTAAGGGTTCTTAACCTAACCATAATTTCTTTATAAATCTTGGAGACCAAAAGAGCAAGCAAAGATGGATTTTCAAGACTGATACCCACGATGCGTTAAAAGACTCAAGACAGGGCAGCAGGCATCAGTTACGTACAGGAAAGGCCGTAGTAGCTGCCTAAACAACTAACTTGTCCCTCCTATTTGGTCACTCATTGGGTGACCCATCTTTAAAAGGGCAGAAGTCATGGTTTGATGACTGATTTGACCTTTGAAGTCTGCTGGGCTTCATTCATTCATACAGGGTGTTTTCAAGAGAAATAAAGATACTGATGATCCCTCAAACGAAATGTCCCAGAGGAAAGTAAGTAATGAAATCAGGGGATTCAGGCTGCCAATGAGTAATAGGTCAACAAAATTCTCTGGAAGCAGTTTTTTTCTTTTTCTTTTTCTTTTTCTTTTTTTATTAAGGTATCCTTGATATACAATCTTATGCTCAGGCTTCACATGAGCAACATTGTGGTTACTACATTCTCCCCTATTATCAAGTCCCCACCACATACCCATTACAGTCGCTGGAAGCAGTTTCTTTATCAGGATTAGGAAGGATCTATACTGGATACACAGTCACTTAATGTTTCCTAGCCACCTATTTGTCCTAAGCCTGTGCTCAGCTTCTTCATATGTCACCTCATTTTAATCTAGCCACAATTCTCCTGATGCTGTCATTTCCATAAGGAAACTGAGGCCAGAGGCTATGTGGCCTGCCAAAGATCACATGGCTATAAAGGTCTCTTTCTTTCCAATCCAGGCCTCATTTTTCAGAATCCAGTGGCCCCTCGACTGTTTCCACAGCTCAGCATTTCTGTGACTATTCTGGTTGGAGTTGGCATGAATGTAAACATTTAGAAAATGCAGCTAATTTTCCTCCAAAGAATGCCCCAGATTTATCACTCCTCACTAACACACAGGATACAGTGAGAACCTTCAGGGAGCATGAAACCAGCTCCCCCTGGGGTCGCTATTGTCCTTCCCTGTCCTTGTCATTTGCAGAAACCAGCAGCCTGACCAGGAAGGATGGGAGCAGGGATCCTGTGGGAAGTATACACATGAAGCTCTGACTTGCCCTGTCCCAGGGCCATTGTGCACCTCTGCTCTTGGGGGGTCAAGGCAGCATCTTTTGGGGGCTTCTGCTTGGGGTGGGGTGAAATCTGATGGGTGTGTCCTGTGGCTCTGCTTTGTTCACCCAACAAGCCTCATTCTCTCTGCCTCTCCTCCTCAGTCCCAGCCCTCACAGCAGCCTCCACTCCCTGGGCTAAGGAGCTTCGGCGACTGACAGTGACCTCAGGCCCCAGGAAGGTGGGCTGCAAGGGGCCTCAGAGGGCTCCTGACTGCCCTCCTGTGGACATGTCTGCCCCCAACAGCAGCAGACTGACAGGTCTTATGAAAAACCAGTCAGACTCCTTGGACAAGAGGTATTTTCCTGCAATGCAAGAGCAGAGACCGAGCAAGATCAAGAGTATGAAGGAGCTATACATGCACGCACAGAGAGATGCAGAAATAAAGCAAGCCAAAGATGGAGAGAATAAGAAGGAGGGGCATTAAAAGTGATAGGGGGAGAGGACGAACTTGAGGTAGCAGAGAAGGGAAAAGAAGGGAAGAGAAAATCAAGTCACTGCAAACAAGCAGAAGGTGGCAGCCTTCACATCTCCACATCTGCAGGACAGTTGCCTCAGCTCAAGATGGCTTTAGCCTCTAAGGGTGAGCTGAAGGTCGTGCCTACATTCATTTTTCTGCATCTGTGACCCAGGCCTGAGCCACTGGCTCCCTCTCAGGCTATAGTGACTGGGCTGCCTGGGGAGCTTTCCTGGAACGGCGAAGAAAAGGGAGCTATTTTCCACTGGGACTTTGGGTAGAAGGATGACAAAGGCCTGGAACTGCCAGCGAGCACAACATGGGGAGACCCCACTGCAGAATGATGCCAAAACAGAGGGAAGGAGAATAGGAAGATGGAGACAAATTCCTGACAGGATGAACTAAGCTCCTGGATCCAGCTGTGTCTGAAGCCATAACTATCCTGGGATGTTTTAGGGATATGATCTCGGGCCTTTTATGCTTAAGTCAGTTTGAGTTGGAGGTTCTGTCATCAGCAACTGAAAGAGTCCTACTAGCAAGTGAAAACAAACTTATCGGTCTTGCCTCTTTTACCAGCCCCAGAAATCGCATCTGAGAACATTCCCAGCTGTCCTAACAGGGCCTGCGACTATCCCCCAGGGGAAACACAGAAGCCAATAAGAGAACTGCTAAATAATGATTTTTTAGAAGTAAAATTCTCCCAGGGTGAAAGGAGATCCAGGTTTGGACTTGCACAGGCCCTGAGTACTTCTGCTTACATGGGTCCCTTCTTCCATTAAAGAAAAGTTAAATACTATATTTTTACAACTACTTTGGTATAAAAATGAATATGATCCAAAGGAATCTTATTTCTTATTCTTTTAAAATAAATTAAAACATTATTATGGGTCCCTAAATGTATCATGGGCCCTGGGCACTGCACCTGCTCTGCCTAAGGGATACGCTGGTGCTGGGCCATATTATCCAGATCACTTGTTGACATGGTGCAGGTTCCTTAGAGACTACCCTGACTTCCTGCCTAGAAGGGGCAGAAGGTCCAGTGAGGCCCTCAGAGCTCCGGCCTTGCCCTCCCTCCCTCCCCAGCTTCCCCGGCTCATCACCGCTTCCATTGTCCTCATGGGATGGTGCTGCGCACACACCTGTGGCCTGGCATTATCACTCTCATCACGGAAGGTGCTTTCAGTCTGTCAGGTGATAAGACTGGGAGCTCCTCGATGACCATGTCTCATTCATTTATGTCCCGCACTGGCTGGGTGCAGAACAGATACCCAGTGGGGGAGTAATGGAGGGACAAAGCATGCTTCCTACTTGGGAGACTCTTGTCATATGGGATCACACTCTGGCCAGGCCGGACACAGACGGGGCGAGGCAGGCTGGGAAGGAATGTGGGGAGCTGGAGGGCATATGCCTCAGAGGTCTTTCTGGGGCTCTATGTGTTTGGATAATGATGTGCTGACTTGCAAAGCTGGGGGGTGGGTATGGGAGCAGCCCAGGGGGTCAGGCGGGCATAAGTCGGCGTGAGAGGCCGCTAGGTGAACTCCTTGGCCCTAGGTTCTCCCTCACTCACCTTCGTCACTGGTGTGAGGCTCAGTGCCATTGTCGTGGTCAACTTCATCGATGGTCCCTGGCTCGCTGTGTGGGCTGTCACTGCAAGGGAACATGGCATGGGGACTCATTGAGGGGCTTTGCACCCTCATGCTGCCTTTAGCCTCCTGCAGGTGCCAGCCCAGCCCACCTCTGGGCTTGACCCAGATCAGGCCCAGGCCCACTTGCTGCCACCTTTTCCATTTGACCACCAAGGACCTTCTGGAAAGAAAACTACTCTCACTCTGTAGCTGGCAATAACCTCCCCCCCAGCTGCCCTCAGCCTTGGAATCTGCTGGGTTGTCTTCTTGGTAAAGGTTGGCAATGCCTAGGTGTTCCGTAAAATTAGGAGGGCAGTGTTAAACCCTGGCATTTATCCTTGGAAGGACCAGAGGCAAGAACAGAAAGGAATTTTGGAAGTACTGTGAGTCACTCATCTAGCCTGGCTCCTTGTCTTACAGCAGAGATGACATACCCAGTGAGGTGGAGTGAAGCTCGCAGGGAGCAGGGATCCTCAGAGCTGCCTCATGATGCTGCGTGTAAAAGCCCCGATCAGCCCAGCTAGTATGAGCAGGCTGGCAACTATGATGGCTGTGATAGTAGAGTGAGTCCAGGCCTTCCAAATTTACTTATTAACGCACTGGGATAATTTTCACCAGCTGCTGCCCCTCACTAGCCTATAAGCTTCTAGAGGCCAGGCTTCATTTGCATAGCCAGTCAGTTTTTATTGAGCTATTGATTAAGTCCTAATATATGTGAGGCACTGTACTAGGTAGGAGGAATGCATGATGGCAAGGTGGACATAGACCTTGACCTCACAGGTCAGGAAACAGAAAGGCTGCAAGTTGAAATGTGTTATGTAGGAACAAATGAGCACAGACAAGAACAGCAGCAGAGGGGACCTATACGGAGTGGCCAGGGAAGGCTTCTAGGAGGAGGTGGCATTTACCATGCCATTTAAAGGAATAATGGGCTTCATTATGAAAAATCCTCCACTGCATCCTGGACAAAGTCCAGACTCTGCACAACAGTTTGTGTAGGACCTTTTATATCCTGGCTCCTACCAGCCTGCTGGCCCCTTGCCACATGCAACACCCCAGCTTTCCACATGGAACCAACCGCTTCCCATTTTATTGAGCCCTCCAGGCCTAAAACGTTCTTTGCCCACTCCTCACCTGGCTGACTTCATTGCATCCTACGATATTAGTTAAGTCATTATTTCCTCCAAGAAGCCTTTCCTGACATCCCCGTACTGGCTCAGGGGGCCCCCATTTCTGGAACCACCTGTTTCCTCCAGCACCAGGGCTCCTTATATCAGGGGTTAATCTTGTTTGGGTTACGCACCTGCCCCCCAGCTCGGGGCCTGGCCCAGGGCAGATGCTCAGCAACCATGTGTTGAACAAATGAATGTTGTCCACTATGTTGAGACTCTCAGCCAAATCTCCTGCTTTGGCTTTGAAAATGCCTCCAAATTACCATGTAATTAATAGCTTTCCCTTGTCATGGGACATAACTGGGATTAAGAACAGTGTGGTTACTATATATTGCTCTCTGGTAAGTACATAAGGATCTGCAGGACCTTCCCTGAACACTAATTATAGATATTGCAGAAAGAAAGGAGAACTGCTCATGGTTACAAAAACTGTGAGAAAAAGTTTCTTTTTTTCCAGAAAGTCTGCTTGCTGGTGTTTAATGTTTCTGTAACAGAACAGGGACAGACTTGCTCCTGGTGCCTCAAATGAGGTTACAAAGCTGTGATCAGACATGCAAGGGCCCAGTATTTCTATGTGGGGCAGCACTGTGGGCAAAGAAAGGGGCTGGAACATCTCTCTCCTTTGAAGCAGTTTCCCAAATAGGCCCACAGAACTAGAGCAACTCAGGAGTCCAGAAATGCTTTGACAATCAAAAGACAAACTCACCTGTAGGTACCTGACTGAAAGCAATGTGGGTAATATCTAAATATATAGCTGCGTGTTGGCCTGGATTTGGGGAAGAAAGAAAGTGTAGGAATCCTTTGTCTTGTCTCTGTCAGCTGGTGTCCTGAATCTCCCGTCTCTTCGACATTTTTTTTTTAAATTCCTATCTTTACCACACTTTAAGGTCTTAACTTGGGGAAGGCAATTGGCTTTGATTTTGATGAGGCTTTAAAATACTTCTCCCAAGACCCAGTGCAGCACCAGGTACACAGAGGTGCCGAAGTAGCAACTATTAACCTGGTGCAGAAATCTCAAAGAAAGTGAACTCACTTTGTCTGAAAAAGAGGACTCCCAAGTGGACGAGGCCAGTGGTGGGGAGTGTTACTCTTAGTCCATGGAGCTGAGATGGGGACTGTCCCCTCCCCGGCTGCCTGCGGTGGGCGTGTGACTCACCTGGCCAAGGGCAGTGATGAGCTCACCAGGGCCAAGCCTCAGCAGGGAGACATAATTCTCGGGTTTATGTTGAAACATTTGAGAAGGACAAACTCTTTTTCCATTGGCGTTGCCGAGAGAATGGGCTCTAAAATATGGGGTTACCAAGATGACTTCGTGAAAGCACCAAGGGAGAGGCCGCCTGAGAATGAACCCAACACACGAGAAGGCAGAGCCAGGGGCGGGGACTGCAGGACTGAGTCCTGATGGGGACAGTGGAAACTGTGGATCCAGCTATGCCTGAAGCCTTGATCCCAGACTTTCTAGTTAAGTAAACCAGTAAATTCCCATTTGGCATAAGCCAGTTGGAGCGCTCCTTCAGGCCCTTATAGACCAAGAGAGTCCCGACTGATGCACCTGTCTCTCATAAAAGGCTGCTGAAAAGCTAGGATGAGAAACTGTGTATGGGAGTACAGACTGTAAAGCTGCAAGGAGACTGAAGGGTTTCTTACTCTTCCTGTTCAACAGCAACAACAATGGTGATAATAATAATACTGAGACGACTGGAATCTTACCAATATTCTTCCCCTCCTGCCATGCATTTTTCATACACAGGTCCCTCTAGCTCGCGGGGACTGGGAAAGATGGCTTCATGATGGATGATGATGGTTTTGATGACTTCATTGACGTGTGCCTGGCAGGACACGGGGTCCTGCCCGTCAGGAATGTGCATGAGGGTGGGCCCGAAGCATATGGCCAGGTTGTAGGGGTCCATCATGTTCTCGTCACTGTACTGCGAGAGGCTACAAGAAAGGAGGCACCGACAAGTCACCTGGGAAAGGGAGTGCTCTTCCTGCGGTTTCTTTCCCTTGGGGGGTCCTACGCAAACCCAGGAGACTTCCACGTTGCGTTTTAAGAACAGTTACACCTGCAAAAGCCTCAGGACACCCCCTCCCAAAGGAGGCCAGGGCCGAGTCAAAGAGGGAAAGAGCCCCCGCCACCACCCCGCCGCCCAGCCGCGCTCACTGGTTGAGGAAAGCGAAGAGGTATCTCATGACCACGATGACCACACGGGGGAGGGTGATGAGGATTTGCTGGATCTGGTGCACCCTCTCAGCTGGGTTCTCCAGTTCTGTAACATAAAGAGGCTTTTCAGGGTGTCCTCCGCCCGCAGAGAGCCAAGTAGCCGACATCTGTGAGTCCCACCTGCTCGATCTGCCCCAGTATGTGTGGTTCAGGAGAGCCAGTTTTCCTCCGCAGGTCCCAGGGTTGATGTGTGACCCTGGCCTGGCCAATCAGAGCATCGTATGTCCCTGACCACAGGGGCGGACCCAGGGGAGGGGCACTGGCCTCATCAGAAACACTCACAGATGATCCCTGGGACACTGGGCCAGGGAAACCTAGAGGGAGGCACCCTCTTGAAATTGGGTAGTGGGAAATCTGGAGGGGCTGAAAGATCCCAGGAAAGAATATTCTGTCTGATATTGAAATACTTAAAGAGGAAATTACTGTTTGGCATTTGGCTTCAAAGTAAAGATGAGGGGCAAGGAAGCAGCTGGAGATGTGGACAGGGTAGGGCTGGGCATGAGTAAATGGCGGGTTAGCCTTCTATTCTGTCTCTGTGACTATCCCAGATTCTCCCTAAGAAAAGAGTGAGGCAGAGAGAAGACAAATAGTGACTCGGTGGCATCTTACTACACTGATGGACTGTGACTGCAACGGGGTGGGGGGGGACTTGATAATATGGGTGATTGTAGTAACCACATTGTTTTCCATGTGAAACCTTCATAACAATGTATATCAATGATACCTTAATTTAAAAATTGTAAAAAAAAAAAGAATATTCTGTCTGAGTGAAGCCGGCTCAGAGATGGAGGAGACAGAACCCTGCTGATGCCATGGATGGTCTGGGTCCAGCTGGGCCTAAACTTTTCAGCTTTATGAGGCAAGACATTCCCTTTTATGGATTAAGCCAGTGTAAATTGAGTTTCTGGCATCTGCACCTTACAAGTCCTGACAAATCCAGGCAGGGACCGTGTTCATTAACTTCTTCATAAACACCAGCTGCAGCACAGCTACAGCAATAGTGGATGCCAAGGAAATGAAGGCTGAATAAAAATCCACCTCTTAAGCTATATATTGGCCAAGGAGCCTGGCAGATGCTTGCGACTGTGTCTCTGACCCACTTTCAGGTCAGCTGCAGAAAGACAGATGGCATTTTTATCAGTTAGGCCAGGGGAGGAGCGGCAAAACGGGCTTGGTTAGAAGAGAGAAGTGCTTCGTGGGCTTTGCCTTGTGGAGAGGGAAAGCTGGCACTAAACAGTGACCTGCTGCAGCTCTGAAGGTTATATATGTGTGCAGGTCTGATGCACAAACCCACGTCAGTTTCTTGTCCACAAAACATGTTTTTCTACATACCTCCTCTCTCCAGTCTCCATGCTCTGTCAACATGTCTCTTCTAAAACACAACTTCTACTTTTTCTCTGTTTCCAAGGCCTTTCACAGTGCGGCTTCAGCCCACCTAGCCTGCCTCATGTCTTAGCTGCTGCCCCTTCCCAAAGTGTTGAAGATGATTTAGAGCCATGCTTCTCAAATGACATAGCAGTGCACCTTTGGGGACTTTTGCAAATATATGGGGCATTCTTTGGGGTTGTCACAGTGACTGGAGGGTGTGACTGGCATTTAGGATCCAGAGACCAAGGTGATAAGTATCCTGAATGTATGGGCCACACAACAAGGCACTGCTCTACTGAAATGCCAATTGTGTCCCATTGAGAAACTCTATGCCAGGCTGGCTTATCCCCATCTCCCTCTCACAAAGGGCTCTCCTGCCCCTGGGCCTTTGCATGCACTAAATCTCTCCTTTGTGCCTGGCACACTCCAGCCTTCCTTCAAGGTCTGGCTCTAGGAAGCCACACCCAAGCCTCCCCACAGAGTCAAAGCCTTTGCACCTTTATTGATTCCCTCATCCCTCATGCAGGCCCTTCATGTCCTCAGCTTTAATCACCAGTGCCTTACTACTACCTCCACTATTATTTATTAATATTTTTTCTTAAATCTGTTTATTTAAAAATAAGACTTTACCTCATTCTTTAAATGAGAAACCAGGATCACTTGCCATGATTAGGAGGTAACATAAAAATAGATAAAATGAGAGCAAAACAATGTCACTCACTCAATTATATGTAGACATTGCCTATACAAAAGTTTCTAAGACTAAGGCCTGGGTCTCTCCGAAGCAGCTCTGTAAAGATGAGTGGGAAGTACTGGGGAGAGTAGAAGCACAGAGGAAGCATCTCTTACATCAGGCAGATACAAGGGCTCAGGCCTCCGCAGGCAATCACCACTTCTGGGGGAACTTTCCTTGGCTGCAGAAGATACTTCGTGAGAAGCACTGCTAGTGACACTGGGTGTGGGCAATTTTCTATAAGTCAAATTAACTTAAGAGTTTATTCTAAAATATTAAAATTCTCATATTCTAATATTAGAAATTATTTTTTAAAATATTCCCAAAAGGTTCCTTGGATTTTGGCATCTTACAGTCAAGATGCCTTTACTTCAGTCCCTAGGCTGGGCTCCTGTCTCCATCCGCAGAAATGCAGGTCAAGCAGGACTGTGATGGCCAGTGATGTCAGAGGAAGCCCCCAGTCAACTGATTTTCATCATTACCCTCGTCTGTCAGGTTGCTGACCTGACTCCCAAACACTGTATGGCTCCCCATTACCCAAGGAGAAAGGCGCTGGCCTGGGAAGGCATTGAGGTCTTCCCTGGTCTTGCTCTGTTTTACCCTTCCAGTCTCTTACATCATGCACTGGCCAGGACACGCTTCTGCTTGTCCCATTGGCCTGTGTGTCCCCAGACTCTTCCCAGGATTCCCTGTGTCCACTTCTCCCATTAGACCCTGCTCACATCATGCTTTCCCAGCTGCAATCTGTGAAACCAAGTCTCCCCTGCCTCTTCTCTTCTGAGCTCCGTCCATCCACAGGGGTGTACTATGCCTGTTGGCCCTTCCATTGTAAACGAGGCTTCAAGTTCAATGAGGACAAAGGCCACACTGTTGCTTTCCTAGTATCCCTCCTGTGTGCCAGGCACAGTGACAGACCCATACTGCAGCTTCAAAAAAGATTCTCAAGGAATTATCAGTCCACTCATGAAATACTTACTAATTGTAGATATCAAATCTTGAAACCTTTCCTTAGGAAAGAGTGGGTTTTCCAGTCCTCGGAAATACAGTTTTAAAACACCAGCGACTGAATTGATATCGCGTTCGTTTTGATCATCCACAAGGGGATCTTCGCCTAAGAGGAAACAGGAGGCGATGAGTCAGGGTGGTAAGGAGGCAGGGAACATGCAGATGGCTGGAGAGATGACCTGGCCCAGCCTGAGCTATGGCAGAGGCAGAGGATCAGCCTCCCTGACACAGAAGTTTAGAGCTCTCCCTGCAACTGATATTGAAAATGCTCGAAGCTATAAAAAGGTTGTACAAATTTAGAAAATGACCATCACCTTTCACTTACACTCATCAACTTACACTCACCTTGCCATATTTGATTTCTTCCTTTCTCTACTTCTATTTATTATTGCTCAGTCATTTGAGAAAATTTTCTAGACATCACAACATGTCACTACTAAATACGATACTACATTTCTCCCAAGAGTAAGGATACATAACCATACAACTTTATTACACCTAAGAAAATTAACAAGTTCCAAAACACCGTCTCATTCAAACTTTCCCAACTGTCCTGTGTCTTTCATAGAACTTTCTCCGGAGCTAAGATCTAATCAACATTTGTTCAAGTAAGTTATTTGGTTGTCATGTTTCTTTAGTCTTCTGGATGTAAAAGGAACCCCAACATTTTTTATTGTTAGTATGGTTTTTGTAACATTGACTCTTTTGAAGAGTGGATTTGTCTGAGAATTTCCTCAGGAGTAGATTCACGTTGAATATTTTTGGCAAGACTAGTACGAGGCACATAATATCAACTTGTCCTGCTACTGGAGATGCTAAGTTTGATTGCTGGGTTAAGATGGCAGCCTCCAGAGCTATACATTGTAAAAGTGTATTTTCCCCTTTGTAATAAGTATAAAATATAAAATATTTTTGAAAAACAGAAGCGATCTATGTTCATGTCATTGTGTTCAACATGTTTCACCCAAAGCTTTCAGCATCCCATGATGATTTTTGCCTAAATCAATTATTATTCTGGGTTTGCAAAATGTTGACTATTATTCCTTCTACATTTATCAGCTCATATTCTTCTGTGAAGAAGAGCTCTCCCTGTGTTCCCTCACTCCTATTTTTATTTCTCAAGCATCTTAATGGACTTGTTTTTACAATTTTTAATTCAATGTGTTATAATTCATTACTATCACTATCTCTTGGGATGCTCAGAGAGTCCCCAATTTTTCCAAGTCCTTTCTTACGTCCTTTTGATATAACCTCTATTGAGCGCTTACTTGCTTTCTAGCCAAAAAGATGTCCCCCAATCACCCCGTACTTTCCTTCACCCAGATCTGGAATCAAACAGAGATCCAAGGATCTCTGGTTTTTGTAGGGGAAGGTACTTAGAAGCCAAGATCTAGGTTCTAGGTATGCTTATTTCTAAAGGAGTACCACAGAAAGAGCTTTTATGCTTCAGTGGATAGAGAAAGAATACATATAAAATATATATATATATAGGGTTTTTTTTCATGCATTCACACTGATAGATCCAAACACTCCTTCCCCACTAGCCCAGACCTTTGGCTCTCTTTTAGGCTAGTCAATTTTGGCTCCAGAAATGAATGGAATTCCAGAGCTCAAGATAAGCAGATGGTTTATGTGAACGATGGCTTCCTCCAAGAGAATTAAAGCTAAAATTCCAGGCAGGTCTGAGAGAAAGCTGTGTTTTGCTAGCTAATGTCCCAAGGGAGGTAAAATTGTTACCAAATTGCCTTCTTAGCCAGGTTACCTGAGCATTGCCAAAGACTTTAAGGCAGGGTTGTACCCAGGGCAGAGTGTGAACACATAGTCTGTGCTTGGAGGCTCTAAGGGAGTTGCTGCCAGACGGGGGACCAGGCAGGAAGCTGGTGGGCATTCTCCCACACAGGGGTAGTTCCCTGTGGCCACAAGTCCTTCTGAGCTGGTCCTGAGGCTCCTCAACATGACAACCCCTGCCAGCATCTTCTGGTCACACCCCTCTTCCTGGGGCAAGAGGCAGATCTTGGAAGGGTCAGGTCCAGAGTTCAGAATGTGACACCCCACATGCCATGCCTTCCACCCCAAATCCAAACCCAATGTTCATTCATCTGCACAGGGTGAAACAGCTATGGGCTCCCTCTCCAGTCCCCCACACAGAAAGGGAATGCACCAGCAGCTCTCTCATCTTTGTGTACCACGAGGACAGGGGATTGGCTTAAGGGGAAAAAGAGTTTCCCTAGCAAAACTGGCCTGGGAGACAAGAGCAAACCACAGCTCTCTCCATGGCATGCCTGCTGCTTCTGCCCTTTCTTGTGATGTTTCCCCTTCATTTTGTCAGAAAAATTACTGGAAGATCCCAAAAGTTTAGCAGTGAATTTAAGATTTGTTGGCAGCAAATTATCATCACTATCATCATCATCATCACCATCCAAACTGAAACCCTGACTCATATTGGAAGGAAAAGAAAGTAGGTTTAGGAATAATCAGCCAAGAATGGCTTTCCAATATGCTGTAATTTTTCAGACACTTAAGGAAAAGAGATCTGTGCTTCTTTCAACAGCCTTATACAAGGAATGCAAGCAAGAACTCCGCCCTGGGGAGAGAAAGAAGGGAGCCAAGGAAGAAAAAGACGCAAATCTCTTTGAACAAGCAGCAAAGGACAGGCACCCTGCAGGCATTAGGGGATTTGAATCTTAGCAAGTAAAAGGAAGAAAGGAAAAACACACAATGTGCTGGTTTGGAGAGAAAATTCAGTCACAAGTGAGAGCGAGTGGGACGTGAGGAGTGGGTGGGAGGAGAACACTGCGCTGTGCCCAGGCTCCGGCCACCTGGATCCCAGGGGGATGTAGAGAAACACAGCAAGGGAGCCAGGAAGAGGGAAGCAATGAGTTTCAGGAGAGGCGGGAGGAGGTGACCCTGGGTGTCCGTTGGGTAAGAAGACAAACCCACGGCAGGCGGCTGAATGTCAAGAAACAGAAAAGATTAAGTCAGAAATCTGGATCCTAGCCAGTCCAGAGAAGCCAGGGATAGACTTCTCAAAAAGAAACATACCCCAACTATTCTCCTAGAATAAGCCACGCTTCACTGAAGGCTCAGGTGGAGCAGAGGGACAAGGCCGGTGAGAGAATGAGATTTGTTTCAGAATGATGGAAAGAGAAGAGGAGCCAACCACATACGGGATGCAAAGAAAAAGCAGGAAATATCTTTTGCAGCTGAGATTTGGGTCAGGTGATCTTTGCTCAGCAGGGCTCTACCTGAGATAGTCCAAAACTTGTTAGGAGCAGAGAATTCTTTTAAATTGTACAACACCCCTGCAAGGCTCCTAAGCAAGTGACAGCAGGCACTGACTTTAGAAGATCACATTCAAAAAGGAAAGCAAGCAGTGCTGTTGGGGTGAAGACAGAGCTTGGCTGCCACTGCAATGAAGTTACTTACAAAAAGGGGAAGCAGGAAAATTCAAGGTGGCAGGGGTGGGGGGTTGGCCACCAGGCTGGAGGCACTGTGTACCAAGTTTACCCATGAGATTCAAGGAATTCTGTTTAATGAGATGAACCCAGGAGGATGGAACAAGCAAAGGTTCCAGACCATGGCTCCATTTATTTACAATGAATTCAGGGCAGCAGGGGTGATAAGGAACTGGGGAAATGAAGAAACAAGACACTGGATTGGCTATCCAGTGTGGTCATGAGAGGCTCAGGAAAATGATGAATGCTTGAACATACGCATGAGCAATTTTTTTCCGGACACATCTCCTCAGGCAAGGGAAACAAAATAAAAAATCAGTAAGAGGGACTACATCAGACTAAAAGGCTTCTTTACAGCAAAGGACACCATCAGTAGAAGAAAAAGCCAACCCACAGGATGGGAGAACATATTAGTAAATGATTTATCCAATAAGGGGTTAACATCCAAAATACATAAAGAACTTACAAGCCTCAACACCAAAAAAACAAATAACCCAATTAAAAAATGGGCACACAACCTGAACAGACCTTTCTCTGAAGAAGAAATACAGAGGGCCAACAGGCACATGAAAAGATGCTCCACATCACTAATTATCAGCGAAATGTAAGTCAAAATCACAATGAGATTACCTCGCAGCAGTCAGAATGGCCACTATCCAAAAGACAAGAAATAACAAGTGTTGGCAAGGATGTAGAGAAAAGGGAACCACCATGTACTGTTGGTGGGAATATCAACTGGTGCAACCACTGTCGAAAGCAGTAAGGACATTCCTCAGAAAACTAAAAATAGAAATGCCATTCAACCCAGAAATCCCACTTCCAGGAATTTATCCAAGAAAACAAAATCCCTGATTCTAAAAGATATATGCACCTCTGTACTTACTGCCACATTATTTACAATAGCCAAGTTATGGGAGCAACCTAAGTGTCCATCAATAGATGAACAGAGAAAGAAGATGTGGTACATACACATCATGGAATATTATTTAGCTACAAAGAAGATATCCTGTCATTTGCAACAACATGGATGGAGCTAGAGGGTATTATGTTCAGTGAAATAAGCCAGGCAGAGAAAGACAAATACCATATGATTTCACTTATTTGTGAAGTATAAAAACAAAACAAAACAAAATGAACAAAATAGCAGTAGATTCATAGGCACTGAGAAGTGACTAGTGGTTACCATGGGGGAGAGGCTGAGGGGATGGGTGGGTAGGGGGAGGGTCATAATATATATAAATCAGTCACAGGGATGGTGGTACAGAATGGAGAATATAGCCAATGATTCTGTAATATCTTCCTTCCTATGTTGACAAATAGTAACCACACTAGTGGGTGTGAGGATTTAATAATATGGGTAATGTTGAAGACTTGAAACCAATATAAGATTGTATATCAATGACACTTCAATAAATAAAAAAAATAAAATGATGAACAACACTTCCTTCAGGGAGGCTGATGGGCAATAGCTCTTGCTTTGGGGCCTTTGCACATGCTGTTCCCTTGGTCTAGAATGCTCTTTACCTGCTTCGCCTGGCTTTTACACTTTAAGCCTCAGCTTAGGCATTTCCTCCTCCAGGAAGCTCACCCTGTTCCATCCAACCCAGGGCTGACTCCATATTTGCACTGATAATGCAATCTGTTTAGTAAACCAGCTCCCCTACCAGCCATGACTGTCTTTTGTTTGTGTTGTATTTCCAAGCCCTCATCCATTACCAATGCATGCTTTTTGAGTGGATGAATAAATGGACAGATAAAGCATGAGTAGGAGCATGAAGCAGGGGAATTCTGGGGCGGTCTGGTTCTAAGTGCTCAAGAACTTGGAGTATAGTCCCAAACTGAAGTTCCCCTAGACCCTAGAAGGCCACTGAGCCCCACATTCAGCCAAATCCTGGTCTCTACACCCAGTTCCAAGCCAGGCCACAAAGGTCTGTGCTGGGGGGTGGTGACCACCTGGAGCTACCAGAATGCTTTCTCTGCTCCAGAGCTAGACCTCAGGATAGGATTGGGGGACAGGGAGGTGGTGAGTTTGTTTGGGAGGCAGCTCCTCTAGGAGAAGCCTCACGATCAGTAGGGAGTATTCCAGGGCTGGGACCCCAGGGAGAGGCCCACTCAGAGCACGGCCTGCAGGGACAAACCACACACCTCCCAGGCTGTTAGAAGGCTTACATGAAGAATGTGAAGAAACTGCTTTGTAAACTGGGATATGATATGGGGAAACAGGTTGGGATTGGGGTCTACAGACCAAATTTAGAATCAGAACCACTCAGAGAAAAAGCTAGCAAAGCAGAGTTAAGAGGAGTAAGCTATGGAGATGTGATCCTTCCAAAATGCTGTTAAGCTGGAGGGAGAGATGTTGTTTAGGACACCTACAGACTAACTCTTCTTCTTTCCCTGGGATGAGGACACGAAAGTGCTGATGCTGAGCTTGGCTCAACAACCAGGGAGCAGGATGCTTTCAAATAGTTCCTTGAATGAAATTCACAGACTTTCCATTCCACTGTAGTAGTGAGATAAGCACTGGACATAAAAAGGCAGAGATGTAATGAAAATTGAGCTTTTCCAGCCTCAGTGAGTCCTTACTTTGCAAAGACACTGTCACTGGCCATCTGTCCCCAACAAGGACTCTGACGCCAAGGGAGGTTATGCCAAATGAGCCACCTGTTCTGGTGGCCACTTCATTTCTAACAAGATTTTATATCCTTGATGAAAGTGGGAACTAGATAATCTCATAGAGGGTGTAAGGGAGTATCATAGTCTCTTCCTCCCAGTGTATAGCTTTTGCCAAAAATACTGCATAAAAATTAAGAATTAGGATATATTCTAAAAGACACTCAAGTGTTATCTATGTTCTTCTAACTTTTCTAAAACGCAGCAGCCTTTATAGACTCACATATTAATTCCAGAGTGCTCTACAAGGCCCTGGTTCCCAGCAACCACTGTACAGCCCCCCAGAGAAAGGCACACAAGTACGCTGGTAAATGTTTGACAGCTAGCGCTTTGGAGGGGGGTAAAGAAAAATTAAAGATCTTAGTGTTTGCTGATGTCCGCGTTATAAATACTCCTGGCCTGGCTGATTTCAAGCTTCCAAGATGAAGTTGCTGAATGAGAAGCTGAAAAACCATACTGATACAAGCCAGCATCAGCACACTACAGGGTCTAAGACACACATCAACGCTCACCCTGGCTTCCCATGGACACAAGCTTGAGATGGCCTGCACCTACCTCTCTCAAAGGAATTTTTGATGTCGTTGACTTCGACCTGAGATCCTGGCACTCTGAAGATCCCTTGCTGCTGGAGTCCTAAAACAAACAAACAAACAAACAAACAGAAAATGCCATGAGGCCTTGAGCTCGCCAGACCACTGCGAACACGGATGATTCTCCATTGCTTGTCTCTTTCTTCCACCATCCTTTATGAGAAAGAGCCATTCCTAGTGAAGTTCTCCTGACGGAAGCCTAAAAGTAGCCTTTGCAGTGAACTTCAGCTGGCCCAAATACGCAGCCACGTCCTGCTTCATATGTCTGTGATCTCTTGCCACAGGGCTTGAAGGGAAAGGCCACAAGAAGTTTATATCAGTACTGGACCAGCGAATAACTTCCGATTTAACCAGCAGGTCAGCTCAATCAAATACCTGGTTGGTGTACTTTGCCTTCCCAGTTCACCAGCTGCATTGGTACCAAGTGGCTTGGCCTGAGTTTACAAATGCCATTTGAGTTTAACAGCCACAGAGATTTTGAACAAAAATGATCAATACCATCTGCTCAACTATTCCTACCCCCTACACTGACATCTTCTTCATTCAAGAAAAGCTAGAGTCTATAGTGCATGCTGGCCTGGGGTCAAGGAATTTGGGGGAGATTAAATTATTAAAGAAAAACAATCCCTTTTTCATGTGTTTCTACAAGGCATAAGAGGAGACCTCGATACCCAACATAACAGTAGTGACGTAACAGCAACCTATATGACTGAAGGAATTAAAGGGCCTCTCTCATCCTAAATAGGAATTTTAATGAGGAAGACTGTGATCTTAGGATTTAGTTTTTCTGTATAAAACAATTCTCCACATTATGAAAAGTGTTGACCCTTAAAAGGCAGGCTTTAGTCAATGTGTGGTTTATACACAGTATGTGCTCAATAAATGTTTCTTCATTTCTTTCATTACCCAATACTGAATTTCTACCACCCGTGTCTCTTACCCCATTCTCCTGGTTCATTCCTGATCAGTCACACCAGCTTTCCTTCCCATGTCAGGCCTTTATACTTGCCATCCTCTCCACCTAGTCTGCTTGGCTGGTTCCTTCCACTCAAATATCACCCCCTCAGAGAGGTGTCTCCTTACCACCTTAGCCAAAGCAGCCTGGCCCCCTCCAGCCATTCTCTAGCCCCTTTTAGTTAGTTTATTGGCATTATCTCTACATGAAATCATGTTATTTATTTCTCTGCTTGTTTATTTCCTTGCCCTCCTAACTGGTAATGCACACTACCTACGGCCAGTATCTTACCTGTCTTTTTCATGCCTGTACTTCCAATGACTAAAAGAACACCTGCTATGCACTCTGAAGATCTATTTTTGGAGGAATGAATAAATGAATACATGCGAGCACAAGTCAAGTGCTGGGAGTACCATGGTCAGCACATCCCAGACACTCTGTTTCCTCCAGAGCTACTATAGTCTAGCAGCATGAACTGATTGATTGCCAACTACAGTCAGTGCTTAAAGCACAGAGATCTGGAGTTGGATGGCAACAAACTAAAATGGTTCTTCTGTTTGTACCCTCCCTGCTCCTCAGCTTTCTTAGTTCCAGGGTCTCCTCTCACCACCCTCTATCCCCTGACATGAAAGGCTCAGAAGATAACCCTCAGAATGGCAGCTGTTCCTCCAGGCGCCTTCCTTCTCGGAAGCAGACAGCAGTAACAGCAAGTCCTCTGAGATGAATTAGAAATCTCATTTCCTATGAGAACAGCCAAGCACCTGTTCTGCAGAGTGCTGACAAAACTGGCCCAAGATCAAACTTACCATATAAATTGATGTATCGGATGCAGCTCTCGACTACAAGCGGTATAGCTTGTCCTGAGTCCTTAAGAAAAAGAAATCGTGAGTTGTATTGGGCTGGGCAACCACTGCTAGAAAACAGACATTGCAAACACAGATTACAAACTCAAGCCAGAGTATTAGTACCATCAGATTAGTTGAAACAAGCAAGGAACTGCTAATCCTAAAGTCTCCACAAACAATTAGACAGCCTTCAGGTATGTGCAGGAAAAGGCATAGCTATAAATTTAAAGAAATGCTCTGTCTTCTTACTTAGCTGGCAAGGAATTAGGACTCAGGAGGCTTGACAGGCATATCTGGGAAGCAGAGGGAACCCACCCCGGGGACCAGGCTGAGTCTGCTCCTGAAGAGCTCTCTGCTTACCATTCCACTTTGCCCCAACTCAACCCTATTATTCCAGTGCTAAGGGATAAACAGGCAGGATCAAGGCCTCCTCCTAGCTCTGCAGTACCTGATGCCAGAATTAAGAAGAATATACTATGGGAGAAGCAAAGCTGGTCCCACATGTCCTTCTGAGCTCTGAGAAGGGAAGTCCAGTTTTATTCATGACATTGCAACATAAACATCCAGATACTCTTTTTTTCCTTCACAATTAACATGTTACAAATTCTAGAACAGCTAACATCAGCCATTGACCATTGAAAGGCCAACCTTAGTCAAAAAGGCTGAATAAGATGCAATTCCAAACGTGCATCTGGGGTGTGAATGTATTTTCAATTACTTCTTCCTACACTGGCCCATGGCCACAAAGAGCTGGACAAGGGGTAATTTTCTTTTGGATTCCATGATTGGTTGACCTCTATTATTTTGGGTCATTTAAAGAGCATAAAATCCTATTTAAACTATCTTTAAAAGAGGCCAAATTAAATTGCCAGCCTCCTCAGAAGATAAGGAAATAATAAGGCATATGTAATATGCTCTTGTAAAGGGACAGAAAAACCATGAATTTGGATGTTTCGTGGCTCCTCCACACCCCCGTGTGAATTCTTTCCCTGAGTGACTATGGTCAGCGGGAGGATAACAAAATGGGCCCAATGGCAACAGGCAAGGTGGGCCCCGTTCCAGAAGTCAGTACTAAAGACAGCTTCTATCCAGGTGAATGGGGCTAATGGACCTTTCTAGTAAATACCTGGTTCCTGGTTCGAGCATTTCTTCTTCCTCTGATAACAAAAAATAAACAGGCAGCAGAGCAGGAGAAAAAGAAAAGATTATGCAGGAGTAAGATCAGTTAGAGTGAGCAGATCCTTCAGAGTCCGTGAGCGCCGAAATGCAATGGCAGCCAGCAAAGGTCCGGGGAGACTGGCAACCAGCCTGCCGGTGGGGAGGGCCACCCCTGTGCCACAGGGCCTCGGTGGGGCTCTGGCCCTGCCCCTAGCCAGCCTTCGATGTGGCTGCCTTAGATGCCAGGTGGCAGAGGGGCCTCTATCTGTCCTTATCAAAGAGCAGAAACAGTGCATACTGGACCCTTCCCTCATCTCAGGTCCAGCTTCTTCTCAGCACTGGGGCTGTTAATGCATCAACGTGCAAGAACCCACCTAAGACCCCTTAATGTTGCCCTAGCTGCCCAAGAGAAAAAGAGGGACACATATCTTCATGTGGCTACTGTAATGCTGCCCCTGGAAGTCAGCTCAGGAAACATTCTTAATAAAGAGCTAATTCTACTGAGGTCGTGTGCACCAGGTGCCCTCTGGATAGGACCCTACAGGATTCCACCTGATTCCAAATTCCAAACAGCCTCCCGTGCCTTCCTACCAAACACCCTGGGGAGCTTTCCTGGGTCTCCACTTGGCCTTGCTCTCCTTCCTCCCACCTGACCTTCATGCTGGCACTGAGAACACCCGAGGCACCAAAAGCTGAGAAAGGCCGGGGGCAGGAAGGGCCGTGGAGTCAGAACACCTCCACAACTCGGCAGGCAGAACTGGAGCCTTTGCTTACAAGAAAGCCACTGAATTCACCCATTTGCAGGGTGCACTGTCTGTTCTTTCTGTCCCACATGCAGCAGGCCAGGCCCTGGGGGGAGTGCTTATCTCATGCAGGCTCTTTGAGGAGGCCACCTTGAGAAGCACCCTCCAGCAGATGTCATCTGTGCAGTCCCCAGCATCTCAACAACGGGCATGACCACATGTGGGCTAAACCTCCCTGAATCTTAGAACTGAGCAAACAGCCTGGTCAGTGGGGCTGTATGAGCAATCTCCTAGAAGCTAATGGCTAACTAACTAACAATAACTAACACTTCATAGGTTTACTGAGTGCCAGATGGCACTCTAGAAACACGGCATGTATTATTAGCTCATTGGACCCTCATCACACCCTCACAAGGTAGGTAATTATTATTCTCATTTTCTAGAAGCAAGGTGAGACTCTTCCCCCAGCTCTAGAGGGAGACTCCTGAACCTCAAGATTATAATAAAAATTGAGTTTCCCTCTAACTGAGAGGAGAAAGAAAGTCAAGGATTTTGAAAAGGAACAATTCAGGTAAGATCCTAGACATTTACAGAAGTAATTCCAACAACATTCGCCCATCATTTTTAACTCAGGGATGCCTCCTGGTCCCTCTGAACCCTCACGATGAGGGGGGTCAGTGATGGGTTTTATTGAAAAGCCTTTCATAGGTTGGGTATTTCAAAGCTGGGGATTCTTAGTTCACACAGAATTTTCTCCCAGACAGCATGTGAATCATAAAATAAAAAGAATTAAATTCTGTTCACAAAGGTTGAGGGACTGAGTACCTTGTACTGCCCTTCCATCCTCTGAAAGTTAATCCTTGAGAGTGAGACCGTGCCATACGCGAGTCTGTCCACGTACGGCTAGCATGTGGTATAAGTACACTGCAGTTTTAAAGAAATGCAATTATGTTTAGCAAATAGAAACTTTTTTTAGTCAAATGAGTGTTCTTCTTTCAACTAGTCCCCCGAGGAGGCTGTGCACTTATTCCAACAACGTGCCACTGCTAGTGGCTTTTCAGAGCCAGGTGACCAGCCCCACTGTGGTATATGCCTCTTGCGATCCTCTACCTCCATTGGTGTTGCAAAACTTGAGTTTGGGCACACTTTTTATTCCAAAGGCCAGTGTATCTATTCTAATACAAAGCTGGGGCACCACTGACAAAGGCCATGCTATGGGTTCTAGGGAAGACTGACCAACTGCAGCAATGGCTGTGTACTTGGAATGAGAATGTGGCTTCCCAAGGTGACTGCCTCCAACGGACACTCATATGGTTCTGATTTGTTTGGAGGAATAAAGTCAGACTACTTGACAGTCACACATTTTACATAAGAGCTCTCTATTAAAGGACTATTTCATTAAGCAGAACACCTAATTTCCATGTCCTGTAGATAAGAGTCAGCTCCTTCCAAGTGTCCTGACTGATCACCCATGCCCAAAGAGCTGAGCAAATCTGGGGAGGCATCCCTGTCTCTGAGCTTTTGGTCATCTTGTCCCTTCTTCCAGGGCCTCTTCTGTCCTTCTCCTTTCCACTTGATTCCTACCCTTCCTGCAGAGCCCTAAGTCTCCATCCCTACTGCCCATAGCTCTTCTTGCTCTGAGCTCTTACAGAACTTGTTTCCATGGGGATAACCCACCAAGTGCTCATCCTGAATCACCTTGTCCTGTCAGCTTTCCATGTCAAAAACCTCCTGAGTGGCACTAAAAGCTCCTTGAGGGCAGGGAGAAGAGCTAATATACCTTTCAGTCCCCTCCCCACTCTGCAGAATGGATTTTTTTTTTATGGCAAGGGTGAATGAGAAGTCCCGGTGGAGAGAGGAGGGAAGATGAAGAAAGAAGGACTCTTTTGACACAGCCCCACCTTCCCATGACCTTTGGGTGACAAACTGCTCACTGGGGGTTACCTCCAAACAGTACCTCTTTCTTGATGTACCCGGGGGCTCCCCTCCTTTGGAGATCCTCCATGCCTCATGCCTCTCAAGTGTCCTTAAGCAGCCCTTGCTGTTCCCCACCCCAGGGCAGTCCCAACTTGTGCCTGGATGTTCTACCTTCACTTTGCCCGACTGCTCCTTCCCCAGAACTCTGTCACCAGAGGCGGTCCCGGAACCAGGCTGGTCCTGCCTACCCACTCCCACACCTGGAACCAACTCTCCCTGTCTTACAAATGCTGTGCACACCCTGGTTGAGGACAGAGGACAGAGAGCCGGAGCAGGGACAGTCTCTACTACTCCAAAGTCATCAGCAAAGTCCAAGGGCCTTTATTTTTCTCCAGATTGGCCTCTTTTCTGCAGAAAGTATCTTCATTGGATGGAAGTGGGTTCTCAAATAACTGGCAGGGACCTTTCCCTGCTCCTCCTATGCAACATTAAGAATGTATATCCCCTTTCTCAAGGGTCTCCCCCACCAGCTGCCCCTTTCAACCCCATGGTCATCTTAATCTGCCTTGAGCCATCCCTATCTGGGATGGTGTGATCATGTACCCTTTGCATCCAAGAAGCAAGAAAAGAGAAACTCACTGAGCTGAAACACTCCTTTTGAGTTTAAGGTGTGAAGGGCTAACCTGGAATCCTAAAGGAACTACTTTAGCTCTTCTCCCTCCTCCCAAAGCACCTAACAAGCAAAACTAGCAGGAGGGTTTTCTCTCTTACAAACTTTATGTTGCTTCCAACCACTCTCCTTTTGGGGGGATGTGGGTGTGAAGTGAGGTGAGGAGGTTTCCTAACTGCCCCTGGGGCTAGTTAAGACTGAAGTTCCTGAAGCAATAAATCAAGGCTGGCAGGGACCACTGTGCTGGCTTTTCAACCCCACCCAACTTCAGTGGGTTTTGTCACAATCTTATCCCTCCCCAGGGCTGAGAGTAGTGGGCAGGCACTTAGGATCAACTGGTCGGAGACAAAACCAGCTCTGATTAGAAGCCCTCACTGAAGCTAAGAGCAGGCTGCAGTGAGGAAGGAGCTGGCTAGAGGATCTGGCTGAAGGCATGGATTGGAAGCTCTGGTTGGTCAGGGCAGGGTTGTTGGCCCACAGGAGGAGGTGGAGAGAGGCTGCCATTACATTGGGTGCATTCGCGGATTCCGTGGCTCCCCAGCATGTACCTTAATGAACGTTTCCATACAGCCGTTAAATAGTTTATGGCTACACACTGAGAGAGGCCTAGGTCTCCTCATTTTCTGTGGCTTAGGGGGAAGACAGGGGGGCCTAGGGGAAAATGGAACAAAAGAAATCAAGAAAGCAACCAACACAAATATACAACTGGGAAAGATGCTCTTAAAACCCATGACTAGAGAACACAAAATGCAAATGGAAGCCCCTGAACCCCCGGCACATTGGCATCCAATGCTCCATCTGAAGGCCTCTGGATGTTTATGTGGAGCTCAATTTACCCACAGTGTCAGGCAGGAGCAACACTCGTATTAACACAAATGCATTCTAAATCATAGCGGGGGAATAGTACGTGTGCAGGAAACCACTGAAACTCCAGTCAGACGCTGTCATCCTGCAATGCTGACCAGATGGAGGGGGAATCAGAGGAGAGAGATGTAATTTGTAGCCTGAGAAAGCAAGACACTTTCAAAGATGATCGGAAGGGTTAATTTTCATTATTTTGGCTTAAATTCATCACCAAATCTCAACCCCCAATGTACCAGGGCACTGATCCTCCTAAGGCCTTTTGGCATTTCAAATGCACTTGACTATATTTTGTTATTTAAAAGCCAAGCAAGTGTTATTCTCATTTTAGAGCTGAAGAAACTGAAGCCAGAAGGGAGGCAGTTTCTTTGGGGTCCCTGGGTGACCCAGGACAATGATTATATCCTGTTTTTAATCAGACACTCTTTCAATTAAAGTACTTTCAAATCCATTATCACACTTAATATCAACTCAACCCTATATGTATGGCCCCATTTTACAGAAGCAGAAACTGAAATATACACAGGGGAACTGGCCCCAAACACAGGCCTCTTTGGCTCCAAGTCCAAAAATTTTCCCCCCAGTCCAGCCAAGGAGCCTTAGGGAAGTTTTCCCCTTCCAGTCAAGGACTCATCCACCCCATTAACCCCTGCAAGCAGAGGAGCCATGTGGTCAGGTTGAAAGTGTCTTGCTTTACTTTAAGATTTCCATTCCCTGTGTTCCACTCTTGGCCACAGGGAGGGGAGACCATACCACAGTTCACCAGGAACAGTGAAATAGCCACAAACACCAGACCAGTTTCCAGAGTTGTTCACCATGCATATACCCGTGTTGGCTTATTTGCTCATCTCTCGCCACCCAAGTTGGCCTGACTCAATGCTGCCAGCTTTCCAGGGCAAAGGGCTTTCTGAGGTTAGGAGGAGGGCCCCTAACCAAGAGAGGCAGTTCATTTTCAAATGGCTTGGTTCACAATTTGGGGCGCAACAAGTGGGGACCCAGCCTGTACACATAATGTCCTCACATGACAAGCAAAGACCTGGTCCCCCAAGTCTGGAACTGATTTCTGTGAATGGGCAAGAAATCTTTACGGACTATGGAGCCAATTAAGGTGAATGAGATTCATGCTGCCTCTGCTCACAGGCCTTATCGCTTATCGTGCCTGTCTCCTTCAGCAGCCCAGCCATCTAGAGAATGTTAACCAACTTCTCCTAGGTGTTTGGGTATTGAGCAAATGCTGCAAGCTCCAGGACATGCATGGGCAAAGACACAGCTGAATCCAAGTATCATGCCACCCAAACACTGGAACCAAAATAACAGCACAGACCAAAATTTTGAAAAGAAACAACAGGCAAGATTATTTCGAGACCATCCTGGATCTATGTCAATTTGGTTAGCTAAGTCCATGTCATTTCTTTTTCATAAGTTAACTTATTTTTTGAGGATGTGATTATGTAGGGGTGGTATTCTTACAGTCAATTTGCTTTTGCATTTCAAATGTGAAAATAAAGTATCAAAAATGTGACACAAGGCCATAGGTTCTAAGTCTTGGCATTAGGAATAGCTTGAGGCTAGCAATCTTTTGCCGCCTTATTTTCGGTGTTTGGCATTTCTTTTTGTGAACATTCTCAGATCATTTCCTTATCTCACATTGCATGATATCCACAACAACCTTGTGAGGTAGGCAACAATTATTAAACCCACTTTCAACATAAGCCAGGTGAACCCATGAGAGATTAAGGAATTTGCCAAAGGTCACAAAGAGAATATGTCGTTGAGACTGGGAATAGAATTCAGCCCTTCCTATTCAAGAATCTGACGTGAGTGTAAAATTGGGAAGTTGGTTTTATCACAGAACATCCAGCAGTAGCATTAAATTCTCTATTAAAATCCCAGCAAGAGTAGAGACTCTTAATGTAGGTGTCAGACACCCTATATCAAAAAAATCTAGGGTGTCCAGCTGGGGTGGGGGTGTTCCTTAAAAGAAGTCCTAAGGATGTTTTCTTTAAGTTTATAAAATGGAATAAAGGGAAAACAGGATACTGTTCCCATTTCTCCTGCCCAATCCAGAAAGCAAGGGACTGTTCAAATCACACTGGGCCTTATTTATTTGTGTGGTGCTATGTGCACTGGCTGCAGTCTCTGACAAGGAAACGTAGCTATCCCAACTTTGCATGACATCAAATCGATACCGACTTACTGAAGTGCTGGGTGGGGCACAAAGTGGGGAGCGGGGGGGCAGCTCAGCCAAGGAAAGTGGGGCAGCCTAAGCCTTCCATCTCTTCTGCTGCTCAGTTGCAGAGCAAAAAGGAAAGAAAGAAAGAGAGAGAGGCAGGGAAAACAGGAACAGAGAGAGCCACGGAGAGGAAGAAAGAGAAACCAGAGACCAATGTCCCCTTTCTGCCTTTTGACCAAGATAAAATTTAACATACGATGGCAACACAGGAATTGGCTTCAGAATTATTCTGTGACCAAAAGGACAGTGATTAAGATTTTCCCTTGACAACCCAATAGACGTGGGTGTCAATATCTGAAATGGTAGCAATATTGTAGGTCAATGGCAGTCAGGCTCTTATACACTGCTTGGGTGTGCACAAGAAATCTCAAGTGATCTCACTGCTAATCCCAACAGCAGGGACAAGCCAGCCTGGGTTAGGGAAGCCAGTCTATAGCGTGAATAACTGTAATCAAACCTTAGGTTTACATCTGGCTTTGCCATTTACCATACACTTTTCAAGTGCATTGAGGTGTCTGGTCAGCCTAAGTATGGAGTTATGAACTTGACTATTTTAAGGTAAGGTTCTTAAGTGTGAGAAAATACAAAGCATGTTGCAGCCCATGTGCAAAAATTGTCTTTCTTTGCAGGGCCAGCAGCAGCAACTTGGCTGGGGACCTGCTCACGGATCATCTGAAATGACACCAACCTTGGGCAGGATATAGAAACATCTCAGGCAGGGCCTGTAAGATTAATTTTAAAACCACTTCCAAGTTGGCCATTCACTGAACAAGTTAAAAATTATTTTTGGAAGTGAGGGGAAATGTTTCATTTACTAACAAAGTTGCCTTTGACATTGGCCAAGGGCCACAGGGCAGATGGCTGGCTTTGCAGCTTAGCACAGTGTATCTAAATGGGAGGTCTGTAATCCTAGCTTGGATTTCCGAGGCCCGAGGTTGAAGAGGGAGTAGAAGACATCTCAGAAGGCTTTATTTAAGGGAAAAAAAAAAAAAAAACCTTAACTTTTCTCTGAAGTAGACCCTGGGACGTGGTCAAGGTTTTGATTACAGATCTCTCCTACAATCTGCTGGAACCATCTTCTCCCACATGACTTCTAAGAATTAAGGGCAAGTAAGGGACAGCTCAACTTATCCCCTACCCCCACCCCCAATCCCCAGTCTGTTTCACTATTTGTAGACTTTGGTGTAAAGTGTGGCTTCTGTTGTTCTGGGGCTATGATAACATCCTCTTGTGAGAAAAATTAATAAATAAATAAGGATTTTGTTTCTAAGAGGTTCTTAGAAAGTGAGCCTGCACATCTGCTAACCCACGTGCTGGAAGGTCCTCGCCTGGCATTATGAGTCATCCTGGGGTCCCAGACTGCCAAGGCCTAGAGGGACAGCTGCACAGACTAAGCTTCTGAGAGTCTGCAGTCTCCCCCATCCTAGGCCCAGAGAATGGAAAACCCTAGATCTTTCCAAGCCTCTTCCCAGCGAACTGCCTTACAGATGAGCAGGAGAGAGCTGAGGATTCATCCTGCCTCTTGCCAAGTATGACAGCTTTCCAGGATTCTGGGCCACGGGGAAGACTTTGTGGGGAAAAGATGTCATCAGGTCACTTGGCCCAGAATGAGGCAAAAAGCCGCTCTCAACTGCCGCATGATAAAAACATACAGAACTCTGGGCCACTGGCTGAATTCATGACGGGCAGTGGGATAGTTATTGCTGGGAACTCAGAAACGGCCAGGCTCTATGAAACAACCTCAGCAGTGACAGGGCTGTTTACAGGTCTAAACTGTGAAAGTAGAGGGAAAAGCCCAGTTGCTGACTATCAGCTGCCAGGTGCAAAGTGTTCACTGGCTCTGGTGTACTCGGGGAGAAGCAGGAAGGGTAATGTTGAGCAAGCTGGAGAGAAAGCAGAAGGTGCCCATTCGTTACTCTCCCAGCTAGGGACGCCCCCATCAGTCCATCCAAGTGTCCGGGGGGTCCGAAGCCAAGGTGTGGGCAGCAGGGGCGGCTGTGTATATGCACATGCATATGCCCAGATGAGTGTGATACGAGCCACTCCAAAGCATTGGCAAATGGGGACCCCAGGCTGGGTCCCCTGCTTAGACTGAGCAGTTTGCTCAGCAGCCATGTAACAGATGTGGAAATGGGTCAACAGCTGCCCCACAGCCTCTGGCCTCTACTGGTTGCCCTCAGCCACCCTGCAGTATATATTACAGCCCCACCAGATGGATAGAGCCTGGGGAAAATACTGTACTTCCCACAGCAGCTCTGAAAGGCCCCTCCCCGTCACCAGCTGGGAGCAGGTGTGGCTTCATCAGTCTAATGCCAGAACAAGCAGAGCAGCCGAAACAGCACCTACGCTTCCTTCACAGCACAGCCACGCCGTCCATGGGGTTCCTGGTGAAGAGCTACCCTGCCCTGACAATACCCTCGCTTCCCTGGGCACTCAGCAGGCTCTGTCCTCCCACTTCCAACCTCCCCTGCTCCTCCCACCTCACCCCACTCCCCACCTCAGGCAGTAGGAGAAAGAACAGATCCCCAGCTCTTACCTGGTTGTGCCACATTCTGCTCTCTCCCCTGCAAAGGAAAGAGTACACTGGTGTTTGTTTCTTTGTTCAACCAGAGAACATTCATCTTTTCAAAAAATAAGAAACAACTGAATTTAATTATTTGTTAAATGGGAATTTTAATTAGGCCTAAGGTATGGTCTGTTGGAAAGAACTGAGTCTTATTAAATCCCCAGTGCCTCAAATGTGTTGGGCTCCGTTCATTTCATTCTTTATTGTCACATACATTTTTTCAGTGATTCTCAAACTACAGCTGACCAGTTGCATCAGAATCTTCTGGGTTCCTGTTAAAAATGCAGATGTCTTGGCTCTCTCATGGGCCCCTTGAATGAGAATATCTGAGCTAAGAACCGGGAATCTGCAATTTTAACCAGCACCCCAAGCAATCCCTTCTATGCACATCAAAGCTCTAGAACTCATGTACTACTTTATACCAACAAATTTACCGAGTCCCTGTCCTATGCTGGCCTGAAGGGTACCAGCCCTAAGACCTTTCTGTTGTTCCTAAAGCCTGCTACCTACCCCACCCCTACCCCTCCTGCCTTCATTCTCAGCTGAAGACCTTCTCACTTCATTTGCTGGAAATGAAGTGAGCCAGTCTCAGCATGCCTCCATGAGACCACCCACCTACCCATGCCTGCCCACTACCCCGTCTCCTGGTACTCCCGAGGCAGAGTCCCGCTCCTGACCAAGCCCAACCCTGGCCCTTGCGCTCTGGGCCCTATCTCCTCTGCCCTTCTCGGGCTTGGTTTTTGCAAGCACTTCCCTCTCTCCTCTCTTCTGGACTGCATCCATCAGCATATAAACATGCTCCGGGCACATATAACTTAGCTTTTTAAATATCCCCCGTGCCCCCTTTCTCCCTCTAACTACATCCGCATTCTTCAGCTCCCCTGCCTGAAGGAGCTGCTTAGAGGTGCAGTCAGCTCCCCACCACACATGGCCTCTGTGCTCACCGCTGCACAGAGACCGCTCTGTATGGCAGAACTCAGTCAGCATCTGCTCTTACCTGACTTCTCAGCACCAACCACTCAGCTCCTGGCTCCCTTTTTTTTTGGTAAAGCTTTCTCATGATTTTCATGACTCCACACTTTCAGGCTGCCCCCTTCCTGCCCTAGGGGCTGTTCCTCCTTTTCTCTTGCAGTCTCCTCCTCATCTGCCCAACAGCGAACTTATAAAAGCCTGGAGGTCCCCAGGATGCATCCTGGAACTCCTCTTCTCTTTCCACGCTCCCTCTCTGGCTGGTCTCAGAGGCTTACATCTTATCTGGACTCCCTCATCTTATTTCCACATCTTCCATTTCTCCGGAATCCGGACTCCTATCCACTGCCTTCTTTTTCATATTTTACAGCTTTATTGAGGTACAATTTATAAATCATACAACTCACCCACTTGAAATACACAGCCCAATGATCTTCAGCAAATATGCAAAGTTGTGCAACTGTTGCCACAATTCAATTTCCATCACATGAAAAAAGATCCCTTGTGCCAATTTACAGTCACTCCCTCTTCCCACCTCCAGCCCATGGCAAGCACTAATAAACTTTCTGTCTCTACATATTTGTTTATTCTGGACATTTAATAAAAATGGAATCACGCAATATGTGTGGTCCTTTACATTTGGCTTCTTTCCCCTAGCATAGTGCTTTTGAGGTTCATCCATATGGCATGATTCAGTACTTTGATCCTTTTATGGTGCAGTAGAGAACATCTAGGCCAGTGCTGTCAACCGTGTATAATGCAAGCCACAATTTCTAGTTGCTACATTACAAAAAGTAAACAGAAACAGGTGAGGTTAATTTTAACAATATATTGTATCAGCCTAATACATCAAAAATATTATTTCAATATGTATCAAAATAAGAATTAAGAAGACAGATTGGTATTTTTGCGGGGGAGGGTACTAACTCTTTGAAATCTGTTGTTCATTTTACACATCTCCGTTCAGACTAGCCATGTGTCACGGGTTCAGTGGCCACATGTGGTTGTGGCTACCGCACTGAGCAGCACAGCTCTAGACTCTAGAATCCCACCCAGCATTCACATGGAGGAACTCTTTAAAGAAAGAACCAAGAAGTTATTTTCTCTACAGAAAACAATGCTGAATGGGGTTGGGGAGCAAAATGAGGGGAGGGAGAGAGTAACAGAGGTCCAAAAAAAGAACCTGGAGCAAATCAACACACAGTTCCTTAATTTCTGACCAAAGCCACAAGCAGCTACAAGAGTGCCTGCAATTGGCTGAACTGCAGCCAAAAACCAAAGCAGGGAGGGAGAAAAGTTAAGTAAAACAAATTTGTTCTATTTAATTTGATTGTGTGTCTGGGGTCTGGGGCAAATTCTTACCAGGTACCGTGTAAGTTAAATGTTCATGTAGACCCAAGACCCTGCGTTGAAGCTGATGGCGATCCAGGAAAGGGGTCAACCAATGGCCTGTACTGACTATAACATACATCGTTTCCCTCAGGGCCATGGTCAGCTGTGTAACTCTGATTACAAAGGAGACGGAGGAGGGGGTTTCCTGCCCCACCTCCTCGTACTTCCAAAACTTCCCACTCCTCTAAGTGTTCACTATGGCCCAGGCACATTGTCCTCCTTTCAATTCTGACTTGCCATAGTCCTTCCCGCCCTCTCCATGCTGTTCCCTCTGCCCCAGTACTCTTTCCCCACCCTTTCATGTAGCTGATGCTTTCTCCTCCTTCAGTCTCAGCTTAAACCTCCTCTCCCCTCGCAGGCCTCCCTGATCACCCATCCTAAAGCAGGTCCTCCCATCCCTCCCTTGACATGAATAACTGTTCTCTCTCTGAGCTCCAATTTTCCATTCATAGCACTTATGACAGTTATAATTCTTTACTTAATAGTTCGCTTACTGTTGGAGGTCTCTCTTCCTCAAGAGGCAGGAACCTTGTCCGTCCTGTGTACTCTGTACCCCCAGTCCTGGCTGAGCATAACGCCTTGCTTTGGATACACGGATGGACAGGTGAACGGAAAAATAGGGACAGGCGGAGAAGAAGCAGGGAGGTAGGAATCAAAGGGCTTAGGTCCTGGAGTGGAATGTCAGAACCCACTCAAGACAGACTTTCCTCTGGCAAGGAATCTAATATATTCCCCGTTAGATTCAGACTCACATTCCAGCTTTCAAGAACCCATCACCAACATCTTTTGGAATGTGGTGCCTCAACTTCTGACAAAAATCAGACATCAGAAGTGCTCTGCCTTTTACCCTCTGAGACCTGCTGAGAGTTTTAAAAAATATTTTACAGTTGGTGGCTCAGTTGTTTTCTAGAAGGTCAGACTGTCTGGTCCTGGCAGACATTTGCTCTGTGATGGGCTATTAAATCTTGGCCTGGAAAGGTTATGTCCCACCCCTTTTATAGACAATGCACTATTCATCCTTGAGAGGCTAGAGTAAATTGAAAAATCACCTGTATCTTGGGTGTAAACACTGGAGCTTACAGACTACCCAGAGCAATAAAAAGGTCAGAGATCTAAGACTCAGAGATGATAATAAACTAAGAATCCTCTGGCTAATAAGACAACATAGCAACCACCAAAGGCATATAAGGCTGTGTATTCTTGTCCCCAGGATGTGGTGGTGACATCTGTTAACAAGGAGGGCCCATATGTGGGACACTGAAGCTTTTTGAACTTGTGCGTCTGGGGTCAATTGTGTTAAAAAATTTGCTTCTACATAAGACCTTGAGTTTCCTTGAGCAAAGCTGTCAAAAGAGTACTTGAGAGAAACTGAGGCACTGGACATGATATATCAATTCATTAAAAAAAAAAAAAGACCTTGTAGCAGACTCAGGGACTCCAAGAATGAACTAGTGGTTACCAAAGGGGAGGGGTGTGGGAGGGCGGGTGGGGAGGGAGGGAGAAGGGGACTGAGGGGTATTATGTTTAGTACACATGGTGGGGGGGATCACGGGGAGAACAGTGTAGCACAGAGAAGGCACACAGTGGATCTGTGGCATCTTGCTGCTCTCATGGACAGTGACTGCATTGGGGTATGGGTGGGGACTTGATAATATGGGTAAATGTAGTAACCACATTATTTTTTCATGTGAAACCTTCATAAGAGTATATATCAATCATACCTTAATAAAAAATTTAAAAAATAAAAAAGGCCTTGTATCTATCTTTTCAAAATATTCTTCCTAGCCCCATACTTCTCACCTGCTTTCAAAATTGCCAGATTGTCCTTCCCAATACAAAATAGCCCTCAGATGACATAAAAAGGACATTGATGCAGGTGACCCTGCCCTAGCCCACTCTTGGAGCTTTCTACTGAACGGGAGAGTCAACATGAGCAGGTGGAGGTGAACCATCCATCGACACTCCGAAGGATGAATCAGCCAAGATTTTGTGCTCTCTTGTCAGACTGCTCAATTTTTTCATGCCCCCGCTTTGTCCAACAGGCAGGAACTTTACTAATGTCAGTTAGTGTACATTCTCCACTTTCATACCCTAAGGGATGGGTATTGCCTTAGGAATTCTTTCCACATACCCCTTTATCTGGCAATGGCTATACAAAAATGACTGAAGGTTTTGTCTCAGCATCAGTGTTTTCAGCAATTCAGTAATTTATTAGTTTTGGTTAATAATAACATATCCACATTTATTAATTGCAACAAATATACTACATTCATAACAGAGGAAGATGCTAATAATAGGGGAAATTGGATGTGGAGTGCCTGGGAACTCTGTACTATCTTTTGAAACTTTTCTGTAAATCTACAACTATTTTAAAACAAAAGTTTTATTAGAAAAAAAAAACACCCCAGAATTGGCCAGTCTAACAAGACCCATCCTAGTTATCAAAGGAAGCACAGTGGGCTTCCCCACTAATGGCTTAGCAGGAAGTGATGCTACGGAGATTCCCCTGGATGGCTCTGACTTAGCTGCCCTTACACTTCCGAAGCAGTATTTTCCTGCAGTGTTTTGTTGCACTTCATCTCAAGGCCCAGGAGGGCTGGTGAGCCATATCTCAGAGCAAGCATAGCTGACAGCTCAATAACCTTGGAATACCACCTGGATCAGGAGTCACGCCAACCAAAACGAATTATCATTTCATTAACGCCATTCAGGCAAAGGGTGGTGATGAAAGGGTGCATGTGATCTCACTCACGGGGGAGCTGGAGAGAAGTACTTTCTCATCTAGGATCTTATATTTTAAAATAACATCTAGTTTTCTAAATCCAGGGCATCTGATTTTGAAAATACACCAGTCCACACAGCTCGTGAAAAAGAGTCCCCATGCTCCAGGAATGCAACCACAGAAGCACCCTCCCGCCCTGTCACATGGCTGCCCGGGCTCCCCCCGGGACTTGGTGTCTCCCCCTCCAGTCTCGCTGCTTTGGTCCCCTCTTTGTTACCCACACTCCTCCACGGCCCCACTCGGGGCCCAAGACTGCAGCGTCAGGATGGGCAGAAGGTGGACAGTGTGGGGAGGCGGATGTGAAGAAAAGGCTTCTTCCTCACCCTTACCCCACAACCGATGAGTCTGGATAAATGTGCACATTCATGCACAGCCACCACCCAGATCATGATATAGAACATTTCCATCACCCACAAAAACTCCCTGCGAGAACACACCAGACTAATCTGTGGTGATACAAATCAGACCAGTGGTTGCTTGGGGTGGAGGACAGTCAGGGGGGATTAGCTGCAAAGGGGTACAAGGAAACTCTGGGGGTGATGGAATAGTCTATGCCTTGATCTTGATGTATATGTTTGTCAAAACTGATTTCTACACATAAAATGGGTGCGTGCATCTTATTATATTTAAGTTACATGTCAATCAAGTCGATTGAAAAAATTCCACTGATACTAGTTTTAAAGCCCTGGTTACTCCTCCAAACCCTAGTTATTCATCTTCCTTGAAGCCTTTTGAGCTCCTCTGTGCCCTGATGACCCCTTCCCCACCTGACTCACAGCCCTCAGAGTCCGTCCTGTTCACCTGGTAATTCATCAACTATTTCTGTGTGACTTAATATTATCACTATTTAATTTTTCATGGATTCATGAGTTGTCTCCCAGCTAGACCAAAAGAGTCTTGGGGCTGGGAAATGGTTTAAATGATCAACATTCCCTCTAAAGCATGGGGCTCACAAATGCCACACATCTACAGATTCCCACAGCCCACCTGATAGGTGCTGGGTGGACAGTGTTAGGACGGACTCGTGTGGCCAGAGCACAGCCACCAGAAGGCGCACACACATGGGAAACAGAGTGGTCCAGTGAGGGGCAAGGACGTGTCATGGGCGGCAAGCATCCCACGGCCAGCACCCAGCACAGCGCTCGCCTGTCCCTCCCCTCCTTCCCTGAAGAACTCCTGGGTGATTGCTAGCCTGCTTCAAGCTGTCATCTTGGGATCTACTGGCATTGTCACCTAAGTAATGCCCTTCATGGCTCGTGTGTGCGTCCTTTAAGTCCCTGGTTTCTTTCCTTTTGGTAGAGCATGCCTGTCAGCCAGCTGCCCTCTCTAAACAGAATATAACAATACATTGGATGTGGGGCTGAGGGTGCTCCAAACAGGGCCCCAGCAGCTTCAGAAAGCCCAGTTCAGCTCCTCCCCCCGTAGCTGAGCCTCACACCAGGTTTCAGGGGCACCAGGACTTGCCAAACCATCCCCGACCTTGTGGCCTGGTTCATGTCCTGCTGACATTTCCGTTCAACATTCATTCAGTGGCTCTTGAGTGCCTGCTATGAGCCAGGTATGGTCTGGGCATTGGAGATAAAGTGGTGGACAAAATAAGAAAGGGAGTCTCTACTCTGACTGAAGGCATGATACTGGGCGGGCGGCGGGGAGGCATGACCAAGACCATAGGCAAGTGAACAAATAAAAACAGGATGATTTTATGTGGCCATGAGCGAGATGAAGAAAATCAAACAGAGAGCACTGGGACTGAGGTGGGTGATTCCTTGAGGTTGGGTGGCAAGGAGAGTCTCACTGAGGAAGTGACATCTGTGCGGGCAGCTGAAGGATAAGGAGCCATCCATACAGAGATCTGGGGTGAGGGCATTCCAGGTGGAGGGAACAGCATATGCAAAGGCCCTGGGGCAGGAGTAAACTCAATGGGTTTTGAAGGGCAGAAAGGAGCTTACTGTGGCTGGAGCACAGTAAGGAAGTGGAGAATAGTAGATAAGGTCATGGAAGCAGGTGGAGGTCAAGTGAGATAAGGCCTCATGTGTCATGAGAACAGTTATGGTATCATTCCAGCTGGTGTTGGAAGCCTCGGGGTAGTTTTAAGCCTAGTTTCCTCATGGACCAACTCTGCATACGTATTTTTCTTCTCAAGATCTATACTCCTAGCCAGGTACTCCAACAGTATTCCTGGCAAATAATATTTGCTGAAAAGTGTCCGTGAGGACATCTGTGTCCCTGGGTCCCACCCCCTACCTATGGGGGACACCTCTATCACTTTGCCTTGGACCCTCCCCCAGAACCTGAACCAAGACTTATGGCTGCCCCATGTTTTCTGCAGCTAGAGTAGACCCCTGGCAGCATCTGTTCCTGGGCTATTTTCCCCGCCCTGCCCAATCCTGCTAGGTTGTTCCAGTACCAGGCTTCATTCCACCAAGCGACCCATGTCTCAAACTGAACCAGGCCGAGAGGCCACAACAAAACCCAGTGGGGAAGGCAGCCCCTCCTCGGAGGCCTCCACCACCTGACTCACCTTCGCCCAGGGTCTGCTTGAGTAAGTCATGCTTGGCCTGCAGCTTAGTGATGAGGTTACTGCCGTTCACATATTCTTTAAATTTCTGTAAGACACAAGGCAAAGAGACATTGCAGACTGCAGGGCCAGGTCACATCAGCTGTGCCTCTGGAACAGACCTCCAGGGTGGGGAGGTCAGGACCTGGAGTGGGGAAAAGAGGGGCCTCTGCTCCTTTGCTCCTCCTCGTCAGACCCCCAGCTCTGCCCAGCACGGCTGTCCAGTCCCATGAGGGCTCTGGCACATCACAAGTCAGTTTTGGGAACACAAAGCAGGCTCGGGGGGATGGGAGCAGAGGAAGGCACTCTTGTCAGGTGAGGGCTGCAGCGGCCCAGACAGAGGGCTTCCTTAGTCTTCAAAGCTCCGCAGTGGTTCTGGGACAAGGGCAATAAAAATGGGAACCATCCCAGGGGCGCGCAGCCAAGGCAGCAGTGCTCTATCCCATCTGTCACGGAGGAGCCTCGGAACCAGTCTTTCTTTCCTTTGGCCCCACACTGAGGGAGGACGGGCTCTGCAGGCCCCTACAGACCTATTAGTGTTAAAATAACCCAAACTGCAATGGGGGGATGTGACTTTCTTCTTTTTACACATGACATGCATGAGGCTGGCACAGAGAAGTGCTTTGCCCAAGGTCCCTGGCAGCCTCCAGTCTTGGGGCCTCACCACACACAGTGTGCTCTGCTGCAGTGCTGAGGGACGGGAGCACCCAGAAGAGAAACACATCCACCCGCCCCCAGATCCAGCCAGGTCTCAGCCATGGTTCTACATAGGTACCAGCTTGCCTGGGCCCTCCACCTGATGCCCACTCACATCACCCAAACAGCCCGGAGCCCCCTCTGTTGGGGTGCGCCTTTGCTGGACCATGAGCCGCTGTGGTGGGGTCGACACCCAATTTGTTTCTGAACCTCCAGTGGCTTCAGCTGGGCCCGGGATATGGTCAGGGCTAAGAACTTTAGCTGAATCCCTGACCTTGTAGGGCTAACAATGCAGAGTATGGAGACAGAAAATAAACTAACAAAAAAAGTAAGTAAAAAACACAATTGGTCAGGAGGTGGGGAATGCTACGGATGAAAACAAGGCAGGAATGGAGGGACAGGGAATCAGGGCAGACCTCACTGCAAAGTGGACATGTGAGACAAGGCTTGAAGGAGGTCAGGAGAGGCCATGCGTGTACATGCAGGAAGGAGTCTTCTAAGCAGAAGGAACGGCAATTGCAAACCCCCCAAAAATGAAGGCACAGGATGGGCGTGGTTGCCCCAAACCTGCCAGCTGGTTTCTCACAAAGAAATCCATTCTATCGTCCCAGCTAGAATGCTCAGAAAGGGATGCTGAGGAGCAGAACTGTGAGCTGCAGAGGCTCAGTGGGCCCCAGTACAACCTCTAAAGGAGCATCGGAACATCACCATCTTCCCACTGAAGATAGTTGCACGGGAAAGGCCCAGGGGGTGGGGGCTGACCTGTGCACAGACACGACGGGGGTCACCTCACCCTGGCGCTACCTTGATGAATCTCTGGAATGGCTGGACCAGTGGGAGACTGGTGTTCTCTCTCCTTCGCCATAGTCCTTCTTAGCTACTAGGGCCTTGTCTCTTGGTTATTAAGCACCACTCCCCATTGTATCCATGGGGCACTGACAGTTTTCAAACATGTACATTTGGTTCTCACCACAATCTTGGACAGCGAACTGGGGAAGCCCTGTCATTCCCATGCTACCCAGCTGTGACCATGCAGTGTGTGACCTTGGGCAGATTACTGAGCATTTCTGGGCCCCCATGCCTTCCTCAGGATAAAACAAGGGAAGACTCAGTGTTTCTCCTGCAGTGTTTGGACCAGCAGCCTCCTACCCAGTTGGGAGAAAGTCAAAATGCAGATCCTGCTCTGAATTACTAAGTCTAATTCCTAATTTTATACCTGGGAAGGACACCACAGACGCGCCCAGCAAATTTCCAAGGCCCACCTTGGGAAGGGTGGTAGTGTGGGAACCTACATTTTTGAGAAGCTCCCCACTTGATTCAAATGCACACTTGAGTTTGATAACTGCTCACCTACAGGCTCTCTCTGGATGCTTCAAATAATAATACCTTCTGACTTTATCATGTGTTCAAGAATTCACCATAAAAGCAGAGCAGAGGCATAAGGGGGCATTTTCTCCATCATGCCCTCACTGCCCTTGGTAGTTGAAGCTCTGTTCCCAAACACGTAACTCATGCCTCGGTGGGTTAGTCACTAGTTACTGCAAGTTACACCGTGGGGCTCTAGGCCTGTGGACTCTGCCCACTTCTTCCAAGCTTCACCCAGGCTTCACATGAGACCCATGGAGGCAAAGAATGCCATCAAATTATACTGGCGTTTGCATTAAAATGAGTATTATGTCCTTAAAAATACCTAAAATAATATCAAAACACCAAGCCATGAGGTGTACTAGCCAACCACATCGATAACTTGAATATTGAGATTAAAATATAATATCTGTGACTCTTAATCACGGACGTTGATGAATTCTGCCTTTTAACTTCATGCTGGCTGGACCCCCTTCTCTGCTTCTGCTGCCCAGATTCCTTTGCTTCTGCTGCCAACGTAACTTAATATTCATTGGCACTCCTCACTTCACTCTATCCATGAATTCTCTCTGCAAACATCGCAGGTCCCCACTGGAAGCAGTGAAACCCCAGAAATCGGCATAGGCTGATTCACTAAGCCTAGCTTTGTTTTCTTTCTTGAAAACAACGAAGCCAAAGAGTGTTTTCGAGGCAATGCGGTACGTGTCAACTATTGGTTTTCAACAAGGGATCTGACGAAGCCTATCACAAGATGGAGTTGGATATTAGAATCGGGTGGGTTTGTGACTAGTTAAATGATCACCATCTACAAATGCTGATGAAGTGGATCAATATCAGCCTAGTGGCAGGTTTTGAACAACTCTGCCTTTGGCCTTGGCTCTGGCACACTCATTTGTCTTTTTAATTGACAAACTTTACAGCATGGAGGCCAGGCTCCCTGAATCTGCAGACACAGAAGGTCTGAAGAGACAGTATATATGTTCAACAAATGAATCAGTATCTTGACAGTCTATAACCGTGAAGTGAATCCATCAAGAGGAAATCTAGTTAGTGATAGACGTAATACCTAACCTAGATATTACCTACCCATCCTTTAGGAGGAGGGTGGCCTGGTTTAACAGCAGCACATAGGGAATAAAGGTTTTACTGATATTAAAAAGAAAAAAAAGAAGAGCTTTTAAAAAAGAAACCTTTAAAAAAATTATGATCTCAGGACATATGAAAAGGAGCATAGCAGCTGGTATGAAAGGAGGTGAAGGCTCTATTAGCTCTGCTCTGTGCTGTTCAGACCACTCCTGGGAGTCTCAATTTAGAAGAGGCATTGACAAAAGGGACATGTTCAGGGGAGAGTTACTAGGATCCTCAGGCCACTCAAAGTGAAAGCCTATGAGGCACGATGGAAAGAATCAGATATGTTTTGCCTGGAAAAATGAAAACCCAGCTCCCTGCAAGCATGCCGAAGACTGTCGTGTAGAATCAGCCTCTCTCCGGGTTGCCCCAGAGAACAGAGTCAAGATCAAAGGCCAGAAATCCTAGTGAGGCAGATTTTTGAAGATAACAGATAAGGGAAAACATCATATATCTACAGCCAGCCACAAGCCAAACAAAAGGGCTGCTTGGGGAAAAGAGGGAGCTTTTATATCTGGGGTTGTTCAAGCAGAGTCTGGATGACTTTCTGGCATGGATACAGCTGAATGGGATCAAACATTCAGATGAAATACAGACGTCTGGGCTCCCTTACTACTAAGCACAGGGTGCACCAGAGCCCCTTCACCCTTGCTCTGCCCTGCCCCTGGCAGAGTGGAACCTAAGTAATCGGGGATTTTACAAGAAGGGCTGGCAACTCACCAGCAATTTCCACACCTCACCCAGGGCATTGTTTCCACAGCCCACGCACAAATGTAAAACAATTCAACATGCCGACCATACACTAACCTTGAGGGTTGCTACTTGGGGCTCGCACCTGCCTCTGTTAGGCATTTTCCTCACACCCTAGTGAATACAACTCCCTCTCTGGTTTCTTTCTAGAACAGGAAAGTTGCCATAACTGCCAATTGAAGATCAAGGCCGAGGCTACCCACTAGTAATTCACTTTCTGCACTTCACAAAGCTAAGCTAGGCAACTTAATCTGAGAAGCATATTGAAAGAGTTTTAGGTCTTAACTGACCCCCGTGGTTTTGCTGGCTCCCACCAGCTTTGGCTGCCCCCTGAGTCACAGCCAGCAAATGGGTCAGCAGACGTGGGTTTTGGGTCCAGGACACCACTTACTGTGAAATAAAACATTTCTGTTTCCTGCTGGTTGGCTCTCCTTTTGGCAATGTTGACCTTGCTCATGTAGGTCTCAGAGGCAGCTGACTTTACAGACTCTGTAGATCGACTGTGTTGGAAAGCGTCGGACACATCGAAGTCCTCCACGGTCAGCATGTCCTGCAAGGTCTGCATGGTGGCATCCAGGGTTTTCCTAACCTAGAGAAGCACAGCATGTTGGCGAAAATCCTTCAGCCTCAGAAAGCCTTTGACACTTCAAAGTCCTTTTCCCAATCATTTCTTTATTTCTTCCATATAAAGCCTCTAGGAGGCAGGAGAACAAAGATGATCATTCCCATTATACCGATGTGGAAAGTAAGGCCAATTCATTGCCTGGGATGGGAATCCAGGTTGCCCAATCTAAAGTCCTTTTATCGGATTCCTTCTGCCAGAAAAAAACCTTGGAAAATGTGACAAATAAGGAACTCGAGTTTCTCTAGGCTTACTTCTTTTTACCTGGCTACAGAGTCCCCAAACTAGCTTCTCCAATGGAAGGCAGGTCCCTTGAGGAAAGATAACACTGGAATTACCCTTGGTTCTCTTCATCTAGAGAAGAGAGGGGACAGAGTATGGATAAGGTGAGCGGTTGTTTTCAATAAACAGATTCTCTGGCTACCTGCTGCCCGACTCCTATTGAAAGCCTGAGTGAGGAAAAAGAACCTCAATGTGAGACATGCTGTCTAGTCAGTCCTCCCAGACTCCAGCTTCCGTCCTGGAATCGAATGGGACCACTGGGAGGCTGCACATGCAGAGGACACAAACTCTGACCTCACAACATCCTTCTGTGGCCTTGTGCCTAAATGGCAGGCTCTCTATTTGATAGAGGGTCAACAAAAACAGGGGAGAAACGGCATTTATATTCACTGTAAAACTATGTTGCTCAACTCTTGCTTAGATCTTAACTTAAATGTCACCTCCTGGTGACATCAGATCCCCAGACTACCCTCTTAACTTAGTGCCTATCACTGTCTGATATTTTGTGTACTCATTCATTTATTGCTTTGCTTTAGTGTTTTAATTATCCTCCTTTTCTCACCAGGACATAAACTCCATGAGAGGAGGTACTATGTTGTCTTGTTCACTGATTTTACTCTGCATCTAGCACAGTGTTTAGTGCACAGTATGTGCCTAATAAACACTTGAATAAATATTAGTTGAATAAATACCTCTTGAACAAATAAATGAATAAATCAGTTCTAAGATAGCCTGACAAAAACTCAGGTTCAAAATTAAGCATTTCCATAGCCATGAACAGCCTGCACAGAGGAACGTGTGCTCTATTCTCCTTTCTGTGGCCCTGATTTCAATTTGAATTCCATTAGCATTACTATCCATATACTGTTCCATGTAAACAATTTAAAATGCTTTGGGGGAAGATGTAGGACATAAACAAATAAAGAAAATACTCTGTTCATCTCTTCTCTCCTCAGGTTTGAAAAACAAATATACAATGTGTCTCCACACAACCTCCCTCCAGAGACTGTTTTCATTCATTACCATCCTGAATGATGGTGTCTGTCTCACATTCCTCCTAGCTCTGTCCTAGGCACAGCAAACCAGCCCTCCCTGCCCAGGGCAGTCCTCTTGCGATGTGAAGACAGGGACCATGCCTCTCCAACTCCATCTGTGATTGCCCTTCTCAGTGATAAACCTGCCCAAGTCCTCCAGTGACACTCCCCGCATCCTGGTGTCCTTTCCCCAAGAGCCTCCAGTGGGTTGACATCCTCCCTGCATGGAGGCAGCCAGGCTGGAATAGGATGTTCCCCATCTGGCTTTAGCAGTACACATCAGAATGGAACCACTGCAGCTCGGATTTGCATTTGTACCATCCCAGTGGTAATCCTGGGTCACCTGCTGCGTGGGAGGTGTGCTGGCCAAAGTAAGACAGAGTTCCCTGGAGCTCAGAATCCATGACACATTTAGTATGCCCCGGGTTGTTTATTTCATTGTGTAATTTAAAATGACTATGACTGTTTCTGATGATAATGACATAAACTCTTACAGAAAATGGAGGAAAGCACAAAGAAGAAAACAGGAATCACTTATAATCCTGCAACCCAGGTAAAACCACAATTAACATTTAAAAATACATCCACAGGCTTTCTCTAAGCACATGAATATGCAGATACGTGTACACATATTCTAGTTTAGCCCAGTTAGGATAGTGAACATGGGAGTTCTACTCCCTCTGTTTTTTTTTAACATCTTATGAGCATTGCACTGTGCCATTAGAGATCCTGGTGTGCATGGTTTCAGTGGTTGAGTATTATTCTATCTCACAGATGAACCCCCATTTTCTTATGTGTTCCATGGTGAGAGCAGGCTTCCAGGCCAAGGCAGGCCTTCCTAAGGAAATTCCTTACAGGCAGAGGGGTCCGCTCACCTCCTCATTCTCTATCTTCAGAGTGGCCAGTCTGGACTGCAGCTGGTGGTACCTCATGAGCAATTCTGTCTGGACTGGCTGCTGAGCGCTGACCTGGCACACCTGCGGAAAGGACGGACACCATCTGCAGTAGCCTGGCACTCTCAGGCAAGGGCTATCGTTAACATCCCTATCAACACAGGGGAAACAGACTTGGAATGACTGAGTAGCCTGTGCAAGGTCATACATCTTGCAGGGCCAGATGGAAACCTGCCACCTTGAACTGCAAGGTGGCCTCTCAGTCCTGCTCCTCTGGTTCTGCGCAGCACTTGAGGGTTTCCCGGAGCTTTACCATAATCTCATTAAGTGAGACTAGTTAGTGAATTTCAAGGCAGGAAGTTGTCGTAAGAAAGCAATAGAAAAGAGAAGCCAATGAAAAGAACAATGAATGGGAAACGCTCAGAGTGCTCCTATTCCCAGCAAAAAGGTGACTCAGAGGCAGCTGGGGGCAACAGCACGCTGGCCGCCCTTCTTTCCCAACTGTTGATTGGGTGAGGGGTAGAGGCGGGGAAGGGTGGAGAGAAATGCTGTTCGCCATACACCTATTCCACCCAGGGCTCTGTTAGTACCTGTGAGCTGGGCTACTTGGTGTAACTAAGCTGAGATCAGAAGGGACAAAAGGCTCTGTTGTTTACCACGAATTAGGCAACCCAAGCTTTGCCTCACCAGTGGTAACCATGAGGCCAGAATTTTCAGGTCCAGGTGATGGGCCCAAAGCGCTGGACATGAGGGCAGAGGGACGGGGCAGGAGGTGTGGGGAAGACCCACAGAGGGCCTCTTTTGCAAATGAGGAAAGTGGGCAGAGCCATCCAGAGGGCCCAGCAAATGCCATCTTCTCAGGTGGCTCTTGGTTCCTCCCTGCCAAGCAGGTACAGTGGATGGCCCGGCTGAGCTCCTACTGGACCCAGGAGCTGACAGGGCCCAGGACACTGTTGGTATGGGTCTCCCCCAACTCCGTTATGCTTGGATGGGGTGTGTCCAGGTGGAGGGAACGAGGCCACTAGGAGACAGTTCTGTGCACAAATCCCGGGGGTAGTGATGGCAGAGATGAGGAGGCCAACATGACATGGGGTGGCTCTCCCCCACTGGTTCCAGAGACTAGGGCCTGAGCCCTAGAGAGAGGGAGGAATTACACAGGAAAGCTCAAGTAGCTAGATGCATAAAGGGCTTTATAAAAATTGGGTAACTAGTGTGCTGATTTTGGAGCCAGGGATAAGTGTCTTCTCCCATTTATTTGTTTTTCTCCCCAGAACATAGGAGGATCCAAGCAGCGTAAGCACTAAAGGAAGCTCATGGGTCCTGGGGAGGACAGCCAGGGCCCTGGTGGGAGTGCTGAACAGAGCGGCTGTGGGGAGGCTCAGCCACTCATGATCCCAGGGCATCCAAGAGAGAATGGGAGATGATCGTGTGTGGATGCGGGGGCTCCCCTGTGGTCTTCTAGACACAACTGGGAGGGGTTTTAAGGAGAGTTAAGGCCATGCACTTTCACAGGAAGGGAACTTGAGCCAGTAAGACATAGGTCTTAGTGGTAAACTTCTTGGCTAGGGATGCCTCTGACCCAAGAACTTGACCCTGGGCCTCTGAGATAAAAGTCCTATGTTTGGAATGTGAGGGCTGACATTCCCTTTCCATGGATGTTCTGGGAGGACATAGAAGAACAAACAGAAGCAGCCTTAAACATGTGCTTCTGGGAGACCTACCTCATCCCCCATGTGGGGCTGGAACTCAAATTTGAGTGGAGGACAGAAGACCTGGTTGCACATATCCATGACTGTATGCTTGTCACTTCGGGAATCCAGGTTGTCCACTGCGTTTTCAATGACATCCAGCCCTTCATGGCGAGAGGTCTCCAGGTTGTACTCGGCTGAGAGGTAGGTCCGGAAGGTGCGGGCCAGGCTGGCGTGGAAGCCCAAGTCACAGCACTTGGAGAGGGGCACACAGAGAACGGAGCAGGTCAGGGCTGACGTGGAGGGGCCACCAGCATTCCCTTTCCCATCACATGACTTAACGCCTATCTCCTCTTCCATGGACAAATCTTTCATCCTGGAGGCCCTAGAGCACTCTGGAATCCTACTACCCAAATCACGCCAAAAACCCTCAGAGGGAGGGAGTTGGGGGCTGCAATTTGGGCAAGAGCAAAGCATCTCTCAGCTCCCCAAATTCACCCTGTTCTTTCTCCTCCCTAGGCCTTCACTCATGCACTCCCTCTGCCTGGCATTCTCTGCCTCTCTCCTCCTACCTAAATACTCTTCCTTCAGGTTTCAATTTAGAGGTCACTTCCTCCACAAAGTCTTCCTTGATGTTCTCCCCACTCAGTGCTTATATCAGGTGTCCCTCTTCTAGGGGCCCACATCTCACTCCACCTGCCTCACTGTGACACCTGCCACTTGGCCTTGTAATTTGCCTATTAATGTGTCAGTGGTAGGCATGGTAAGCTGCATGAGGGCAGCCCCACTGGCTCCTCTTCACTGTGGCACCTCAAAACCTAGAGCTAGTAGGTGCTCAATAAAACTGTGGTAGTGAAAAAAGGAAAGGACTAGAAAGAGTGAAAAAGAAACGTTGTAAGAACAAGTGTTCTGGCTTCAGGCACTGGACAACACAGGCAGGGCTGCAGGGCGCGCAGCTCCCTCTCCTGGGAATGGTGTCATGGGAGAATTGGTGGCCCCCTGACCTCCTGACGGGATGCACCAGGATCCATCCTCAGTAGGGAAACTTTACTGAGCATCTTCTGGACCAGATCCCTGTCTGCATGGGACCAGGAAGATCTGAGAAGCAGTCCCAGCTCCAACACAGATGACACAGAAACTTAACCTGGTGATGCTGCTTACCATGTTCTTCCTCCAAGCCTAGCTGTCCCTCTAGCGTGTCCTACACAGCTGGTACTCAGGAGAGGGTGTGGCATTCTCCTTTTACTTAAACTGCCTGATTTTTCCCAAGATAACATCCCTAAGCAGAACTGATCTGTGTAATCTGTCTCCTACACATTTTTCTTTTGTGCGCATATGTGTCTCTGGCAGACTAGACCTGGGGGTTAAACACATAAACATCTGTACCGCCCTGGGAAATCCCCCTGGGCATGAACTCTGGATGATTACCCCTGAACCCCAAAACCCAGCAAAAGGCCTAATGTAGAAGAGGATACCTGGGAAGTAGATGATGAATATATGACTGCCTGACCACACAGGAGTTGGCAGAGGCCCCTCACTCATGGAAGTAGTAACCATGAAATGATACTCATCTCCCAGGCCCCAAATGCTTACTGCCCTTCCCCTCCAACAGAGCTCAAGGGACATGCCACCTTGGTATGTCTGCTGAGGACAAGAGCCAGCCCCTCCTTCAGCAGAGGACTGGTGCCAGCTCAGCAGTAGGGCCCTGTTCAGTCCCAGATGCCCCAGGTGCTCACATCGATTAAGTCGGAGACATCATGGATGTAGTATTTGCTTATAGCTGCATTGGTGGCTGCCAGGTTCAGCAAGTAGTCATTCCGGGCCTTGGTGCATTTCAGCTTGTTCTCAGAATACTTTGCCTGCCTCTGGAGGAAGAAAGGAGTAGAAATGAGAGCCAAGCCACTGCTGGGAGGGATTTGGGGTTTTCCTACGGTGACTACCTATGAGTCAATCCCCACACACCTCTGGGATGCCTTACTCCATATGCTAGGTGAGTATGGTTTGGACCCAGTACAGAAAAAGCTCACCTTGCATTGCCCATGTGCAGCCAACAATGGCACTATTCAACAAGCAGCAGCAGTTTACTGCCCTCTACCAGGCAGGGTGTAAATAGGACCTTCTGAGGCCCCTACTCAACACCCCCCAGAGGCTTCCCAAGCTGTGATGACGGCCTGTGAAGTCCTCTGGGACCTGGCCCCCGTCTGCCTCTCGAGCCCCTCTGCCTCCACACCTCCCTCACTGCCCGGCCTTTAAGAGGCCAAGTTCACTCCTGCTTCAAGGTCTTCAGACTCACTCCCTCTGCCTGGCAGGCAGGCCATCCTTCCCAGTCTCCATGCAGCCTGCTTCCTCGCGTCATTCAGGTCCTTGCCCAGAGTCACATAGTCAGGTCAGCCTCTGATGACAGCCTTGCCTAAAATGCGTCCTCTCCACTGACCCTCCCCCACTCTCTATCCCCCTGCCCTGGTCTATATTTTTTTCATTTATCTATTTGTTATTCAATTACTAGTGATTATTTTCATTCTTAAATTTTTTAAGACTTTTTTAGAGCAGGTTTAGATTCATCACAAAATTAAGAAGAAGGTAGAGGGATTTCCTACAAACCCCCTACCCTCAAGCCCACACACAGCCTCCCCATTATCAACACCCACACCAGAATGATACATTAGTTACAACTGACCAACCTACACTGACACATCATTATTACCCAGAGTCCACAGTTTATATGAGGGCTCACCCTTGGTGTACATTCTGTGGGTTTGCACAAAGGTATAATGATATGTATCCTTCATTATAACGTCAAAAAGAGTATTTTTCCTGCCCTGAAAATCTGTGTTCTATTTATTCATCCCTCCCTCCCACCCAACCCCTGACCTTTCACTGTCTCTATAGTTCTGCCTTTTCTGGAATGTCATATAGCTGGAATTACACAGTTTGTAGCCTTTTCAGACTGGCTTCTTTCATTTAGTCATATGTATTCAAGGTTCCTCCATGTCTTTTCATGGCTGATAGCTCCTTTCTTTTAGGTGTGGAATAATATTCCAAGATGTACCACAGTTATCCATTTACATACTGAAGGACATGAGCACTTTTCACAACCTGAAATTGTATATTTTTTATTTTACCTTGTTTACTTGCTGATGTTTTGTGTCCCCCACTAGAAAGTAAGCTCTATGAAGTCAGGACGTGATCTCCCTTATTCATCACTAAAACATTCCCTGAACACTCCCTGCACAAAGTAGGCATTAAATGCATTTCTCTGGCTGTCTGCATGTGAAGAGAGGAGGAGTGGGCAGCTAGAGGCGCTGGGCTCGGCTAGGAGCCAGACTGCCTCCCTGGGGAGCAGCCTGTTCTGGGCCAGCCTGGGCAGCAAGCTGTGATGAGCTAGTGGTTGGAGAGAAGCCACCTTGCCCTTTTGAGACTGATGAATCCCACTGTGGTAGAAAGACACCTTACAGAAAGAGGTTTTCCTCCATCATGTGGATGCTCTTAAACATTCCTTATTCCAGATCAGGTTCTCCTGGCTGTGCAGTTGAGGTGCTCCCATTAATTAAAGCAGGAAACCTTTTAATTCTCTTCAGAGATCTCTGATCTTTCTCCAGGGTCCACTTATTCTGGGCATTTCCAGAAACAGGCTCTTCTAGCAATTGTAAATACACAGTGATTCTAAGCTCTCCTATCTTTGGCTTGCCCTGGCGTTTTGGACTGGGTTCCCAGCACTGGTGGGTAGCCCAGTGCTGTTCCTTTTTGTCGGGTCACACCCAGCCCCAACCAGCTCCCAGCCACCAAACCAGCCTCAGGAACCATCTCCCGACCCTACCAATGCCCAGTGATTCCCACCCATCTGAGAAGGGCATGGGTCACAGCTCAGCTCTCTTGTCAGCTGAGCACATTTCCCTGCCTGTTGCTCCCTGACTAGTGCTAGTGAGGCCTGGCCAGCCCTGCCTCCTGCATGACACAGGCCTCCAAGAGAACAGATGTGGGCAGCATTATTCTATCCCCACCCCCATCGGGTGCAGATGTGGAGGTTGAGGCTGTCAGCAGGGAGCATGCCCTGCCCCCCGCCTCCCCCGGGGCCCTCACTTGCCTTTTCCTTCATCTTCTCAATCTTCTTCACGGAGCTGCGGCGCTGGGGCCGGTCCTCGTGCCGGAGCAGGTTCATGCTGAGGTCTCCCGACTTGTTGAACTGCTTCTCCTCCTGCTTCTCAGCCTCCTTCAGCTTGCTTTCCGCACTGATGCTCTCTGCATGGTACATGTGGTATGTTTTCATGACCTGCGGACACATGAGTGCGGGAAAGCAGCAGTCCATATGGTCCAGCATTTTTTACCTTAGTGCTCCCAGCCCCCTTCCCAGTTCTGCGCTCCAGTCAGCTGCACCCTGCCCTCTTCCCATGATGCACTCTGGCTCCCTCAGTTGTTCACTTTTGCACAGTCTCGGAGGACTGGAAATGATGATAATCATCAATAGCAGCTCCATCATCATCGTCAGTGCCATCAACTGCATTATGTCCTAAGTGCCAGGGACGGACTAGTAGAGAGGAAATTAAAAAGGGCAAGCATAGCCGCCAAGCATTTGGGGGTCTCAGAGGTGACATGGCAAACTTGGCCCTTCCTCAGCTGCCCTCTCTAGCCCTGCCAGCCATGACTCTTGTGTCCCTCTCTGTCTACCCCCAGTGTCGCTGGGAAAGCCCATTCTCAGGTACTCATGGGACTTCCATGGGAACATCCTTCTTACTCATACACAAATTGTTTTCTCAGCTGTTTCCTTAGGTAACACTGGCCTGCAAATGGCCCTGTCCCCAAAAGGTATATTACTGGGTAACCTAATTTGATATCCTATGAGCTCTGAAATAAACTCACCCTTGGCTATAAAATGAATTCCTCTAAAAGAAACTGCATTTTACTATTATACTTCCATAATAAAAGCTGGATATTGTTATAACAAGGGAATTTTGAGACAGAAGAAATCCTAGACATCAGCTAATCCAACCACTAAATTTTACAAATAGGGAAACTGAGGCCCAGAAGATCAAGTGGCTTATCCAAGGTCATACAGCTTTATCAATTTAGTCTCCAGACTTTACATCCACTTGGCCAACACCACAATCAAGATACAGAACACTTTCCTTATACCAGAAATGCCCTTCATGCCCCCCTGTGGTCTATCTTCACCCCCTACTCCAGCCTAGGGGAGTTGCTGATTTGCTGTCACTGTAGCTTGGTTTTATATGTTCTAGAACCACATGGTATAGATAGAACCACAGAGTATAAACTCTTTTGGGTCTGTCCTCTTTCACTCAGCAAAATTTTTTTGAGATTCTCTCATGTGTGGCTTGTATCAGAAGTTCTTTATTGCTGAGTAGTTTTACATTGTGCGGGCCATACCACTATTTGCTTATTGATTCATATATTGATAGTTATGTGGGTTGTTTACAGTTTGGAGCTATTATGAAGAAAGTTACTATGAATGTTCATGTGCAACTCCTTGTGTGAACATATGTCTTCATTTCTCTTAGGAAAGCACCTAGTAGTGAAACGGAGGGTTATATGGTAAGTGTGTATTTAACCATATTAGAAATCTGATCTCTGACTTTTAATCTACCATTTTTTTCTACCATATCATACTGTTTCCTTAATTCATTACCATTTTCTCAGTAGATGTGAATACTCATGGCAGCCTTAGAGCAAGCTGGGCAGTTCCATACCAACAGTATCCTGTCTCCTGGTCCCCAACCAGGAGAAAATTTTTCCTATGTAATATCAATTTTATGATCATCTTTCTAGGCTTAGAAACCCAAGACTTTTCTGGAATCCATGGCTCCTGAGCCTTGTTTTTTCTCTTCTCCTATTGTTTGGATAATCACAGCAGCTAACAGAGCACAGCTTCTACCTGGGAATGGGATATGCCCCTGCCTAGCCAAGACCTTTAAGTCAGGAACAAGAAATGAATTACTGACCAACATTATAACCTTATTCCTTCTCATCTGAGGTCCTGTGAAGTGAGTTTATTAGAATGAGGAATTCTGTCATCTTACTGTGAATTCACAGCATTGATCTGTTGCTCCCAAGTTCCCTTTGCCATAGGCCAGAAGACAGTGGTGGCCATATCTACTGCACAGCATGGTAGGTTAGACTATGCACTCTGGCCCAAATGTCTGGGCTGAATCATGATGTTGCCACTTACCAGCTGTGTGGCCTTAGGCAAGTCATATAATCTCTCTGACCTCTGCTTCCTCATCTATAAAATGGGGTTAATAATGGCACCTACATCATAGATTTGCCATGAGGACTAAATGAGTTAATTTAGGTAAAATGCTGAGAACAATATTTGCCAAAGAGTAAGAGCCATGGAGGCATTAGCTGCTACCATTACCACCACCACCACCGTCATCATCCCTGCTGTGGGCTCAGTTTGAGAACTTGACTTCAGGAAACTGCTCACCAACTTGAGAGAACATTAGCTATTGTGAAGAATTTATTCTATACCATGTTTCTCTCTCCTTCTTTCACCCTGAAAACATCCCAGAATTTCAAAATGATAAATGAATAAAAAAATGCAATCAACTTTTCATCATAGATCTTGGTGGAAAGACCTCATCTCTGCATTCCACCCATTTCTGCTCATCCACAGTTGCCCTAAAGCCTCTAGAGATGCCCTTCTTGCTGACTTCATCCACTTTTCATGCCACTAAACTTATTCCCTAACAACTCAAAGGACCAGGAAGTGTGCCAGATCGATGCAGTCTCGACATCTAGTGGCCAAAGGGAGTGACTGCAGGCTTACACGTAACCAAGACAGTTGCATATTTTCAACCATCTTTATGTCACGGCTCCAGGAATATAATGAGGCTCAGAGCTGGGAATGCCGGCTGAAGTCTGTCTGCAGGCTTCCCACCTTTCCCATTTTCAAAGCTTTTCTCTATTCCTCCACATTCACAGACACCACTGGTTTCTTTGCTTCTCCACTGTGCAGTTGGTAGTGCTCATTTCTGGATTCCACCCCTTTCTGGGTTCAGTGATTCCTGCTAAATCCATTTTTTTCTATTTCAGCTGCTGAGGTCTGATTATCTCACCATTAATCTATCATCTACACTGGGTAGTTCAGAGGGAGAGAGAGCATTTCCATTTGCAACTAGATCTTCCTGTCCAATTATCCATGCATTCATCCATCTATTCAGTCAAGGTCAGCATCCCAGCCAGATGCTCTCAGCCTCCCACATTTTCCTTTGCCTAGCTCTCTACTCTTCTTGAGCCACAGAATCCTCTTCCTACTGTCCAACAAGCCAAACTTCTCAGTGTAGTTTCTGAACTGAGTTCCCAAAATCCCGTGGTTGGAGAACACAGCTTGATGACTGTGGGGCCAAACTATGTGATCCCACCGGAAATTCCTGAACCCAAGAATAACAGTGAACTTGATCACCACAGGTGATTTTATGTCAGACAGCTGCAGCAACAGAGTTTACCTGGGTACCTCTCTGAAATGAATCTCACTACAGAATCCTCTAGATGTTTCCTTTATTTAATTACCTGAAACATGGGCTTCCACATGAAAGGCCCTTAGCTCAACAGCCTAGAAGAGTCTGCTCAATATTGCCAGCCCTGGGTGTGTTAAATAATACTTAAATGTATCCATTACTTCGGAGTTGGTAAACCTCTCCTTTTATAATCACCAAGGAGCATTTTATTCAATTAATCCTCACGCCAGTCCTGAGAAGCAGTGTGGTAACAATAACAACAATGGCAGCGAGGATTTATCCAGCACATACTATGGCAGGCCTTTCTCTAAGCACTTTACCTACTTAACGCATTTACTTCTCACAAAACCCTATGAAGCAGGCACCATACGATCCCTGCCATAGAGACGAGGAGACCACAGAACAGGGATGAACGAATGTTCTGTCCCCTTGGTGACTCAGGAGCCATGGTTCTGAAGCCGGGTACTCCCGCCGTGCGCTGGGTGACTGCAGCAGAGGCTTGTCCTCTCTGTGCCGTCCAGTGAAGACCCGACAGGGGGTCGATGGGAAAGTGCTCCGTAAGCACAACTGTAAACTGGCTGACAGCACGTCAGGGCCAGGAAGGGAGCAGAGGTGGCTGCAGGAGTTCAGCAGAGGCCAGGTTGCTGAGGCCTCGGTCTTCACCTTGGGATCTCTGAAGGGCCCCTCATAGGCAGCCATACAGCTTAATGACAGATGGGGGGTTCACTTTCCTGCCCTCCAGACCCTATTAAGGAGGGCCCCCTCAGAACAATTCTAGCACAGGCTGAGAAGGACCCTGTAGGGTCTTGTAAGTTGAGACCACTGTTCTTGGATCCAGATCAGTTTGTAGGTCCTTAGAAGGCTCTATAGAAATCTCGGTCATTGAAGGAAAATGAGACTCAGAAATAGCAAGTGTGTTGTGCAAAGTCACATAGCAAGCCAGATGGCCAGGACTTCTGAGCTGTGGGCATGGCTGTTTCTGGTAATCATGCAGCTTTTTGCTGTATAGCAAAAGATGCCTTCTGCATCTTCCCAAATCATTATATCATGAAAATAGGAAAAGTGGTATCTGCACAGCCCTTCAGATCCTTATTTAAATGCGAAAGAAGGCAAGGGAATTCGGGAAATTGACAGTATCAATAAAGGGACATGCTGGGGCAGGGTAAGAATCAGTGTTAGACAACAGGTCAACAGGTTCTCAATGACGCAGTCCATGTGCACTTCTTCTACCTCACAGGCACCGAAGAGTTGTATGGGTGAAATCCTGGGCCAGTGCATGCCAAAGACATCCTTGAAGGAAAGGAGAAGTCCCCAGCTTTCAGTGTGACTAACCACACTATGGGGACTACATTCTCTGTAGAACTTATAATCACTATCTTATTTATTCATTTTGTGTGTTTATAAACTGTCTCACCCCAACTAGAGCACAAAGTCCATGCGGGCCAGGACCTCATTCATGATCATATTCCTTGTACTAGAGCAGAGACTCATACCCAACAAGAATCAATATATTTGTACTGGCATGACTGAATGAATGAATGACAGCTGGCTGACTGGCTGCCTGGGTGGAAGGATGGATGGAAGGCAGGATGGATGGTTGGAAGGCAGGATGGATGGATGGATAGATGGGTGGGTAGGTGGGTGGCTGGGTGGGTGGGTGGGTGGATGGATGGATGGATGGATGAATGGATGGATGGATGGATCGGTGGGTGGATGGATGGACAAATGGCTGGGTAGGTGAATGAGTGGATGGATAAGTGCATGGATAGAAGGGATGGGGTGGGGAGGGAGAATAAAATAGAGGAGATACAATTCCACTACCTTTGATCTGGTGAATATATTTGGGGGTAAGGAGACAGTTACATCTTTGGTCATCATTTACTGAACAGTTTACTATGTGCTAGGTACCACATTAAGAAATACTACCATGTGGAAAACAAACAGGGTCTCTATCCTCATCGAATACACACTTAATAGGGACACACACAAATACATAAGCGATTATCTCACAGTGTGATAAATGCCATGATAAAGGAAGGCTTCATGGAAGAAGTGACATCTAAACTGAACCTTGAAGGGAGAGGAGCTGTTAGCTGGGTAAAAAGGGCACAGGATAGGGACTGGACTATTTCAGAAAAACGGAGCAGTGTGAGCACTAAGCCAAACAGATCAGGATCCAAACAGGCTTGAGGAACAGCTTACAGGTAAAAAAACATCAAGTGTATGTCTGAGTCCTACCCAGTGAGCCACTTCCCCATCTACCCCAGCAATTCCCCCTCAGTGGACATCTGTTGCTTTTCTCTGACTAGGTTCATCCAGTCCTTCTTCTGAAACAGCTTCCTGACTTTTTTTTTAAGGAGATCTCTAAATTCCCTCCCTCCCCCCAATCATTCTCAGTCCCTGCGGTTCATGGGAAACTGACAATACCCTCCAATCCTGGGGGGTGGGCATGAGAGGCAGGCCTGGCCAATAAGTGAACATTATGTTAATCTGGCCACAGTCATTACAGCTCCTGATTCCAGCCAGGCCGATTGGAGGCAGCTCTCAGGCTTTGCAGGAAACACTAGAAAGGGCACATTTTCTTTCCACCAGGGGGGCACTTAACTGGGAGGAAGGGGGTGGCGACCGTCTTTGTCACCACGTGGAAGAAGCCTGCCTGATCATGAAGCCAACACAGAGGAAAACACAACCCAAAGAGGAAGAAGAAAGACAGATGCATGGATGGGTGGGTAGATGGATGAATGGAAGGAAGGAAGGAAGGATGAAAGGATGGATGGACAGATGAAAGGAAAGAAGGAAGGATGAAAGGGAAACATGGGAAAAAAGAAGAAACAGTGAAGGAGGGGAAGTTCTGCTGGCTTTGCTCTGGTGAGTCTATGGCGGCATGAGGGAGGACAGCTATGCCTCAATCATTAAATATTTACTGAGCAGTTTATTTTATGCCAGGCACCACACCCAGGCTGGAAATACTACTGTGTGGAAAACAGACAGGGTCTCTGTGCCTCAAAAATATACACTCTACTGGGGACATAGATGGTTAAAGAGTGTGTGAGTCTCTCAGATTCCATAAATCATCTTTTCTTTTTTTTTGAGCCAGTGTGCATTAGATTCCTGTCTCTTGCTATTGAATGAGTCCCAAAAGGCAGGCTTCTCTCCCTGGTATCCACCACCCCCATTCCACTCCCCATATCAGTCTTGGTCCCAACTGGCCAAACAGTATGTGACTCACAAACAGAATGCTGATGGGCTGAGCAGGGGCTTCTCTTCCTGCACGATGGCCTCCTGCTTCTCTGCCTGCAGCAATGCTGCTCCCTCTGCCTCCCTTTCCCCAGGCAAGTCCGCTGTCATTCTGGTCCAAATCAAATGCCATCTCTTCTCTGTGGCCTTAATGATGCGCAGGTAGATTTCACAACCCCACCCCCCTCCCACTGGGTCCATATCCCCACTGAGACCCTTGTCACATGATGTAGCTATGTCTCATCCTCTGGATACAGTGGAAGAGCCGTAAATGTATGCTGAGCAAGGGAATGAACATCTTGGCAGGAATGCTAAGACAAGTGAGGAGGTTGTCTAGCAGGAAGCCTCAGATCCCTGCTTTTCTTGGGAGCACTTCCATTCCTGGATGAAACTGGGCCACACCCTGGCCAGCAGGCTGTGATGATGGTCCAACAGCCCACAATCAAATCAAAGCTTGAACAATGGAAAAGTAGAGCCCATTTATCACTCCAATTAGTGTGTACCTGCCACCAGCTGCAGCTGGGTGTGGTTGCTCCTTATCTTAGGCTCTCTCCATATTGCCCTGAAAGAGGTCTCCAGGGCCCCTCCTGCACCCCCGCCATGGAGAGCCTGGAGCAGACTGACAGCACAGAGGAGGGGCCTTGTGGGGGATGCTGCAATGTTTGTCAGCTCAAAACACAACAGATGCATTTCATGATTTAGAATTATACTGAAAATCAACATATTTTTAGCTCAACAATGAAAACACAATAGGGTTTTATTGTTGTTTGTTTTGTATTTGCCTCTTCCGGAAGGATTAGCACACTGGCTACACTCTCAGCTTCTGCCCTTTTTCCTCTTAGGACTACACATGATGCTCAAGGGCTATTAGTGTCAGGCTGATGGGAGTTCAAGGGAAAAGAGGTGAGGTGAGGTGGTGTGTGTGTGTGTGTGTGTACATGTGCACATGCATTGTACATGTGCTAGTGTGTTTTAGAAAGGGCAGCACTATGGGGTGATGAGGACTAGGCAGAGGGAAGGCTAGTTCACTTGACCTTCACTAGGTCAAGTGAATGAATTAATTAATTAATGAATGAATGAAGCCCTGCAGTCTCCTCTGCATCTTGGTCCCAAGTGGAAACAAGCCTTTTCCCTAATATGTGTGATGGAGTTAGTATGTTCAGAGGGTACTACTGGGCATATAATGAGAAAAACTCTAAAGACCCCACCAAAAAACTATTAGAACTAATAACTGAATTCAGCAAAGTTACAGGACATAAAATTGATATACAGAAATCTGTTGCATTCCTATATACTAACAACAAAACAGCCAGAAGAGAAATCAGGAAAACAATTCCATTTACAAGTGCATCACGAAGAATGAAATACCTAGGGATAAACCTATCCAAGGAGGTGAAAGAACTATTCTCTGAAAACTCTAAGACACTCATGATAGAAATTAAAGACACCAATAAATGGAAATCTATCCCACACTCATGGATGGGAAGAATTAATATTGTCAAAATGGCCATCCTTCCCAAAGCAATTTACAGATTCAATGCAATCTCCATCAAAATATCAACAGCATTTTTCATTAAACTAGAACAAATAGTTCTAAAATTCATATGGAACCACAATGGACCCTGAATAGCCAAAAATCCTGAGTAAGAACAAAGGTGGGGGGATTATATTCCCTGACTTCAAGCTAGCTACAAAGTTACAGTAAACAAAAGTATTGTAGTGGCACAAGAACAGACCCACTGATCAATGGAACAGAACAGACAGCCCAGATATAAACCCATGCATATATGGCCAATTAATATACAATAAAGGAGCCATGAATATACAATGGGGAAAAGACAAACTCTTTAATAATTGGTGTTGGGAAAACTAGACAGATACATGTAAGAGAATGAAACCTGATTACTGTCTAACTCCATACAAAAAAGTATACTTGAAATGGATCAAAGACCTAAATGTGGGGGAGCAAAGATGGCGGCATGAGAAGTCACACAGAAACCTCCTCTCAAAATCACATAAAACATAAAAATAAAGCAAATACAACTAATTCTGAAAAAGCAAACTGAAGACTGCAGAACGGACTGCCTACATTTGGGGAAAAAGAGAAAACCTCAGAGAAAATGGTAAAGATCTGGCAGCACCCAAGCCCTTCCCCCACCCGAGCCCACAGGTGGAAGGAAGAGAAACAGATCAGGGAGGGAGTTCTAATAGAAGCCCAGGACTGCTGAACATTCAGCCCCGGAGATCTGCTCCAGGACCACAAACCCACATTACATGGTACTCTGCAGATTAGAGGGTTGGAAAGCAAAAACAGGTGGAATACTTGGAAAGACTGAGATTCCAGCTGCTTGTAGAGAATAGGTATGCACCACTGGCCCCCTTGTGACAAAAGAAAGGCAGGCAGTTTGAAGGATTTTGCAGCAGCAAGAGGGGTGCTAAAGGGGCAAAGATTACAAAGAGCTCAATGTTCAGGAGAAAGGGCAGGTAGTCAAAACCTTCCTGGCATACTCAGTGCAATAGGTTGGAAACTCTGAGGAGCTTCAGACGTTCCATCGCCCCCTGGCTGGCAATGCAGCCCCAAGCAACCCCCTCCCCACTGCTGCGGTATGCAGCCTGCTGCTTTCTCCTCCTGGCAGGCACCTGTCCAGCTCCCTTGTGGCCCCGCCATCACACCAGGCCAGCCAGAGAGTGGCCCTGCCCATGGTAGATACAGAGGTGTAGCACAGAGGCTCCCCACTGTACCCTCAGCCCACTGGACCTGGCAGTGGAGGCAGGTGTTACAGATGGGAAGGCAGGAAACCCTCTCAGCTGAGCTCTTTCCTCCCAGCAGGTGCCAGTTCCCCTCACCTGTGACCCCTACCATTGCTGATGGCAGGTCCAGAGAGTAGAGCTTCTGGACACTAGAGGGTGCCACCTACACAAAGTTATTATTCCATAGAAAACACTAAAAAAATGAAGTGGCAAAGGAATTTGGTCCAACAAAATTACAGTGAAACTGAAATTACCAATCTTCTTGATAAATATTTTGAAATAAAAGGTATAAACATGCTCATGGAGCTACAGAAAAATATTCAAGATCTCAGGGAGGATTTCAACAGAGACAGAAACTTTGAAAAATACAGTATCTGAAAGGAAAAATACAATGGAGGGATTTAAAAGCAGATTTGATGAGGTAGAGAAGATGTCACATGAAATAGAAGTTAGAGAACAGGAAAACAGAGAAGCTGAGGCACAGAGAGAAAAAAGAATCTCTAGGAATGAAAGACTATAAGAGCTGTAGAACCAATCCAAACAGAACAATATTCACATTAGAGGGGTACCAGAAGAAAAAGAGAGAGAAAAAGGGATAGAAAATCTCTTTGAGAAATAATTGTTCAGGACTTCCCCAATCTGGGGGAGGAACCAGTGACTCAGGTCATGGAAGTGCAGAGATCTTCCAATACAAGGAACTCTAGGAAGACACCACCAAGACATATAATAATTAAAATGGCAAAGATCAAGGACAAGGAGAAACTACTGAAAACATCCAGAGAGAGAAAAAATATCACTTACAAAGGAAACCCCATCGGGCTATCAGCAGACTTCTGAGCAGAAACCTTACAGGCCAGAAGGGAGTGGCATGATGTATTTAATGCAATAAACAGAATGGCTTCCAACCAAGAACACTCTACCTGGAAAGATTATCATTTAAATTTGAAGCAGGGATTTAAAAATTTCCACATAAGCAAAAGTTGAGATAATTTATCACCAGCAAACCATCTCTACAAGAAATTTTAATGGGACTGCTCTAGATGGAAATGCTCCTAGGGCTAAATAGCTGTCACCAGAGAAAATAAACCTACTAAAAGGTAGAAGAACAATTAATTACTAAAATACAAAATTAAATCAATTACTCACAAAGTTAGTCAAGGGATACACAAAGAGTACAGAATATGATACCTAATATATAAAGAGTGGAGGAGAAAGAAGAAGGGGAGGGAAAAAAAGAACCTTTAGATTATCTTTGAAATAGAGTAATAAGTTATTTAAGATAGACTGTTAGATAGTAAGGAAGCTATCCTTGAACCTTTGGTAACCACAAATCTAAAGCCTACAATGGCAAAAAGTACATACCTATCAATAATCACCCTAAAGGTAGATGGACTGAATGAACCAATGAAAAGACAGAGTTGCAGAATGGATAAAAAAAAAAACAAGACCCATTTATATGCTGCCTATAAAAGACTCACTTCAAACTCAAAGACATACACAGACTAAAAGTGAAGGGATGGAAAAAGATATTTCATGCAAATAATAGAAAAAAGCAGAAGTAGCAGTACTAATATCAGACAAAATAGATTTCAAAAACAGAGAAAATAAAGATCAGAGAAGAAATAAATAAAATTGAGAAGAAAAAATCAATGAAACCAAGAGCTGGTTCTTTGAGAAAATAAACAAAATAGATAAGACCCTAGCCAGACTTATTAAGAGAAAAAGAGAATCTATGCACATAAACAGAATCAGAAATAAGAAAGGAAAAATCACGACGGCCCTCACAGAAATACAAACAATTATTAGAGAATACTATGAAAAATCTATATGCTAACAAGCTGGAAAACCTAGAAGAAATGGACAACTTCCTAGAAAGTTACAACCTTCCCAGACTGACCAAGGAAGAAACAGAAAATCTAAACAGACCAATTACCAGCAGAGAAATTGAATCGGTAATCAAAAAACTGCCCAAGAACAAAACCCCTGTCCCAGATAGATTCAAAACTGAATTTTACCAGACATATAGAGAAGATATAATACCCATTCTCCTTAAAGTTTTCCAAAAAACAGAAGAGGGAATATTTCCAAACTCATTCTATGAAGCTAGCATCACTCTAATATGAAAAGCAAGCAAAGACCCCACAAAAAAGAAAATTACAGACCAATATTCCTGATGAATATAGATGCAAAAATACTCAACAAAATATTAGCAAAGCGAATTAAAAAATACATCAAGAGGGTCATACACCATGATCAAGTGGGATTCATCACAGGGATGCAAGGATGGTATAACATTTGAAAATCCATCAACATCATCCACCACATCAACAAAAAGAAGGAAAAAAAACATGAGCATCTCCACAGATGCTGAAAAAGCATTTGACAAAATTCAATATCCATTCATGATAAAAGCTCTCAACAAAATGGGTGTAGAGGGAAAGTACCTCAATATAACAAAGGTCATACATGACAAACCCACAGCCAACATCATACTTAACAGCGAGAAGCTGAAAGCTTTTCTCTAAGATCAGGAACAAGACAGGGATGCCCACTCTCCCCACTGCTATTCAACATAGTACTGGTGGTCCTAGCAATAGCAGACAAAACAAAGAAATACAAGGCATCCAGATTGGTAAAGAAGTCAAACTGTCACTATTTGCAGATGACATGACATTGTACATAAAAAACCCCAAAGACTCCACTCCAAAACTACTAGAACTAATATCTGAATTCAGCAAAGTTACAGGATACAAAATTAATACACAGAAATCTGTTCCTTTCCTATACACTAATGATGAACTAGCAGAAAGAGAAATCAGGAAAACAATTCCATTCACAATTGCATCAAAAAGAATAAAATACGTAGCAATAAACCTAACCAAGGAAGTGAAAGACCTGTACCCTGAAAACTACAAGACACTCTAAAGAGAAATTAAAGAGGACACTAACAAATGGAAATTCATCCCATGTTCTTGGCTAGGAAGAATTAATATTGTCAAAATGGCCATCCTGCCTAAAGCAATCTACAGATTCAATGCAATGCCAATCAAAATACCAACAGCATTCTTCAACGAACTGGAATAAATAGTTTTAAAATTCATATGGAACCACAAAAGACCCCAAATAGCCAAAGCAATCTTGAGAAGGAAGAATAAAGCTGAGGGGAATCTCGCTTTCCAACTTTAAGCTCTACTACAAAGCCACAGTAATCAAGACAATTTGGTACTGGCACAAGAACAGACCCATAGACCAGTGAAACAGAATAGAGAGTCCAGAAATTAACCCAAACATGTATGGTCAGTTAATATATGATAAAGGAGCCATGGACATACAATGGGGAAATGACAGCCTCTTCAACAGCTGGTGTTGGCAAAACTGGACAGCTACATGTAAGAGAATGAAACTGGATCATTGTCTAACCCCATACACATAAGTAAATTCAAAATGGATCAAAGACCTGAATGTAAGTCATGAAACCATAAAACTCTTAGAAAAAAACATAGGCAAAAATCTCTTGGACATAAACATGAGTGACTTCTTCATGAGCATATCTCCCCAGGCAAGGGAAACAAAAGCAAAAATGAACAAGTGGGACTACATCAAACTATATAGCTTCTGTACAGCAAAGGACACCACCAATAGAACAAAAAGGCATCCTACAGTATGGGAGAATATATTCATAAATGACAGATCCGATAAAGGGCTGACATCCAAAATATATAAAGAGCTCACACACCTCAACAAACAAAAAGCAAATAATCCAATTAAAAAATGGTTAGAGGAGCTGAACAGACACTTCTCCAAAAAAGAAATTCAGATGGCCCACAGACACATGAAAAGATGCTCCACATCACTAGTCATCAGAGAAATGCAAATTAAAACCATATTGAGGTATCACCTCACACCACTAAGGATCGCCACCATCCAAAAGACAAACAACAACAAATGTTGGTGAGGATGTGGAGAAAGGGGAACCCTCCTACACTGCTGGTGGGAATGTAAATTAGTTCAACCATTGTGGAAAGCAGTATGGAGGTTCCTCAAAAAGTTCAAAATAGAAATACCATTTGACTCAGGAATTCCACTCCTAGGAATTTACCCTAAGAATGCCACAGCCCAGTTTGAAAAAGACAGATGCACCCCTATGTTTATAGCAGCACCATTTACAATAGCCAAGAAATGGAAGCAACTTAAGTATCCATCAGTAGATGAATGGATAAAGAAGATGTGGTACATATACACAATGGAATATTATTCAGCCATAAGAAGAAAACAAATCCTACCATTTGCAACAACATGCATGGAGCTAGAGGATATTATGCTCAGTGAAATAAGCCAGGTGGAGAAAGACAAGTACCAAATGATTTCACTCATGTGTGGAGTATAAGAACAAAGAAAAAATGGAAGGAACAAAACACCAGAAAACTCACAGAACCCAAGAATGGACTAACAGTTACCATAGGGAAAAGGACTGGGGAGGATGGGTGGGAAGGGAGGGATAAGGGAGTGGGGGAAGAAAGGGGGCATTATGATTAGCATGTATAATGTGGGGAGGTATGGGGAGGGCTGTACAACACAGAGAAGACAAGTAGTGATTCTACAACATCTTACTATGCTGATGGACAATGACTGCAATGGGGTATGTGGAGGGGACTTGGTGATGGGGGGAGTCTAGTAAACATAATGTTCCTCATGTAATTGTAATGATACCAAGAAAAAAAGACAGAGAAAATAACAAGAGACAAAGAAGGACATTACATATGATAAAGAGGTCAGTCCAACAAGAGGATATAACCATTATAAGTATCTATGCACCCAACACAGGAACACCTACATATGTGAAACAAATACTAATAGAATTAAAGGGGGAAACAGAATGCAATGCATTCATTTTAGACTTCAATATACCACTCAGTCCAAAGGACAGATCAACCAGACAGAAAATAAGTAAAGAGACAGAGGCACTGAACAATGCATTAGAACAGATGGACCTAATAGATGTCTACAGAGTGCTCCACTCAAAAGCAGCAGGATGCATATTCTTCTCAAGAGCACATGGAACATTTTCCAGAAGAGATCACATATTAGGCCACAAAAAGCCTCAACAAATTAAAAAAGATTGAAATTGTGGCAATCAGCTCTCAGACCACAAAGGTATGACACTAGAAATAAATTATGCGAAGAAAACAAAAAAACCCACAAACACATGGAGGCTTAACAACATGGTCCTAAATAATTAATGGATCAATGACCAAGTTAAAACAGAGATCAAATAATATATGGAGACATATGAAAACAACAACTCAACACCCCCAAGTCGGTGGGACACAGTGAAGGCAGTTCTAGGAAGAAAGTACATTGGAATACAGGCTTACTGCAAGAAAGAAGAACAATCCCAGATGAACAGTCTAAACTCACAATTAATGAAACAAGAAAAAGAAGAAAAGAAATGAGGCCCAAAGTCAGAAGAAAGAGGGACATAATAAAGATTAGAACAGAAATAAATAAAATTGAGAAGAACAAAACAATAAAAAGAATAAATGAAACCAAAAGCTGGTTCTATGAGAAGATAAACAAAATAGATAACCCCCTTAGCCAGACTTACCAAGGAAAAAGGAGAGTATATATACACACATAAACAGACTTGAAAATGAAAAAGGAAAAATCATCATGGATACCATGAACTACAAAGAATTATTAGAGAATACTATGAAAAATTATATGCCAACAAATTGGATAACCTAGAAGAAACAGACAATTTTCTAGAAAAATATAACCTTCCAAGACTGACCCAGGAAGAAACAGAAAATCTGAACAGAACAATTAGCAGCAATGAAATCGAATTGTAATAAAAAAAAACTACCTAAAACAAAATCCCTGAACCATATGGCTTCACTGCTGAATTTTATCAAACATTTAAAAAAGAGCTAATACCCATTCTTCTCAAAGTTTGCCAAAAAACTGAAGAGGAGGGAATACTTCCAAACTTATTCAGTGAGGCCAGCATCACTCTCATATCAAAACCTGACAAAGACACCACAAAAAAATAAAATTACAAACCAATATCTCTGATGAACATAGATATAGAAATCCTCAACAAAATATTAGCAAAACAAATTCAAAAATATATCAGAAAGATCATCCATTATGACCAAGTGGGATTTATTCTAGAGGTGCAAGGATGGTATAGTATTTGTAAATCCATCAATATCATACACCACATTAACAAAAAAAAAGATTAAAAATATGATCATCTCAATAGATGTTGAAAAAGCATTGCATTTGACAGAACTCAAAATCCATTCATGATAAAAACTCTCAACAAAGTGGATATAGAGGGTATGTACCTCAACATAATAAAGGCCATATAAGACTAAACCACAGCCAACATCATACTTAGCAGCAAAAAGCTGAAAGCTTTTCCTCTAAAACTGGGAACAAGACAAGGATGCCCACTTTCCCCACTTTTATTCAACATAGTACTAGAGGTCCTAGTCATGGCAATCAGATAACACAAAGAAATAAAAGGCATCCAGATTGGAAAGAAAGAAGTTAAACTGTTTGCAGATGACATGATATTGTACATTGAAAACTCTAAAGAACCCACCAAAAAACTAGAACTAACAACTGAATTCAGCAAAGTTGCAGGATACAAAATAAATACACAGAAATCTGTTGCATTCCTATATACTAACAACAAACTAGCAGAAAAAGAAATCAGGAAAACAACTCCATTTACAATTGCACCAAAAAGAATAAAATACCTAGGAATAAATCTAACCAAAGAGGTGAAAGACCTATACTCAGAAAACTATAAGGCACCCATGAGAGAAATTAAAGAGGATACCAATAAATGGAAATAGATCCCATGCTCATGGACAGGAAGAATTAATATTGTCAAAATGGCCATTCTGCCTAAAGCAATCTACAAATTCAGTGCAATCCCTATCAAAATACCAATAGCATTCTTCAACAAACTAAAACAAATAATTCTAAAATTCATGTGGAACCACAAAATACCCCAAATAGCCAAGCAATCCTGAGAAAGAAGAACAAAGTTGGGAGGATTATGCTCCCTAACTTCAAGCTCTACTACAAAGCCACAGTAATCAAAACAGTTTGGTACTGGTACAAGAACCAACCCATAGATCAATAGAACAGAATAGAGAGCCCAGATATAAACCCAAGCATATATGGTCAATTAATATATGATAAAGGAGCCATGGATATACAATGGGGAAATGACAGCCTCTTCAACAGCTGGTGTTGGCAAAACTGGACAGCTACATATAAGAGAATGAAACTGGATTACTCTCTAACTCCATATACAAAAGTAAACTTGAAATGGATAAAAGAACTGAATGTAAGTCATGAAACCATAAAACTCATAGAAGAAAACATAGGCAAAAATCTTTTGAATATAAACATGAGCAAATTTTTTCTAAACACATCTCTTCAGGCAAGGGAAACAAAATAAAAAATGAACAAATGGGACCACATCAAACTAAAAAGCTTCTGTACAGCAAAGGACATCATCAGAACAAAAAGGCAATGTACAGTATGGGAGAATATATTCATAAACAATTTATCCAATAAGGGGTTAACATCCAAAATAGATAAAAAACTCATATGACTCAACACCAAAAAAAAAACCAAATAACCCAATTAAAAAATAGGTGGAGGATCTGAACAGACATTTCTCCAAAGAAGAAATTTAGATGACCAATGGGCACATGAAAAGATGCTCTACATCACTAATCATCAGGGAAATGTATATCAAAACCACAGTGAGATATCACCTCACAGTAGTCAGAATGGCCACTGTCCAAAAGACAAGAAATAACAAATGTTGGCAAGGATATAGAGAAATGGGAACCCTCCTACACTGTTGGTAGGAATGTAAATTGGTGCAGCCACTGTGGAAAGCATTAAGGAGGTTCCTCAAAAACTGAAAACAGAAATACCATTTGACCCACTAACTCCATTTCTAGGAATTTACCTGAGGAAAACAAAATTCCTTATTTGAGAAGATACATGCATCCCTATATTTATTGCTGGATTATTTACAATAGTCAAATTATGGAAGGAACATAAGTGTCCATCAACAGATTAACAGATAAAGAAGATGTGGTACATACACACAATGGAATATTATTCAGGTATAAAAAAAGAAATTCTGCCATTTGTGACAAAATGGATGATCTAGAGGACATTATGCTCAGTGAAATAAGCCAGGTGGAGAAAGACAAACAGCATATGATTTCACTTATTTGTGAAATCTAAAAACAAAACAAAACAGAATGAACAAAATAGCAATAGACTTACAGACACTGAGAAGTGACTGGTGGTTACCACGGGGAATGGATCAGGATGGGAAGGTAGGGAGGGTGAAGAGGATAAAGGGGCACAAAAATTCTCAATCATAATGTAAGTTGGTCACAGGGATGGTAGTACAGCATGGAGAATATGGTCAATGATTCTGTAACATCTTCCTATTTTGACAGATAGTAACTGCACTAGTTGGGGTGAGGATTTAATGATATGGGTAACTGCTGAACCAATGTGTTGTATACTTGAAACCAATATAAGATTGTATATCAATGATACTTCAATAAAAAAATAATTAAATGAATTAAAAATAAAAATAAAAAGTTTCTTGAAACCCTGGGGAGTCCACCACCTGCTAGCCACCCAAGATGTGAACAGAGAAAGGTAATTATACCAAAGACAGGGGTTTGCTCACAGCCTATTGTACTTTCCCTTCATACCAGAGATTTTCAAATATAATTTTAGAAGCAGAATCCCCACTTTTAATGAGAGACTTCATAAGGAATCCCCACATACTTAAAACAACAACTTTACTCTATCTTAAGTGTAAAGGGCCTAGTGCTCTGTCCACTGGGGCTATCCTGCCCTGTTTCCCCAGTCTGTCCCTGGGGCTTTCCACATTCCTCCCCAAGGAAGCCAAAGGCTCCTCAAACCACAGTCGGTAAATCCCCGCATCATTACCTGGTGTGCTAGTGTTCCCCATTCACTAGCCTTCTTGGATTCTAACATCCATCCCAAGTCCAGTTAGATCTTGCCTCCACAGTCAGTTCTGGGCCAAACCATGATGATCTGAAATTGTTCCTTGGAAATGGCAAGGCATGCCCACCCCCAGCACCTCATGTGATCCACAGAACGGTACTCCATTTTGCAGGTGAGACTACTGAGATCCAGATGAGCTACGTGCTTGCTGAAGGTCCCACAGTCAGTAAGGAGCATAGACTTCAGCCTGTCCTACCTGACTCCAAACCCACACCCTGCCTCAGGACCCGCTGCGTCCATGCTCCCCCAGCTTTCACTCTATGTCTTCTGCCTTAGTAGGTAACATATTCCCATGGTGGCAGGTCTGAATCTCTTGAGCACTTATACAAACTAAAATGCCCAGGGCCCCTTCCAGATGTAGAGAATCAGAAGCTGGGGTTACAGCCATTATATCACACCATGAGGACCTCTGTTAGTTGGGCACAAAATGCTAACTAGATTTCTGATTAGCCGCCCTCCAGCTCTGTGTGCCGAAGGAAGGGGACCCAACCCCAAACATTAGCAGAGTCTGAGCAGGACTTACTGTGTAAAGCTCATTGGTGACCTTCAGGAGCTCCTCATGCATCTGCAGGCCAATCTCCTTGCTCTGGAATAAGGAAGAACAAATGTCAGAGGGAAAAGGTCATTGGTAGCATTGACCAATTTCCTTTTCAACACAGAAAGAGCAGGAATACTTGGGGTGGGGTGGGAAGGGTACAGAAATCAACATAAACCCCATTGATCTAGACTTGAATTCCTCAACTTGTAACAAATATATAGAGAAAGGCTCCTTGCAAATGGAATTCCCTGGCCATATAAGTCGGGGAACCCTACATATCACCGCCCAGTGTTGATGATTCACAGAGATATCACCACATAAAAGATTCTGAGAAGCCCCACAGCCAATCGGCACATTCATCTTTCTTTAATTCTGTGGGTCATAGGCTAATGTGAGCAGAGTATGTGTTCCTAGCTCAATACTCATTAACGTCTCATGAGAGTGGGGTTCCATAGAACACAGTTTGAGAAATAATGATCTAGCATCTCAATCCATCACAAGCAGTACAGGTTAACGGACAGCCCACTGAAGCACAGGGCAAGGCAGGAGGAGGGGGTTCTCGCCCCCACTGCATCACCGACTGGCCGTGTGGTCTTGCAGCCATAGTTACTGCATCTATAAAATAAAGAGCTTAACGTAAAGCATCCCTTCCTAAAGTATGGTCTGGGGGTCACTGCTGGCAGAATTAAAAAAGGGGCAGAGGCTTCTGGGACCAGATATGTTTGGTAAAAGCTGGCAGAACAAAGTGAGACAGGTTTTCTTACTGCAGAACTTTCCAGAGGTTTTTGTACCCTCATGTGCACAGACTTCCTAAGGGGGCTGCAGTGTATATTTTAGTTGGCCTCATTCTTTTCCCACAGAGTGACTTACACATTCAGTATATTGATGAACATGAGTCAGAAAACAGTGAATAAATTATCTCTAGGTTTTACCCAGCCTGAAGAGTCTAGGATTCTCTATTACTGTATGTATTATGATGACGACGATGATGATGATGGTAAATACTCTTTGCCATACTGAAAATATTCCACACTGAAAACGGGTTCCCTGATGCCGCCCCTGAGAGCTGAGCCACCCTGCTCTCCCTTGAGCTCCCTCAGCCTCAAGCATGACCAGCAGCTGATGGGCAAGGACCAGTCTTCCTCTTGTTCCTGCACAGTCAGGAGCTCCCAGGCTCAGCAGCAGCTGAGGAAGCTCAGTACCAGACATGAGGCCCTCCTAGGCTCCTTCTCCCTGCCCCACAGCCTTTCTCTCACTCCGAGGCCTGAAATTGCCAAGAATCACCCAACTGAAGGTAGTCCTTGTCTGCACCAGATCTCTTAACAGAGCCACATCTCTGGAGTTATTCCAGAGATGGACCTTGACCTCCCTCCAATCTGGTGGCTCAAGAAAGGGGACCCAATCCAGAACCACAGCAGAGCCTGAGTAGAACCTTCTGGGCAGAGCTCATGGGGAAGCCTTCAGTCACATCCTGTGCATCCACAGTGGGACTTGATGAAGCCAACCACTCTGCCCATCTTCTTCTATAGTCCTAATTCTTGCAAGAAAACAGTCTGTGCCTTGGTTTCCCCTGTGGCCCCTCCCGGTGAAGTTTGCCCCACTGCTGACTCCAGACTCCACAACACTCCCTAGTGACCTCCTCTTGATCCTCAGTCTTGCCAATATCTGACACTCAAGACCTAATTTCTTATGTATTCATATTTATGATCTAACTTTTTTGATAGGTAATAAATATATATGTTAAACAAGTAAAAACTAAAAAGTAAGCCTCCAGACTCCTAGAACCCCACCAAGAGGCAAGTGCTATTAGAAGTTTCTTCTGATACCTTCCAGAAACAGCCTATGGATATACAAGCATACATCTGGATAGGGTATGTTCTTTATTAACAAAAATTAGAGTATTCTATACACACTTTTGCAATGAGCTTTTTCTCACCTGAGAGATTTTTTCCCTTGTAGCTCCTCCATCCTTTTTTTTTTTTTAACAGTTGTTTGGGGTTTCATATGCTAGATGTATCATAATTGACCAGCTCCATAGTAATGGACATTCAGGTTGTCTCTGGTCTCTTAACATTTGAAGCAATGGTAATGGTGAACATCCTAATACCCATCATTGTGCACATAAGCAGAGACCCCAGTCAGATAAAATTTCAGAAGCAGCTCTGCTGGGAATAGTCCTGCCTCCAAAATTCCCACCAGCTTTGCCTTCTCAGGCTCTGTTCCAGCTAGTGCCACAGCACTCCTGACCTCCACTTGTACTTCTCAGTGACCCACAGCCATGTCACCAACTCCATGGTCCCCTCTCTTGGGCTTTGTCCTATATGACCTTGAGCCCAAGTTCAAAGACCTGTATCTTCAGCAGTTGCAAAACAGTATGGTCTGGATGTCTCCTCATCGCATCAACTCAAATTGTTCAAGAGCAAACTCCTGAACTTTACCCCATCCCCTTGAATTTGGCCAACTGGATAATATCTTCCCAGGCATGGCAACTGGATATCTTGGAGTTATTTCTGACACTGTTTAAAAATTCCTCCTCCACAATCCAATTTGTCACTGTGTCCTGTCTTCATACTGCACAATCCTTTGTTCTCTATAGCAGGCAATGAGCTGAGGACTTCCAGGGAAGCTGAACCCACCCCATCTCAAGATGGTGGATTCTGGTATATGCTGTTAGTCCAGGGGATGTGACCTAACTGGACAGAAGAGAAGAACGCTCCTTAATCATTTGGCTAGGTGCTAAATTCAGATATCTCAGATTATTAAGGGAAAGGATTTAGCTTTTCTAAATGCCTTAAGCTTTTTGAACACCAGCAAAAAAGCATGGAGTCCCAGTTGCTACCAGCAGGCCTCATAGGATCAGAAAAGGAAGCAGCCTTAAGTGGCAGAACAAAAGAAACCTGGTTCCTTCTACATCTCCTAGGAAACTGGTAGAACTGAACCCAAAACCTACCTACCTGTGAACTTCCAGTTCTGTGGCTTTGCTGGTTAGGCCACTTTAAGCTGGGGTTTTCTGTTACTTGCAGCCAATAGCATCCTAAGGGATCCATTTCCCACCACCAGTCCCAGAGCAAACACATCCACAATGCAGGACCCAGATTGCTGCCACTGCCCCTTAACAAAGTCCCCAACTTTTGTACTGACCCTGCAAAACTGTGCAGTGTACTTTCCTAAAAAACTGTTCACTGTGTTCCTCCAAATCCTCCTCAGTCCCTACAGGATCAAGGCCCAGTTCTTTAGTTTGACTTTCGAGGCTCTATGCAACTAACCCAGGCCTGGTTATACACTAGAGAGGGCTGAATTTTGGAACCACGGAGACCAGGACTGGAGGTGGGGCTTTAAGCCATTTGACTTCTGGGCACCTCAGCTTCCCCATGTGTAAAAGGAGCACCTGCTTCTGCCCTACTTGGTACTTATCATGGGAAGTGTAATCATCTTGCTTGTTTACTTGTTTCTTCATTTATCATTTGTTTCCTCCACTTGACTATAAGCCCCATGAGCACAAAAAGACTTTCTCTCTGGTGGTAGAGGCTCAGATCCCCCAGCAGCTCCCAGCCAGGAGTGCCCTTCAGGGATGGCCTGATCAAGAGGACAAGGTAATATTCCCTCCAAAGACTGACAGGTGTCTGTTCAAAGACAGATGTGTGTGGGGCATAGAGGTTCCTGTCTCCATTGAGACAGCACTAAAGGATTGCTCCATCTTTAGAACTCCCCATAGGGCTGGCTAGGACTTCCAATAAGGCAGAGGAAAGACTGCACGGAGAGGGGCTGGAGGTCTGGATCTTGTGTTTCCTCAGTGGAACTGTAAGCCACCAGAGGAAACCTGCCTGAGCTCTGCTCATCTCCCTCTCATCACCAAGCATAGGGTTGGCCACAGAGTGAGTGCCCTGCAAAAAGTTTCTGAACTGCATAGGACTTAGAGGCATTTTGTTATTTTTTTAATGGTTGGGGATGGTTAGGAAGGGAAATATTCTCAACTACAGTTCCAGAAACTACTGAATGAGGAACCCAAACCAAACGTTCCACCAGAAACAGGAGGCCAAAACCCTGATAATCTCTAGCAGACCATCACACCCAGTCCTTGGGGACCCACGTGGAAACATAATAGCACTCAATGCCCACATTTCTAACATGACTTTCATGCCTTCAGAGGTCAGTGGTGGCAGGCTGTTTTATGCACAGGAAGTATGTGGACTGTGGAAAATGATTACACTGGGCCAAGGATGGCTCAGCCACAACAGCCATGGTTCCTCAGGGTTGCAAGGGCAGAGCCCTGTCTTTCTGACCCAAGTAAGTCTGTAAAATCAGGTAGCAGGTGTTTCCCACCCTGTCTCTTTCTTCTGCCCATAGCTAAGTCCTGTTAAACTCCCCTTAGGACCAGATAACACTTTGATATGGGGGCCTGTCCTGGGCTCTGACAATGGTTTGCAGCATCTCCCGCCTCTAACCACTAGATTCCAGTAGCATTCTCCACCCTGACCCAAAGTTGTGACAAAATTATCTCCAGACATAGTCAAATGTTCCCTGGGGGACAAAATGGCCCCACTTTAGAACCACTGCCCTAGACCAATGGCTCTGAGGGGCAGCTTCTCCAGCCTGCAGACGTTTTATTTGGCCATTCACTGTTTTCAAAAATTCTGACTTGTTTCTCAGCATTTAAAAATCAGAAAATTCCCCTTACAAGTCTTGATTTTTAGCTTCTCCTGAAAACTAGAAAAATCTGGCAATACTGAGCCACCATTCAGAGTATGGCTCTCCTTTGTATCTCTGGTTGGCCACAGTGCCCAGAATCTCCTGTCCATGGCACCCATCTGGTCCACAGAGGCATTTGAGTTTATGACCCAGAAACCAGTGGGGTCTCTTAGGGAGGTGGCCATCTGAATCCACTGATGTTCATCAAGGAACGGCAGCCCCAGACCTGCTGGACTGGACCCTGGGAGAGTGCCTTCTAAACAAGCATGCTTCCATTTGAGAAGCGCTGAAGAGCCTGCTTCCTGAGACTGAACCTCTTGGCTCACCCATGGATACGAAACCATGGCCTCCATGGATTCCCAGCAACCCCTGAACCCATCCTCCTGCCAGCACTACCTCCTCTTGCACCTCTGTGGCCAATTCTTCACCTAGCTTTGATTCATTTTACACAAGCATTTATTATTAAAATAAAAATCATCTGAAAATACCTACTAGATACCAGTCTTACACAAGGCCCTAAAGACACAGAGCTGCATGAGACATGTTCTTGCTTTACCAACTGCAGCTAGCACTTATGGAGCACTCTCCACATGCTGGATACTGTCCAAAGTCACTTCCATACATTCTCAAATTTAAACCTTTAGAGTGGATATTATTATTATGCCCACTGGACGGATGAGGGCTAGAGGCTCAGAAGGGCTGAGCAACTTGCTCCAGGCTGTACACCTAGGAAGAGGCAAAGCTAGGTTCAGCTTTTGGTTGGTCTGACTCCAGAGCTAGCACTCATAATGACTTTCTGTGGTCTGCTTCCTCTGGGCCTCATGGAAGATGCAGGCACACAGATGAAAAGAAGCCATTGCAATGCTGGAAAAGCAATGAGTCCAGGCCACAGGAAGGTACAAAGGAGGGCTTGCCCTCTGGACACCGTTTGCTTGTCTGAGGCACTTTCTCATCACCTGTGCAGGAATCTGCATCCCTGGCCTTTACCCCCACTCGTAGGCAGGTTTAGTTCTCTTTAGCCTGGTCTTTTGTGGTCTACCTGCCCTGCCAGAAATAAATCACACAACAGCCACCTTTCACTTCTCTCCTCCTTTTTATCCCAATAACAGGAAATGAGATATGGTGGGACCGACCCCTGCTTGCATGGCCACACATGACGTTCCATCAGTTAGGGGATGCACCTGACCAGAGTGCTCCAGCACCTTGTCTCTAGCGATTGGGTCAGAGATAGAAATGTATTCCAGGCTGAGCCAATTAGAATCTTCCCTGGGAGCTTTCTAATAACCATACTCTCAGATCACCTCTCCTCTGGGACAGGATGCTAAGGTCAGGCATCAGAAGTCTTGGGTGGCCTGCAATCGCCTTGCCCACCACAAGGAGAACTGGGGCCTTGGCAAGAGCATTTGCATACTGATCTAGTGACGCCTAAGCAAGACTTACCTCTGGACTTTTCCAGCTTATAGGATCTAGTAAATTTTCATTTTTTCTTATGTGAAAGAACACTGACATAATCTGTGCTTATGTCAGTCTGAACATACCAGAATGATCACAGAGTGAAATAGCCTTCTGAGAACCCTCCACCAGGCACCAGCTTTCAAACAGTTCCTGCAAAAGGACCAATTTCCAACCAATTAGAGCATAAACTCCTTAGAGGCTGGGACTGTAGCTTCCCATAGTGCTGATCACAAAGACTTTCATACAAAAGGAGCTCCATAAATGCCTAGGCATGAGCTGACTGATATGCAAAAGCAGGAGAAAACCAGAGAGGAATAAAAGGTGACTTTCTTTTTTTTTTTTTGCCAAAAAAACACATATTCATAGGGCCATCTGGCAAAATTTTTTTGAGAAATGATTCCTCAATGAAATCAGTTTTAATTTCTTTGTCATGAAACTCTTGTCACAGTGATTTAATTTTCAATAGGCAACTAATCATGCTTTTGAGGAAAAACCCTCAAAAACACTAAAGTTCTAGATCCTAGAACTTTATGAGCTTATTTGAAGATCTCTATCTTTACAGGGCATGTTTCTTTCTCAAACTAACTCAAAAAGGGATCGTGTCCAATGCTAATGTCATCCTTAACATCTAGAAAATACAGGTGTCCTAAAATGCTGGGTTTTAATGATAAGACGTCCTCTTCACTTCTGCAAAGGAGACCATCCTAAAACTCCTTTAGAAAATTTTAAAGCAGAGAGTAAGGTGGAGGCTCTCCCAGCTCTTGATCATCCACTCAGGGCCTCCTGGCCTCTCTGCCGTCTCATCAGGCACGGCTCCAGCGAGGTTGTCTCTTTTTCCTCCCTATTTTTCTCCACTAGATGCTCTTAGTTGGGTCACCATTCCATGGGGAATGTGCTGGGGTTCCAAGAAAACAATAGGAGACAAACAAAACTAAATAAAAACAAAATACCTATGTCTATTTCAGTTATAAATCCCACTACTTTTCCACACTCTGGCTTTTTCTCATCAAATAAAATTTGAGACTCACAGGTGTTCCCTATTTAAATATGTGATATACATGGAAGCAGTGGCCATCTCCCAAAGCAATTGTGTTTTTATTTCCAAAGTAAAGGCTTAAAAGGCATGTCTCAGAGGGATGGGGCTCCTCCTGTCTGTCCTAGGAGAATAGCTTATCCCTGACCACAGCAGCTGGGAGAGCTAACTGGCTGTTTCTTCTAGCTGTGTCCCAGCTTGTCCATACTGGGCTGTTGGCGCTCTGACATGTCACCAGCCCTGCCTCCAAACATCACCCTCAGCCTCATCTCCGCCCCGCCTTCCATCTGAACCTTTGTTACTCTTCCTCTCTCCTCCATTGTCTTCCTTTCCCTGCTCCTGGACACCTGCTTTCTTCCCCCACCCCTTTCCAAACTAATATATGTCTCCTGTTACTGTGACTCCAGCTGTTGTCATCTACATGTTTTTGCAAGAAGCCAGAATGCAGACTTGGGCCCTGAGCTCTTCCTCCTGTTGGCAGGGCTGGGAAACCACACTGCAAGGAAACAGGAAGGCCCTGGAACCACTCATCATAGGTTCTAGGCACTGGTGGGCCCCACTGATGCTACACAGGAGCCCAGCAACGGGATGAGGCAATAAGCCTTGCACAGTGCCTGTCACATTCTTCCCCCTGTAATTACTCCCAGCATCTTTCTGGGACCCTATCTGGATGAAGGCCTGCATTTTCAGAAATGCTTAAAACAACAGGTCTGAGGGAGCCTAAGGATACCTTGGAATGGCCACAAAATAGTGACTTGATATGGTCAATCTAGTAGTTTCTGAATCTCTACTAATAATACTATTTTTTTATTAAGGTATGATTGATATACACTCTTATGAAGGTTTCACATGAAAAAACAATGTGGTTACTACATTTACCCATATTATCAAGTCCCCACCCACACCCCAATGCAGTCACTGTCCATCAGTGCAGCAAGATGCCACAGATTCACTATTTGCCTTCTCTGTGCTACACTGTTCTCCCCGTGATCCCCCAAACCATGTGCACTAAACATAATACCTCTCAATCCCCTTCTCCCTCCCTCCCCACCTGCCCTCCCACACCCCTCCCCTTTGGTAACCATTAGTTCATTCTTGGAGTCTCTGAGTCTGCTGCCATTTTGTTCCTTCAGTTTTGCTTCATTGTTATACTCCACAAATGAGGGAAATCATTTGGCATTTGTCTTTGTCTGCCTGGCTTATTTCACTGAGCATAATGCCCTCCAGCTCCATCCATGTTGTTGCAAATGGTAGGATTTGTTTCTTTCTTATGGCTGAATAGTATTCCACTGTGTATATGTACCACATCTTCTTTATCCAATCACCTACTGATGGATACGTAGGTTGCTTCCATATCTTGGCTATTGTAAAAAGTGCTGTGATAAATATAGGAGTGCATATGTCTTTTTGAATCTGAGAACTTGTATTCTTTGGGTAAGTTCCAAGGAGTGGGATGCCTGGGTCAAATGGTATTTCCATTTTGAGTTTTTTGAGGAACTTCCATATTGCTTTCCACAGTGGTTGAACTAGCTTACATTCCCACCAGCAGTGTAGGAGGGTTCCCCTTTCTCTGCATCCTCGCCAACATTTGTTGTTCTTAGTCTTTTCAATGCTGGCCATCCTTACTGGTGTGAGGTGATAACTCGTGGTTTTAATCTGCATTTCCCTGATGATTAGTGATGTGGAGCATCTTTTCATGTGTCTGTTGGCCATCTGAATTTCTTCTTTGGAGAACTGTCTCTTCATATCCTCTGCCCATTTGTTAATCGGGTTATTTGCTTTTTGAGTGTTGAGGCATGTGAGTTCTTTATATATTTTGGATGTTAACCCCTTGTCGGATATGTCACTTACAAATATATTCTCCCATACTGTAGGATGCCTTTTTGTTCTGTTGATGGTGTCCTTTGCCATACAGAAACTTTTTAGTTTGATGTAGTCCCATGAGTTCATTTTTGCTTTTGTTTCCCTTGCTCGAGGAGATGCGTTCAGGAAGAAGTTACTCATGCTTTTATTCAGGAGATGTTTGTCTGTGTTGTCTTCTAAGAGTTTTATGGTTTCATGACTTACATTCAAGTCTTTAATGCATTTCAAGTTTACTTTTGTGTATGGGTTAAACAATAATCAAGTTTCATTCTCTTGCTTGTAGCTGTCCAGTTTTGCCAACACCAGCTGTTGAAGAGGCTTTCATTTCCCCATTGTATGTCCATGGCTCCTTTATCATATATTAATTGACCACATATGGTTGGGTTTATATCAGGGCTCTCTAGTCTGTTCCATTGGTCTATGGGTCTGTTCTTGTGCCAGTACCGAATTGCCTTGATTACTGTGGCTTTGTAGTAGAGGTTGAAGTTGGGGAGCATAATCCCCCCAGCTTTATTCTTCCTTCTCAGGATTGCATTGGCCATTCAAGGTCTTTTGTGGTTCCATATGAATTTTAGGATGATTTTCTCTAGTTCATTGAAGAATGCTGTTGGTATTTTGATAGGAATTGCATTGAATCTATAGATGGCTTTAGGCAGGATGGCCATTTTGACAATATTAATTCTTCCTATCCATGAGCATGGGATGTGTTTCCATTTGTTGGTATCTTCTTTAATTTCTCTCATGAGTGTCTTGTAGTTTTCAGAGTACAGGTCTTTCACTTCCCTGGCTAGGTTTATTCCTAGGTAGTTTATTCTTTTTGATGCAGCTGTGAATGGAATTGTTTTCCTGATTTCTCTCTCTGCTAGTTCATTGTTAGTGTATAGGAATGCAACAGATTTCTGTGTATTTATTTTGTATCCTGCAACTTTGCTGAATTCAGATATTAGAACTAGTAGTTTTGGAGTGGATTCTTTAGGGTTTTTTATGTGCAATATCATGTCATCTGCAAACAGGGACAGTTTAACTTCTTCCTTGCCAATCTGGATGCCTTTTATTTCTTTGTGTTGTCTGATTGCCATGGCTAGGACCTCCAGTACTATGTTGAATAGAAGTGGGGAGAGTGGGCATCCTTGTCTTGTTCCTGATCTTAAAGGAAAAGCTTTCAGCTTCTCGCTGTTAAGCATAATGTTGTCTGTGGGTTTGTCATATATGGTCTTTATTATGTTGAGGTACTTGCCCTCTGTACCCATTTTGTTGAGAGTTTTTATCATGAATGGATATTGAGTACTTTCAAATGCTTTTTCAGCATCTACGGAGATGATCATATGGTTTTTGTCCTTCTTTTTGTTGATGTGGTGGATGATGTTGATGGATTTTTGAATGTTGCACCATCCTTGCATCCCTGGGATAAATCCTACTTGGTCGTGATGGATGATCTTTTTCATGTATTTTTTAATTCAGTTTGCTAATATTTTGTTGAGTATCTTTGCATCTATGTTCATCAGGGATACTGGTCTGTAATTTTCGTTTTTGGTGGTGTCTTTGCCTGGTTTTGGTATTAGAGTGATACTGGCCTCATAGAATGAGTTTGGAAGTATTCCCTCTTCTTCTATTCTTTGGAAAACTTTAAGGAGGATGGGTATTAGGTCTTCACCAAATGTTTGATAAAATTCGGTGGTGTGAAGCCATCTGGTCCAGGAGTTTTGTTTCTTGGTAGGTTTTTGATTACCAGTTCAATTTCGTTGCTGGTAATTGGTCTGTTCAGATTTTCTGTTTCTTCCTTGGTCAGCCTTGAAAGGTTGTATTTTTCTAGAAAGTTGTCCACTTCTTTTAGGTTATCCAGTTTGTTAGCATATAATTTTTCATAGTATTCTCTAATATCTCTGCATTTCTGTGGTGTCCGTAGTGATTTTTCCTTTCTCATTTCTGATTCTGTTTATGTGTGTAGACTCTCTTTTTTTCTTGATAATTCTGGCTAGGGGTTTATCTATTTTGTTTATTTTCTCAAAGAACCAGCTCTTGCTTTCATTGATTCTATTGTTTTATTCTTCTTGATTTTATTTATTTCTGCTCTAATCTTTATTATGTCCCTCATTTTACTGACTTTGGGCCTCATTTGTTCTTCTTTTCTAGTTTCATTAATTGTGAGTTTAGACTGCTCACATGGGATTGTTCTTCTTTCCTGAGGTAGGCCTGTATTGCAATATACTTTCCTGTTAGCACGGCCTTGGCTGCATTGCACAGATTTTGTGGTGTTGAATTATTGTTGTCATTTGTTTCCATATATTGCTTGATGTCTGTTTTTATTTGATCATTGATCCATTGGTTATTTAGGAGCATGTTGTGAAGCCTCCATGTGTTTGTGGGACTTTTCATTTTCTTTGCATAATTTATTTCTAGCTTCACATGTTTGTGGTCTGAGAAATTGGTTGGTGCAATTTCAATCTTCTTGAATTTACCGAGGCTCTTTTTGTGGCCTAGTATATGATCTATTCTTGAAAATGTTCCAGTGCACTTGAGAAGAATGTGTATTCTGCTGCTTTTGGGTGTAGAGTTCTATAGATGTCTGTTAGGTCCATCTGTTCTAATGTGTTGTTCAGTGCCTCTGTGTCCTTACTTATTTTCTGTCTGGTTGATCCATCCTTCAGAGTGAGTGGTGTGTTGAAGTCTCCTAGAATGAATGCGTTGCATTCTTTTTCCCCTTTTAATTCTGTGAGTATTTGTTTCACATATGTGGGTGCTCCTGTGTTGGGAGCATAGATATTTATAATGGTTTTATCTTCCTGTTGGATTTATCATTATGTAATGTCCTCCTTTGTCTCTTGTGACTTTCTTTATTTTGAAGTGTATTTTGTCTGATACAAGTACTGCAACTCCTACTTTTTTCTCTCTATTAGTTGCATGAAATATCTTTTTCCATCCCTTGACTTTTAGTCTGTATATGTCTTTGGGTTTAAAGTGAGTCTCTTATAGGCAGCATATAGATGGGTCTTGTTTTTTTATCCAGTCAGTGACTCTATGTCTTTTGATTGGTGCATTCAGTCCATTTACATTTAGGGTGATTATTGATAGGTATGTACTTATTACCATTGCAGATTTTAGATCTGTGGTTACCAAAGGTTCAAGGTTAACTCCCTTACTATCTAAGAGGCTAACTTAACTCACTTAATATGCTATTACAAACACAGTCTAAAGGTTCTTTTCCTTTTCTCCTCCTTTTTCTTCCTCCTCCATTCTTTATATATTAAGTATCATATTCTGTATTCTTTCTCTATCCCTTGATTGACTTTGGGGATAGTTAATTTATTTTGCATTTGCTTAGTAATTAGCTGTTCTACTTCTTTACTGTGGTTTTATTACCTCTGGTGACAGCTATTAAACCTTAGGAACACTTCCATCTATAGCAGTCTCTCCAAAATACACTGTAGAGACAGTTTGTGGGGGGTAAATTCTCTCAGCTTTTGCTTATCTGGAAATTGTTTAATCCCTCCTTCAAATTTAAATGATAATCTTGCTGGATAAAGTAATCTTGGTTCTAGGCCCTTCTGCTTCATTGCATTAAATACATCATGCCACTCCCTTCTGGCCTGTAAGGTTTCTGTTGAGAAGTCTGATGTTAGCCTGATGGGCTTTCCTTTGTATGTGATCTTATTTCTGTCTCTGGCTGTTTTTAATAGTCTGTCCTTATCCTTGATCTTTGCCATTTTAATTGCTATATGTCTTGGTGTTGTCTTCCTTGGGTCCCTTGTTTTGGGAGATCTGTGGATCTCCATGGCCTAAGAGACTATCCTTCCCCTGATTGGGGAAGTTTTCAGCAACTACCTCCTCAAAGACACTTTCTATCCCTTTCTCTCTCCCCCTTCTTCTTCTGGCATCCCTATAATGCGAATATTGTTCCACTTGGATTGGTCACATAGTTCTCTCAATATTCTTTCATTCTTAGAGATCCTTTTTTCTCTCTGTGCCTCAGCTTCTTTGTATTCCTCTTCTCTAGTTTCTATTTCATTTATTGTCTCCTCCACCATATCTAATCTGCTTTTAAAATCCTCCATTGTGCTCTTCAGCGATTGGATCTCCAACTGGAATTCATTCCTGAGTTCTTGAATATCTTTCCATACCTCCATGAGCATGTTAAAGATTTTTATTTTGAACTCCCTTTCAGGAAGCGCCATGAGATCCATGTCATCTTTCTCAGGAGTTATATTAATTCTACTCCAAACCAGGTTCCTTTGGTGTTTCATATTTGTATATGGTGCCCTCTAGTGCCTAGCAGCTCTACTCTCTGGAGCTTCTCAGCCCCTGAAGCAATGTCGGGGGTCGCAGGGGAGTGGTACTGGTGTCTGGGGGGAAGGAAAGAGCTGTCTCCTGCTTCCCAGTTGCTATGCCTGTCTCCACTGCCTGAACCAGTGGGCCAAGCACACAGGTATAAGCCTCTATGCTTTGCGTTTGTAGTGGCTGTAGACAGATCTTCCCTCTGGCTGGCATAACGCCAGGGTAGTGTTTGCTGGTTTGCGAGCCAGGTGGGGCTGGCCAGGAGAAAGGCGCAGTAGGCTGTGTGTCACGGAGGGGGTCCTTGGAGCTGTGTAGCCAGCCAGAGAGCTGGAGCATCTGGAAATTGTGAAAGCTCCCAACCTGCTGGGCAGAGTGCACCCGGACAATTTTGTCTACCTGTCCTTTTTCCTGAGCAGTAAACTCTGTGGAATCCTTTAGCAGCTCTCTTGCTAAGGGCTTCCTTGTTAGGTCTCTCAGACTGCTCACCTTTCTTTTGTCTCAGAGCAGCCAGATATGGATCCCTGATTTCCACAAGCAGCTGGAATCTCAGTCTCTCCAGGAATTCTGCCTGGCTTAGCTTTCCAATCCCCTAATCCCAAGAGTCTCATGAAAGCACCATGAAATGTAGGTTTGTGCTCCCAGAGCAGATCTCCGGAGTTAGGTATTCAGCAGTCCCAGGCCTCCACTCCCTCCCCACTTCATTTCTCTTCCTCCAGGCGGTGAACTGGGGTGGGGGGAAGGGTTTGGGTCCTGCCAGGCCTTGGCTTTAGTATGTCACCCTGTTCCATGAGGTCTTCTCTTTTCTCCAGGTGTATGCAGTCTGGCTCAGTCCTCTTTCCTGTTGCTCTTTCAGGATTAGTTGTATTAATTATATTTTCACATTATATGCGGTTTTAGGAGGAAGCCTCCATCTTACCTCTCACGCCACCATCTTTAATCCTTTTCTAATAACACTATTATTAATAATAATACTTATTATCATGGTTAACCGTAATGTTCAATACTATTACTACTGATAATACTTAATTGTAGATAATAACAATAGCTATTGTTTCTTGATCTCTCAGCATGTGACAGGCCCAATAAAAGCTGCTTTACAGACAATACCTCATTTAAGCCTAATTTCAGCCCTCTGTGCGTGGCACCATCATTAACAGCATTTTTAAGATTAGGACACAGAGGCCCAGGGAAGGTGAGTAATGTGTCCAAGATCCTAGAACTAGTGTATGCGAATCTCTCCACCATTCCACTCTGCTGCTTCCACTGGGAGAGCCAGCACTCTACATGCCTTCAGAAACTTTTTCCCAAACATTCCAAAGTAATTATAAAACACGTATATTCCTCTGCCTTAGTATAAAGAGCATGCTGACAGTTACAAGGCTCTGCTTTAGATCACTGTGAATATCAGATAATATACAGTGCCCAGTGCGATTTTGCAGAATCTCCTGTTTTGTGTGACCAAGTCTTCCCCATCCTACCCTCCTGCCCCCACTCACAGCCTCCAGGCAAGGCAGAGGAGGTGGTGTGGAATGCTGGGCTGAGTCTCTGTGGAAGAAGAGCATACTCAGGAATAACCCCTCTTGGCTATGTCCTACATGTTTTTTATTGTTGTTGGCCAAGCATCTCTTACAGAGAATGAGAAAAAAGTTTGGGGTGGGTGTGGGGGAGAGTCTATGTCCTGGGAAGTGTGACAAAGCTGGTTTCCTGAAAAACCAGTATCTAATAAAACCTGAAGCTGCTCAGTTCTGAGCTGTTTTCTCTCTCTCTACATTATCTTCCAGGTGAATATGGACGTTGTCAGGCTTATTTGTTAAATTCAAAACATTATTGATCACTTACGACTACTGAATCACTGACCTGAAACATCACTTTAACCTGATTTATAATCTTATTTTCTACTTCATCAGCATTGTTTTTGAAAAAGATGTAATGAGAATTGCATTGGCATTTCAAAAATGTCTATAGTCATATGTCCACCTATCTACCACTTTTCTACCCACTGACCCGTCCACCCATCTACTCATCCAACCACCACCTACCCTTGAAACTACCCATCCATCCATCCCTTTCCCCTTCCTTTCTATTCCCATTATCAACCTTCCCAATCCAGGCTCTTATTACCCTCCACCACTAATTCTGAATATTAGTGCATATGTACAATAACATGTAACTGTTCTTCCTGAGTTCAGTGCCTCCCTTTTCAAAGTCATCAAATACACTGAATTAATCTTCCTTAACTTGGCTCTGATTACATCATTCCCTACTCAAGAACCTTCGATGGTTCTCCACTGCCTAGAAAATAAAGCCCAGCCTCTCATTCTGACACCCAAGGGCCTCCTTCATGTCTCCAACCTGCTTTTCCATTTGTCTCCTTAGTTTCAGTTCTTCAATATTTCAAACACACAGAAGAATGGAGAAAACAATAACAAAGATCCATGAACATGCCAATCAAATTAGACACCCATTAACATTTGGCCATTTTTGCTTCAAAATTACTCAAAGAAAGCAAAACATTATAGATACAATGAAGCGTTCTTTGTCTCCATTCTTCCTCCCTCATTCCTCCAGTACTGTTTTCAAGCTGGTGTGTATTCCTAAGCAGTCCACCTTTGCATAGCCTTATGTCACACAGATGTCTAACAATACAAACTATTAATCTGTGTTCTAAATTGTATAAAATCTCATGGTGCACCTTGCTTTTTTCACCCAACATTTTTCCTTTTCCACCCTGATACATGTAGATCTAGTTCTTTCATCCTAAAATGATTGTACAATATTCCATTGTGTGACTGTCCATAGCTTACTTAATCATTCTCTTCATGGCTATCTAGGTGACTTCTCTTTGTTTCTTTATTACAAACACTATATAAGCAAACATCCTTGTTCGAGGCTTTGTGTATGTGTGCAGACACTCTAGATTCTCTTTAGCTCATACTTAGAAGTGATATTGCTGGGCCAGGGGGTATGCATCTCTTCCTTCCGTGTTATTAGATACTGCCCAGTCATTCTCCAAAGGGGCCGGACCAGTTTACACGATAACTAAAAGGATATGAGAGCTCCTGCTTCTGGCCATGCTTGTCAGTACCGAAGATTGTTTTACCAATTTAATGGAAGTTAAACTGTGTCACATTTTCTTTTATTTTACCTTTTCCTGATTACCAGTAAGTATGACCATCTTTTCTTAGATTTTTAACCATGTACAATTCATTTTCTGTGACTTACCTATTTATATCTTTTATGCATGTTCCTATTGTGTTGCTTGCCCTTTTCTTATTAATTTGTAGGAGCTGATTTTATATTCTGAGTTTCAACCTTTTAATTCTGTGCCTGCCAAATATCTTCTCCTTGTCTTGTCTGTATGTTCGCTTTACTTGTTCACTCTTGTAGGAAAATTTTTATATAATGGCATTTATCAATATTTTCTTTTATGGTTCGTGCTTTTTAAAGTTTTCTTTGAGCAAAAGAAACATTTTTTATGTTTCATTCCCTATCTCCAAGGTTTTAAATATAATCACCTACATTTTCTTCCAAAAGTTTTAGTTTTGCTTTTTACCTTTAGCACTTTAATCTATCTAGAATATATTTTTGTGAACTAAGGTAGAAGTCATATTTTTTCCAGAAGAAAACTATACATGTACGTGTGTCTCTGTATAAAATCAGTTCCTAAAAATAATATGGAAAGGACGAATAAGCAGTGGAATCTGCCCCATTTACTAAACAGTCTATCCATTCCCCGATCTATAAGGAGCCGCAGGCATTTACTGTGTCCCTCTTTGGGGAGGACCCAGTTTCTGGGCTCTTTGCTGTCCTGCTGATCAGTGTCCCCAGCACTGCCCTGTAATACCCATTTTCCTCACTGTCACTTTACAAGAAGTGTTGATATCTGATAAGGGAAATGCTCCAAAAAAAAACAAACAAAAAACTTTCTCATTATTTCCTTATTACAGGACAATAAAGGTAGAAATTAAGAGCAAGTAGAGAGCTTTAAAAAAAAACCTTTGAAACTAAAACACAATTCTGAATAATTCATGGGGCAACAAATTCAATGGAAATTATGAAATATTTATATCTGAATAACAATGAAAGCATCTCATCAAAATTTCTAGGATGTGACTAATTTGTAGCATTAATGGCCTTAATTTTCAATCATTCTCATTTTCTAATGGATGCATTTTTAAATTATATTTTCTAATTAGATGTGCCTGGCACACAGGAATGTTATTAATATTTGTATATTGATTTTGTAACCAGCCATTTTGCTGAACTCTTTTCAACAGGAAATATGATATTTTCTGTTGGCTTTTGGTAAATATTCCTTATCAGGCTAAGGAAGCTCCCATTTATTCCTAATTTGCTAAGAGTTTTTATCCTATATGGGGAAAAGTTAGAAGTGTGACTTTTAAAAGTCAAGAATACTACTTCTCTCCCATTTCCCTCCACACTGTACATGTGGAGGTCCTAGACAATATAATAAGACACGATAAAGAAATAAGACATTATTAAAGAGATAAGACCACCATCATTTAGAACTACTCAATGAGTGGTTTTCTGAGCATATTTGCTTATTTCTAACCCTTTGTGTGGCCTGAATAAAATAGTCCTTCATCTCATTTCCAATCTTAATTCTCACTATGTTCTTTCTCAAAGTCTCAATAATCATCCTACTAATAGCTAATATTGATTGCTTACTGTGTACCAGACAGGGGTTTTTATACCATCATTTTTAAATCCTTACTACCACCCCACGAAAGAGGTTATTATTAGCTCCATTTGGAAAATGACAAAATTTAGAGGATCAAGGGATTACGTTGAGTTCACATGGCACAACAGGTATTGTGTCAGAGAGTCTGTCTGCAACCCTATTACCACTGCACTAGATGGCAATACTGGCCTAGTTGTTTGAGACACAGGACACATAGGCTTTTGCATTGGTCTGGAATCCTGTGTCGCACTTTTCCCCAATCTATGCACATATGTTGTGGACACAGTAGCACAATCCCCTTCAGGACTCGAACACTTACTCCCTCAACTGTGGGAAGAGCCGCTGGCAGATAGCCCCAGCTGTCAACCTCTTTGGAACTGCCTCAGCTTAAAAGTCATCTGCCGAAGACCACACCCCCTTGAGGAATCAACATGAGAGCATAAAAGCTCCGCCTCCTTGCCCGGACTTAGGAGAACTCCTAAGGGCCATCCCAGATCAGAGCTCCCCAAGGAGTTAGTTGAGGCCTTTGTTGTGACAGCAACACAGCCCAACTTTTCCATTCCCTGAATCCTGTTTCCCACCCTTTCCTTCTGCAGGTGGGAACCTCAAGAACAGTTGCTACTGCACTGTAATCACTGTCTTAGAGTCAGCTTCCTGGGGAACCCAAGCTGAGATAGATCCTAATCTTTCAAGAATCACTTCAAATGCTACATCCCCAACATAAAACCTTCCCTGAACCCCCTGCCACCCTAGCCCAGATTAGAAGTCTTCCTCCCTCTGAACCAAATTCCCTCTCCACTATATTTGAGTCATTGCTATACTTCTGTCTTGGCTTCTTAAAGGAGGGCATCATGTCTGACTCATTTCCTCTATCTTCTTTAACACCTGCCTTTACCACCAAGTATGGCTCCAGAATCAGACACACCTGGATTCAAACTCCAGCTCCATCTTTAACAGCATCAGTTTCCTCATCTGTAAAATGGGATAATGACAGCATCTTCCTCTTAGTGTTTAGGAATTAAATATCTACAGAATGCTTAGCCCGGTGCCTAGCACACAGTAAGCACTAATTTGTTATCTATAATTATTGTCACCTACTGTCATGATAGTACTAATATATGCCTACTGAATGAGTTCAAAATGCATGATTTCCACCTGGCAGGCTGAACTAGCAGAGTGTGCATTCACGACTTCCTCTCCATGGGAGACAGTGGAGACTCGCTGAAGGTTCCTCATTCCCTTGGCAGTCTGCCCACTTTGCTCTCCCCGTCTCTCTCTCCCTCCCCATGCAGGCCTCTTAGCCAGACCCACCAGCATACAAACCCTCACTTTCTCCTGCAACCAAAAAATAAAAAATACACTTGGCTTTGAGTCCAAGGCCATTGGTGCTTCTAATGCTTTTGATCTTGGTTACAAAGCAAGGCAATTATTGGATACAAAAGCTTTGATTTATTTATGAAATGCGAGGGCCATCTTCGAGGTGGCAACGAAAAAGCTCAGAGATGACCAGTGCCACAGAGTGAATGGCTGCTTTCAAGCATAAGCCCCCCAGATGCCCTCTCTTCTTTGCTAAGAGTCTTTCCTCATTAGCACTTCCTCCAGAACACCGCAGCTCCCCACAATCAAATTCACTTCACGCCAGGGCAAGTAATTAAATTCTGCAGGCATCAGAGCATAGAATAATGGATGCCTATTGTTAAGGAGGCTGAGGCTGAACATGGAATGAATGGGCTTCAATAATACCCAGTCTTAGAAATGGTTAGGGAAAGGGGAGGAGACAGATGGAACCTCCCTGCTGGTGCACCACAGTGGGTAGTGGATTCAGTACTGGACCTGGAATTGGATAACTGCTTTTGAAGTCAGACTCTGAGCTACCAGAGGTGGGTTTCAATTTCCTCACCTGTAAAACAAGGAGGTTGGACTAGGTAAGTCACTCTCCATGTGTGGTTGCCAGACCAGCATCAGCATGGTCTGGGACCTTGTTAGAAATGCAGATTCTCACTTCCTGCTGGACTGGAAGCAGGTGGGAGGTAAGCCTGGAGCTGCCAGGGGCCATGTGTTCATCACATGGAGAGAGACTGACTATGAAAGAGCCCTTCACGAGCATCATCCTCCCCTGAGAAAATTGGAAAACAGAAAATTGGAGCAGAGTTGCAGAGAGACTGAGTTCCTTTGTGCCCTTGACGTCCCCCACACCTGACCAGCCTTGGCTCTGGAAAACTGGTATGTTCCCTTTCTTCCTTCAAGCCAGTTGAGCTGGGTGTTTGTGTTTGCAACCATAAGAGTCCTAATCACTAGGATGGCCTCTCAGATCTTGTCCAGTTCCATTTTGCTATGGTAGATTCTCATCTCACCTTTAAAGCAAGGACTATCTGCATACAGAAGCCCATTTGCCCAGACAAATCCTAAAGTGGCTTGTGGAATTTGAAGTGCTGCCTCTAGTCATAAGAACAGACTGCAAAAAGGGAAATGGAGAATCATGAAAAGGTAAGTTATTAAGTCAGAGAGCATCCTGCATCCGTGAGAAAATGACAGGCAGAGCAGCTGTGCCAGGCCCACACGCAGGAAGGACACTGGCCTGGCAGCCACTCCCACCTCCAGTAGATGCATTGCCCTGTGTCTTATGAGGTCAGCAAGGAATAGCATGAAGGAACAGCTACGGAATGGAGAGGGGCCTCCATTCGCTAGTAAGCCACCACTTAATGAGCACTTACTGGATGCCAAACCTGTGCTGGACACTTGGCCTACCTCTACTCATCAAAGTAGCCCCCTGAAGTAGGCATTGCCACTATCTCCATTTCCCAGATGAGAAAACTGAGGCTCAGAGAGACTTGCTCAGGGTCACAAGTCAATGAGGGACAGTTTCCAAGGCAGATTCCAAAAGCCCAGCCAGTACCGCCTCCTGCTGGTGATGACAATAGGCCAAAAGGCATCGAGTCTGGTTCTCCTCGCAGTTTTGCCTCCTCATCTATAAGGTGTGGTGAGTGACGATCCCACTACCCCGCTGACCAGAGATCTGCCTCCACAGTCGTTTTGAGGTCTGCAGGAACTCTTATTATATAAGGAGTGCAGCCTCAGTGCTGAGATTATCTATAACTGGTGCAGCACAAAGGGACCGTGCTGGGCTAAGTCAGCCAGCCAGGCCCTGCCCTGTCTCTCTCCTGGACAGCAGGGGAGAGTTATTTCCTTTGTTCCTTAGGCACAGGCCTAGTAACAAGCAGCCAGAAGCGCAGCTGTAGACATTTTTTTCATTATTTTCTACCCTGTTAACCTCCATCATAAATGAGTCTGCTGTCAACCTAAATGAGAACTGAAAAGATTTATCTCACTCGTCCCAGGGCTCAGATCAGGAAAAAGACCCTTCATTTCTGAAAGGCCTTGATGACCCTTTCTCTGTGAGTCACCACCCAGGAAAAAAGATGTAACAGAGGTGGCAGGTGGGGGCTTGTGATGGGACCAAGTGATCTGAATCACTTCACTTTGGCTTTGCAAAGCACTGTGTGATTTTTTTTTTTTATTGCACTGCATTTACCTTCATAATTATGTTTGCTTACACAAATATTAAACTTAGAGTACATTGCATAAACACAGCCCCAGGAGGGGACCAAAGTATATTGTGTGGCAGGAGGGAATTAGCCTGTGATTACAATTTTGCTATAGAAGTCATCCTCAAAGTGGACAATCCAATAGACCATAGAGAGATTACTGTATTTCAAATCAACTTGTCCTCTTCCTGCACCTCCTGTAATCCCAGGTTACCTAATCCCTAAAACTGACACCTGGCAGGAATAGATAAACTAGATTATTTTAAGTAGTAAGTCTCTTACATTCCTGTAATAAAAGCCAGCTTTCCTGAGTGCCTAATCGGTGCCAAGCACTGCTCTCCATGCTTTATGTGGGATTACCAACCCTCTCAATCCTCCGGCTGCCCTGTGGGTATTTCTATCCCCATCTCACAAATGAGGAAACTGAGGCACAGAGAGTTTAAGTAAGGAGCCTAGAGACTCACAGCTGATAAATGATTGAACCAAGATTATGAACCCAAGAATTTAAGAATTCTGGACGAAGAGACCACACCACCCTGATCCAGTTCTCAGGACGACCTCCCTCCTTCACATGCACCTTCCATTAACCCTCACACTACCCCAGGAAGTAGGTGATCTTGGCCCCATTTGATAGACAAAGAGGATGAGGCTCACAGAGGCTAAATGACTTACCCATTTTACAGACAGGGAAACTGAAGTTCACAGAAGTGAGTTTAATTCTACAAACATTTACACAGCATGTATTATTTGTCAGGCACTATGTAAGGGGCTTGGGATACAGAGACCCCTGGGGCATAAAAAGTGACTGTTACCTTCACACTTGACTTCTGAGCATTTGCATGAGTGAAATCTTCCTGAAAGCAACTGAGAACTCTGTTAAAGGCCTTAAAAATGAGCAAACTTTGACCCAAAAATTCCTGGTGAAGAAATCAATCCTAATAGCAGTGAATGTGACAAGGTGTATATACATACAAGGAAGCTCATAGCAGCATTACTTATAAGAATAAAATAATGGAAACAACCTAAGTGTTCCACAATAAGAGATTCGTTAAATAAGTTAGGGTGCATCTGTATTACATAATACCATGGAATCATTCAAAAATGTTACAGAAATGTATTTACTAACATGGGAAAATTCTGTAATAAAGTGTTACATAATTTGTTAGGTGACATAGCAAAGAGTAAAATCATATATGCACTATGATCTCATTTGGGAAAAGTGCACATGTACAGTAGAAAATATATAAATATGAGCAATCATAGAAAATATATTTGCATATGTACACAGAATGATATCAAAGTGGTTATTGCTGTGTGATAACATTTAAGGTGATTTTAATTTTTGTGTGTGTGCTCACATCCATTTTTCTGAATTTCCTACAATGAATGTGTGCTATTTACCTAACCATGCTTTTATTTTTGTGGTGGTGGTTGTTGAAGTGGCTGAGACCAGCTGCTATATCCAGGTTTCAAACTCGGGTCTGGGATGCCAAGGCCAGCCCCTCAGCTCCTTGCACACTTTAACACACCTGCCCTCCTCATCCCATGTCCCCAAACCACATCCCGCCCTGGCTGGCACAGCGTCGCCATAGCCAGCTGGGACAAAGTTGCTTCTTACCTTTTTGAAGAGTCTGATGACATCCTCACTGATCTGTGAGAGGCGGACGATGACATTATTCATGAAGATGTCATTGAGGGTGGCATGGTCTCGACTCTCCCGCCTGGTCTGATGCAGGACCAGATACCAACAGTTCACGGGTGAGAGGAGGTACTGGTCCTTCCTGTGGAAACCAAGACAGTCAGCTGGCTTCACCGGAACTATCACCACAGTGTGCTACACTGCCACCCACGGTGGACCGGTGGATCCTCAGGGGCCCTTTCAAGCTCAGTTTTATTACAGAACATTTACAGATGGGAAATGGATACTGAGAGAGCTGAAGTGATCCTTCCAAGGTCACAGAGCAGTGCTGGGCCAAAACCCAGGTCACTGACACTATGTCCCATCCTGTTCTTCACTCCCATTGCGTGTGACATTTGCTACCTGCATCATGCCCTTCCGGGAAGAAGCTGCCTTCCCTGGAGCTAAGAAATACTAATCCAGCTGGGTTTGATACGCTTGTATGACTTCTAGAACCATGCAGTGGAAAACGCAAAAAGCCGACACTGCATCTCCCTTTCCTGCTTCTCCCGTCCCTGGGGTCCCCACAGGCTTCTAACCCCTTTGTCCTCCCCCAGCGTCAGCTTCTGGCTCTTGGCCTCTGAGAAACACGTTCTTCAGCCCTTTAGTGTTGCTGGAGGGCTGGAGGTTTCAGGTTCTGTATTTGGGATTAAGGAAAGCCGCTTTGAATAAAGTACATACAAGACAAATAAATCTTTGTCCTCTAATGACTGGTAGATTCTCAGCGTCCTCTAGCTGGGCATTCTGCTAAAACAGGGGTTCTCAAAGTGTGGTCCTCAGATCAGCAGCTCCGTCGCCTGGGATCTTGTTGGAAATGCAGATTCTCGAGCCCTACTCCAGGCCTGCTGAATCAGAAACGCTGGAGGTGGGCCCAGCATGTCTGAGTTTTAACAAGCACTCCAGAGGATTCTGATTCACGCCAAAGTCTGAGAACCAGAGATCTATACACCACTGTTTCCTAAAATTTGAGAAATGGGATGTTTCTAAAAAATGAAATGGGGGAATTTCTCTCTTATCTATACTTTACCAAATACCCCTCTGTTCGCCTCAGTAAAGGATGTATATGTCCTATTCTCCAGGAACAAAGAGGGAAGGGCACCTAGATACCAGAACCAAACCCATAATCCCATGTTGCCATATGTCTGTGCTGTGTTCTTTCCCCCTGGCCCTGACTTTTCCTTTACTCCACTTGCCAGAGTGGGAAGGAGATGCTGGGAAGGTAGGATGTGAATAGAGAGGACCATGTGCCACCTCAGGGTGGTTGGCTCCAGGGTCCCCCAGACCTGCCCTGCTGTGCTGGTGCCCTAAGGGTGGGCCACCTCCGAGAGCCGGCCACACTTACACACTCACCTCCCACTAAGAGCTCAGGAAGGGAATTCTGCTGACTCTCCAATGACCACATCACCTGATGGCTTCTGGGCACCCACAGCACTCCCACACCCACACTCACCCCCAACTCCTGGGCTTGGGAAGGATGGATGAGGAGGGGCCACTTGGGGGAATTTCCTCTTATCACCATAATGGGCTAAAAACCTGCCTAAGTAGCAGGAATTTGGGAAAGGGAACCTGGTTAGATTGAGGATGGTTACGTTGGACACTGTATAAGGAAAAGGGAGGAGACATTGTCGCTGTAGGAGAAGCGAACATTTCTCCTTTCCTATGGCCTTGCAAAAAAGCCGAAACACTGAAATTCAGCCACCCAGCCCAAATCCCTCAGTATTTACTCAGGTGGACTCTGGGTGACCGGGACGCAAGTCCCCTGGGCGGTTGGTGGGGGGACCCCCCTGTCAAGTGGCTGAGGGCGGAAGGGGAGGCTTACAGTGGAAGGTGGTAAAGCACTACAACAGAGACACATGCGGAGTGTCGGTTCTGCTTGAGAAGCTGGAGAAGGCACTGCCTTCCTCCTGTGCCCTCCACATCCCAGGCACATAGTCCCCTTTTGTTTTCGTGCCAGTTTCCTTCCCACCTGGGGCCTTCACTCACGCTGTTTCCCCCATCTGGAATGAGTTAGCCCTTGCTCTTCTCATGACTGCCTCCTCCTCTTCCTCTAGGTCTCGGCTTAAATGATACCTCCCCTGAGTGCACGTCTGCAACCACACTCTTCTAATGAGAGCTCTAACAGGTTCTCAGCCTGGTCCCCGGCACCACCATCACTGGGGAACTTGTGGCACATGCAAGTGCTTAGGGCCACCCCAGACCACGGAATAGGAAACCTCAGGAGTGGGCCAGTATCTGTGTTCTAACCAGCCCTCCAAGTGACTCCAATGCACACTCAAGTTTGAGAACATCTGTGTTAAGGAGTTTCCAACCCCACCCCTCACCCTAGCACAAGTTCTTTCAGATTTGGGATTGTTTCTGTTTCAGTCACCATATCAAGTGCCCAGCAATGTGCCTGACACATAATAGATACAACGGAAGAGAGAGCCATGAGGAAAGGTCACAATTGTGCTGGGTGTTGAAGAATGAGTAGGAGTTTTCCAAATAGGGTGGCAGAGAATGACAGAACTGGAAGCAGAGGGAACTGTGGAAACAAAGAGAAGAAGTTCAGTAGAGCTAAAATTCCAAATTAGTAGGATGTAAAACTGGAGAGATGTGTTAAAGGCTTGATTGTTGCGGGTGTTGTATGCCAGGCTAATGAGCTGGGACTTTATTTTCCAGGCCACATGGTTCTCACCGTAGGTTTCATTCTAGCATCATCTGGGGAGCTTTTAGAAAACACCAAGACCCAGGCCCCATCCAAGACCAACTAACTCAGAATTGCTGGGAGGAGAGTCTTGATATTTTTAAAACATTCTCTGGAAGATTCTAACATGCAGCCAGGGCTAAGAATGCCTACTGTAGGCAGTGGGGAGTCATGGAAATTATTTATGCAAAGGCATGACCTAATAAATATGTCTTAGAAAGATCATTGAGGGAAACTGGAGAATGGATGAGTAGATGGAAGATGGACAGATGGATGGGTGAGTGGATGGGTGTGGACATAGGCATGGGGCTGGAGGCAGAGGACCAGTCAGGAGGTGGCCTCAGTCCAGGAGAAGAGAGATGGTGAGGACTTAGGTGGTGACAAGTATGTGGTCAGAGAAGGCAGGACTTGAGAGACTCCTCAACAAGAGAGCAAATAATCTTGGAAATTTCCAGGAAATAGACAGGAAGAGAGAAGAAGAAGGAGTGGGTGGTGATTCAGAGGTTTTCGGAACAGAGTCACCCAGGTGACTGGGTGGATGGTGACGGCATGAACCAAAGGTTAAGAACTCCAAGAGAGAAGTAGGTTTGGGCAGAAAACACGTGGCACACCCCATTTTCACTGCTTCCCAGGTGGTGATGGAAATGGAAAGATTACAGTCAAAGAGAGATGAGATAATTGAGCTGTTACCTAAATTACTTCAGGGGCTTAGCTCAGCCTGGGAGGCAAGAACTGAAAAGCATCAGGGAATTAACTGTGCAAAATTTATGGAAGTCACAGCCAGAAGGTGAGTTTCAGGGGGAAGGGAAAAGACAAGTGATCTTGAAAGGGTGCAGAAGTTCTGGGATGGCTTGGGGACCACTAATTAGGTCACCTGGCCTGAGAGACATGAGAAGGGCAAGGCAGGAGGAAGGCACTTCCCTTAGCAGAAGCTGTAGGCAGGCAGCCATGCACCCTGGGACAGAACCACAGAAGGGGCCGAGGCCGGGAGGAGAAGGCAGCCGGAGAGCAGCCAAGGAGTTGTCACTGAAGTGAGAGGCTGCCGAGGACATCCTTGCCTTGGTTCCCGCAGGCGCCCATTCATTCGTGGCTCCCGTGTGGACACGCCGGGTCAGCGGTGCTCTGGAAGCAGCAGGGACTAGAGTGGGCGAGACCCACAGCCTTCCATGCAAGTGAGGGGCACACAGGAGGTAACGACAGAGCTTCCTGAATGCACCAATAGGAAGGAGCTGTGGAATACGGGGGCCGCCTCACCCAGATCTGGTGAGGGAATGGGATGGCTTCCTGGAGGAAGCACTTTCTAGACTGAGAACTAAAGGCTGGAAAGGAGTTTGATAGGGCAGAGCTTTCCAGTCGGAGAAATGCGACGAACAAAGGCCCAGAGGGAGGCTGGAGAGAGCATGTTGGTGGGCTGAACATCGCTGAGGGGGGCCGGAGCCCAGTGTTCTGGCGTGGGAGTGGGAGTGACAAAGGAGGCTGAATCAGGAAGAGGCCATGAAGCCAAAGGGACTTCAAGCCCCATTTGAGAGTTTGAGCTTCCTCCTGAAGTCAGTGGGGGGCCATTGAAGGGTTTACAGCAGGGAAGTGAAAGGGAAAATTGCCTTTTCAGACTCACTCTGGCTACTGCACAGAGGATGGGCTCTAGGGGGCCAAGAGGGAAGCTGAGGGGTTGGAGAAATGCTTAGGAGGAAAACTGACCAGACCTAGAGATGGATTAGATGGGGTTGAGGTAGGGGGTTGAAAGGGAGAAAAATACGTCCAGGATGACTCCCAAGTTTTTCAGGTTGGGAACCCAGGAAAACAGAGGTGGAATTTACTCTGATGAAGAGAAGCGGCAGGTCAGCAGTGGGGCAGGAAAGGAAGGCGGTGAGTTCTAGTTGAACATGAGTGTAAAGGGCTTATGGAACATCCATATGGTGATATCTGGGTTAGAGAGACAAATGTGGAAGCCAGCAGCAAGCACTTGGATGATATCGGAAACCTTAGAATGACATGGAACTCTTTACATAAATGTGCACGAGCATGTGGCCGAAGAGGAAAATCCTCAGGAACCTGGCAAGGCTGCGGCTGGAGGGATGAGGTGGAACCAGGCTCCTCCCCTCCCCTGGTTATGCCAAGAGGGCTAGGATGGAGATACCGCACAGCTCACCTCTCTCTGCAGAAGACGCTGCTCCAGGCCTGCCATTCAACAAGGGCCCAGCCCAGCAGACTGCTTGTTCTACTTCCCCCACTTTTTCCCAGCCCCGGCTCCCCTTGTACAGAGCACCTCATTTGTGCACTAAAGGGCTGAGGTGAACAGGGTTGTCCATGGCCGGGGGCAGGGACAGAGTTGACTAGTCTGTGGAAGGCTGCCACCTATCGCCTTGGCTACAGTGAAACCAGGCTCTCACCAAGTCAGAAAGAAGAGGAGGGAGCTGTCCTTGGGACCCAGCACCGTGTAACAGAAAGATGCCAGGACTTGGGGTGGTGTTTGTCTATCTGTGTCACGGACTTCAGCCATATGGCCTCTGTGACTTTTTGTATGTCATTTAACCCCTGGGGCCTGGCTACTCAAATCATATTGTTGAACTTGGAATTAAACACAGCAAGCAGCTCTGTGGTTATTCATTCAGCAGTTCATCTACTCTACACATTCTTTTTTAATACTTCATATGGACCAGGCCGCAGGGCATAATTTTGAGAACAACAGACACTGTTCCTGCCTCCAGGGTTTACAGTCTAGCTGGGGAGGCGACTTTGCTCAAGGAATCCTGCAAATGTGTGCAAAGTTACAATGGCAGAGGAGAGCATGGTGCCAGGAGAGCCTATAATAAGGGGGCCTGGCCTGATTTCAGGGATCACTACAGTGACCCTGAGGAACAGGTCTCAGGCTGGGCTCCAAAGGAAGAGTTGGAGGGAGCTAGGTGAAGGGGTGGGAAAGTGGGCTCAGGGGAGAGGGTCCCAGGCAGAGGGAACAAAAGGGCCAATGATCACTTGGGGGCGAAGAGTTTGGTACATTTAAGGAATCAAATAAAGGCCAGTGTGGCTAGAGCCCAGGAGACAAGGCAGAGGAGGGGACGGGCGCAGGGGCTTGCGGACTCCAGCCAGTGCATCGATCACCATCTTGGTCATCATCTGGATTGTATCAGGACCACAGGAAGAAGCACCCAGGCCATATATGGCAGAGATGGACACAGGTCTTCTCTTTTCAGAGGGTCACTTGTCCCTTTGAAAGCAGGACCCCCTTGACCGGAGACCCTGCCGTCCATGCCAGCAGCCACATTTGCCTGCCACAGCTGCGCTCCTGGAAGACGTCAAAATGAATCCGGGAAGCCGCTCTCTCCTGTGAGGCACATCTTGAGCAGCCTCTCTGCTTTTCCAGTCTTGTATTCCAGCATCTATGCAGCAGGCAGAAGCTGCTGAGCTAAGGTATTATGTGAGAACATTCACATATATATGTATGTATTTTCTATTTTTATGGCCAGAGAACAGCAGTGACAATTTCTGGTGAGTCACAGCTTTCATTCTTTGGCTAGAGGAGCCGGGTATGAGGCTCCAACAGACTGCAGCTAGAGGAGCAAGGCCTTGCCAAGCCGATGAGCTCGGAAGATGAAATCAGCACTGAGCCAGCTTCGCCAGCTTCTCAGCTGGGGGCCGGAAAATTCCACTTAGCAAGCAGAACCCATTTCCAGGCCTGCAGAGCCCCATATTGCAGATGAATCCACTGCCCTGGAATCATGGTCCCTCTGGGAGGGAGGCGAGCTCCTGCAGCTGACACCATCCCCAAGGTGCCAAGTCCCTGCCTCTGGCTTCCTGCCCCCTGCCAGGGCGTTCTTGGGTCTTGCAGTGGGCTTGCTCAGGTGGAAAGCTGCTTCTGAAAAGCACTCCCTCAATTAATCACGGAGCCAAAAAGGTTTGGTTAACCTCTTGCTACCTAAGCTGCCCCAAGCAGGATTTGGAATTCAATGCCTTTGCTCAGAGCATGAATCATTAATTCCACAGTTATTAACTGAATGCCATCTTTTGTGCCAGGCAATGGTAAGCAAAATGAGCCACACTCCCTGATTCATGGACCTTACTGCCCAGCGGGGGCCTCAGGTAACAATCAATTAATTGCATAGGAAATTGCATTGGTGATGGGAGCTCTGAAGGAGAAACACACGGTGCCTTTAGAGTCTATATAATGGGGAGTTACCCCACCGGGGATGGTGGAGGTGGGCATCAGCTGATGATGCTGGTCCTTACTGTCACTGAGACTTAGTAGCTGAGATGTTTTTCCTTAATGAGGTCTCCCCCAATGCCCAGCAGCTTTCTGGTCTCCTGCACAAAACCCTATTTTATTGTCATTACAGTACTACCACACCTGAGGTTTGTTCTGTTCATTTGCTTTTTGTTTCTGGTCTTGGACTCCTTTCAGGCTTACATCTGTCCTGCCCCACCACTGTTTTTCTGGTGCCAGGCTGGCCTATGCCCAGTCAGCTGATTAGGTGAAAAGTGCCCAGAAGGATGAGCTGGGACCAGAAGGATGGGTGGTTTCCACATGACACAGGGATAAGGAAGCATATTTCCAGCAGTAAATGTGAAGGCTCCGTGTGCATGGTCAGCTATGTGTGTGTGGCCAGAGAGCAGAGGGGATGGGACAAGGGGCGGAGACAAGGCTGGAGAGGTTGCGTGAGCTGGGCCTTGACGGGCAGGATGGGCATCTGGGTACAGCAGTGGCTATTGTACACGGGCTGCTGTAACAAAGCACCACAGCGGAGGCCTAACCAGCAGAGATGTATTGTCTCGTATTTCTGCGATCAAGGTACCAGCAAAGTTGGATCCTTCTAGGGGCTGTGAGGGAGGCTGTCCCATACCTTCCCCCAGCTTCTTTGGAGTTCCTGGGCTTGTAGGCACGTCACCCCAGTCACTGTCTTCATGTTCACATGTTTTGCCCGTGTGAGCGTTTGTGTCCAAATTTCCCCTTTTTATAAGGATACCAGTCATGTTGGATTAGGGCTCACCCTAATGTTCATGTTAAGTTGGAAAGATCTTATTTCCAAATAATGTCACATTCTGAGGTACTGGTTAGAACTTCAACATGTGAATTTTTGGAGGATACAATTCAATCCATACTCAGATGCCAGCCCAAGTGGATCAGGAGCCCACAGAGACTTATATGATCACTCAGGCACCTTTCTAGGGGTTCATTAGAGGAGCTAGTGGACTTGTGACCCCAAGGATGAAGTTCAGCCTCAGCAGCCGGCATCCAAGGCCTGTCCAGTCTGCTGCCAGCCCAGCCCCTCTCCCTCATTCCCCTCTCTGCTCACAGAGACCTTCTTCAGGCAGTGGATGAAGCTCTGAGACAGGGATGGGTTTCTTCATTTACCTGTTATTTGCCCCCCAAGGAATCTGAGGCCATTGTACTGAGAGCTGGAGAGAGTGATTTGGGTCCTGGCACTGCTGCTAATTGGCTATGTGATCTTGGGCCTGTCCCTCTACCTCTCAGAGGCTTTACTGTCTCATACATCAAATAGGCAGGTGAGTGCCTGTGTGGCCAGCGAGGGCCTTTCAGATCTCTCTGACAACATTGATTTATTTTCCAAAACCAAAATGCATACACATGATCTGACAATGGACTTTTTTGTTCCTGCTTTCCCAGCTTACTTATTTGAAAAGCCTGACATGAAGCACAAAATTGAGAACAGTAATCAGCTGTTATCTACCCTTTTAGCATTTATCTTCCGTGACAGAGAAGTGAGGCTGCTGACATCTGGGAACAGGGGTAGCGCTTCCTGGGTCCTGTGCATTCCTGCTCAGCATCTTTGCACCTTCTGTCTTTGCTCACTTGGAATGCTGTCCCCTGTTCTTTCCATGCAGCAAAATCCCACTCTTCAAGGTCTGGTTCAAAAGGTTTTTCCTTCGGGATTATCTGAGATCCATAGAATGTTCTGTCTGAACCACTCATTTGTTACTTCCCACATAGTTACTCCCAGATGACACCTTTTATGTTGTTACTTAACTCATCTCCTCAATTGCCAGTCACATGGTGGGGTTTGTTTCATCACTTTTCTATGAGCCCCTTGAAGGCAGGAACAATGCCTTTTATTTCCATGTATCCTTCCATAGTCCTTGGCAGAATCCAATTCATTCATTCATTCACTCACTTTTCTAATGTTTTTTTTTTCTTTTTTGAGTATCTGCTATGTGCTAGGCACTGTCTAGTCACACGGGATTAAAAAGATGACTAGATGTGCCTTGAGAAGGCTCCCAATCTATTAGATGAAATTAAGACAAACCAAGAATTATTATGGTAACTAACTGGTCAGAATACCTTTAGTTGAAGTGACAGAAATACTTCAGACTGCCTTAAGCAAAAATGATGGTAGCAGCAGGAGGAAAAAATTAAAGGATCTAAAACTTTAATAAAAAAATGTAAAGGAACAGGAGGTAGCTGGCCTCAGGCACAGACGGATACAGGGGCTCAAAGGATGTCATTCGGACTTGGTCTTCCTCTCTCCATCTCTTGGCTCCACTTTCCTCTCTATCTGTGTTGGCTTCAGTCTCAGTCAGGCCCTCTCCAGACCAAAAACACCCTGACCTAGTAATCCCAAAAGAAAGAGAGCTTTCACCTAGCTGTTCCATTGAAGGCCTGGAACTGCATCTCATCAGATTAAAGCTCCGTGGCCAAGATGATGCGATGCTGCTCACAGATCTACCACTGCTCAGGGATGATTTCCCAGGGAAAAATCTAGATATTGTTACCAAAAGAAGTGGGGAGAGATGCTGAGCAGGGAAGAGTAACAGATGGCTACTATGTCATGCTGTGGCAGGAATGGGATCCCAGGGGAGGGAGGGAGGGAGTGGTTAATTCTGCCTCAGGGTAGAGAGAGAGTGGCAGGAACATTTGCACTGGGCCTTGAAGTAAACATAAGAGTTTTCCAGGTGGAAGGGGCAAAGATGGGAGCATCCTGCAGGCAGAGAGAAGTCTGAGTGTGAAGCTATGAAGTCAGACAGGACATGGGTTGTTCTATCTGACTACGGCAGGGGTGAGGGAGACTGCAATGGAAGCAGAAGCATTTGGGGCAGGAAGGGAGAAGCCAGGATAAACGAAGGAATGAGCCTGAATGAAGGTTTTAAGCAGGCCAGTGACATGCTCACTGAGGCAGGAAGGCCAAGTGGGAAGCAGGGCAGCTGTCTGGGTTAGGGGAGAATGTCAACATGGGGCTTTGCTTGGACCCGTCTCACGGCGGACGGTTAGTGTTAGGCTTCAGGGCACGGGAGCCAGTTGAAATCCACTGACTTAGAAGCTGCCCTTGGCTGATGCCAGCCCTGAGTCAGAGTAATTCTGAAGGGTTTCATTGGGTCACCTGGCTGAGGCAGGTTCTGCTGAGCCACCTGTGGTGCTGTGGAGTCAAAGGATGGGGTTTAAATACTAGTTCTACCTGTCACCAGCTGGGTGAACTTGAGGAGTTAGACCTTTTCTTTCTTTACATGTAAAACAGGGTTGATAACACCTACCTCACAGTGACACCTTTATGATTAAATGAGGTAATTCATGGGACATTCTTAGCATCAAATCCAGCATATAATAATAATTATTATTGTCATCGCTGTTATTACTGCCATCACCTCACTGGATTATTGGGAAAATCCAATGACTGATAAATGTAGATAAAAGGTCTCATGGCAGGATTTATATCAATGCTGTTTTTCCCACTTCTGCTACTGCAAACTTTTATGTTTACTTCAAGGCCCAGTGCAAATGCTCCTATGATTCCTCCTCCACCCTCTGGCAGAATTACTCACTCACTGATTCCTCCCTTACACCTCACCCCCTGAGTCTGGTGTCCAGCAGCAACTCTGAGCTCCCATGGACTTGCTGAATGTATTCTTGATATCTCATTAGACAATGCCCGGCCAACCTCATCTTCTCTTTCCTTGCAAACCCCTTTTGCCTTGGTTTATCCACTTGCAAAATGGGTGTACCATTGTATGTGCAATGTTAGGAGGAGCCCTGAGTCCCGGCTCCTCCTCCAGATGGTTCCTTCGGTGACTACCCGGGGATTCTAAGCCAGGGCTCCCCCTAGCTGGCCTTCAGGTCCCTTGCCTCAGGTGGGCATGACGACACCTTCCAAGACTCCTCTAACATCACCAGGATTCTTGGGAGGATTTAAGCAGCTAAAAGCTGGGAGGCACTTTGCAAAGTATAAGGTAGCTGCATAATTTTCAAAGGACATTATTTTCCTATTTGCTTAATAGAACTAGTCAAAACTAAACCCCTGCATATTACTGCTTTATTTCAACATCTATTTTTCATTTTAGAATAAAATTTAAATATGTACATATATATGCATATGTGTATCAAGCCTATCATACACAAATAAATCACATCCTGGTTAATACTTTGGAAGATGCTGATTATAGTCTGTGAGGATGCCGGAAAGCCTGGTGTTGGGGCCAGAAGGAAAAATTAGAAGGAGAAAAAGGGTCTGTAGCTATTACAAAGACAATTCTTCGGGCTGAGCCTCCTGCCTTAAATATCCCTCAGCAATGAAAACAGGAAGGTGGAAGATGGAGAAGGTAGCGCAGAAAGATGTTGACTTTCTTGGGGGAGCTGGAAGTCTTATGCAGGCTTCAGATTTTTGCCATTCCTGCAAACCCACCATACTTAATACCTCCCTGTTAAATGTCTATTTTTTCTTGAATGATTTTCTTTTCAAAGGACTTTCCCTAGTTTTAGTTAAAATAAAATAAAATAGAAACAAACAGCATCATTTGCCACAAATAGAAGATAACTGAAAAAGTAAGTTAAAGGAAAACAAAACAGCATTATTCAATCATAGGCAGATACTGATGTTAAGAAGGAGATTAGAGAGGCATTAGCAACACACTAATACCAAACTGAGCCTTTCTTCTTGAGCTAACCATGAAGACTAAAAGAGAATTGAAACGATAATTCAATATGTATGGTGCTATCAGGGATCCCTCCTCATTCTGAGAAACATTGATCTGGTCTGACCATCCATCATGTTACCAAAATGCTCACCGCAAATACCTGCCTTTGTGTACATGCTTCCATGTATTGGGAACTCACACCCCGAGGCAGCCCTTCCCTTGCTGACAGCTCTGGGTGCTGGAATGTTGTCAAGGTTGAGCTGAGGTCTGCTTCTCTGGAAATGCTATCCTTGAACCTCCCCTCTGTCCTTTCTCTAGCCATTCAGAAGAAGTCTGTTTCCTTCATGTGTTTGAAGAAAGCATTTGGTAATATCTTGGTTTTTTCAGTTATTCATTCAAAAAAAACTTCTATTATAGTTGAGAGACAGACAGAGAGACTAGAAATGGCCCCTTGTCTTCAAGCAGCTAACAAACTAAAGTGAGAGAACCAGACATATGAACTGGATCATTTCTTGAAAATCTGACCCAAGCCCCATGACAGTGACACAGAGATCACTGTGGGAGGCCAGAGGAGAAGCTGACTATGGGCCTGGAATCAATAGCAGGGGCTTCCCAGAGGAAGTGAGCCCTGGGCTGGGTTGAACAGGAGCTGACCAGGAAAAGAAGAGGGAACCACTGATGCCTGTATATGGAGAATGTGGTTTAGACTGATGGGTGACTGAGAAAACCTAAGCCAGCCCAGAGAGGTGAGAGGACATACCTAAAGCCATGCGGCTAGAAGCAGTTTTGCATTTTGCAGCCAGATAAGCCAAGGTTAGAATTCTAGCTCTGCCACTTACCTGCTTTAGCTGTATCCCCCTGGACAAATTACTTAATTTCTCAAAAAACTCTGTATTTAACTACAAAGATGGAGATAAGTACCAGCCTCCAAGGTCAAATGAGACAATGCGTATAAAACATGAGTAGAGCATTTGGCACACGGTAATGTGGATGTGGTGGGTTATTTGAGAGATTAAACAACCTGCACAGCACAGGCCCCAGTGATCAGGAAGAAGCCAGCTTGCAGCCTGTACTGAGAGAACTGCAGCTCTGGAGAGCATTGCCATGAACCATTCCTAGTGTGAGAGTAGTCATAATAATAGTAGTAGCTATGAATGGAGACAGGGCCCCCACGTGAAGGGCCTCCCCCATTGTCCCCACTTCATTCTAAACAAACCTTTTCATTCTGAATACTTTGCACATTTATAGGCTCGATTTAACCACCATAAATGTGCTTCCCTGCTTAGTATTCACCTGGAAGGCAAAGTCTAAATTATAGCATCTTTTTAGGGAAATACAACAACTGTAAAAGAACTGTGATGCTGTACCCACCCAAAAGAAGCCTTTTCTTGGCAATCAGGTTAGTTGCTCCCGGGAATCCTCCCTCCCAACTGCTCTGTGAAGAGAGTCTTCAAACCTCCTTTGCCTAGAATATTAGGCATTATTCATTAGATAGCCAAGTGCCTCCTAGCTCTTTCCAAAATCTGACTTTCCCCATTTCAAACACATTTGATTAGAATTCCCTATTGTTTTTTTTTCCACAGCTGTCCAAATAGCAACAAGCAGCACTTAACCTTCTGGAGGGAGCATTTTCTGTCCCCTGGAAGGTGAATGGTAGCACAAACTGAAAGAGTCAGAAGAGAAGGGGGCTTGTCACCTCACACACAGTGCACTATTTGCGTTCAGGGCCAATATCCAGACTGTAATCTGGCGATAGGATAGAACGGGGCTTTTCAAACTGGGTCCCAAGGATTGCTGGTTTTGTGACATATTAATCAGTATTATGCAGGAGAGAGAATTCTGTGGCCAAACAGCTTTCAGAAAGAAGTTAACAGGCTTATTTACTGCAAAAGTGAGGGCATTCCATATCCTAATGTGTGTCAGCAATCTCTAAGAAGGGGTACGGAGTGTGCAGTCATTCTCAACTCCATTCATTCTCAAAGCAGTCATCTCAAAGCATTGGCATTTTAGAAAACATGTCTCTGGAGGAAGAAACAAATCTTAGTCCCAGACCTCTGGCTTCCCAGGACCACCCAACTTATTTGAAGGCCATCTGCCTGCCCCAGAAGACACATTTTAAGCCCCGCATGCCACTTTCCATGTCATGCTCCTGGTCAGGAAGGGCTCCCAGCTCCAGGCCCTGAAAAGGACAAGCCAAGGCCAGGCTGGGCCAGGCTGGAGAAGGGCAGTGGGCTATGGATTGTTCACTGGGGAAGAGGAGGGCTCTAGCAGGCTAGCACAGTCTGAATGTCAGTTGTAAACAATTTATCATCTAAAAAATCATCACACTGGGTGACTCTTACACATGAAAGGTCATCAGAATCCCCTGGAGGGCTTGTTAAAACACAGATTGTTGGGCCCCACCCCCAGAGTTTCTCTCAGTGGGTCTGGGTGGGGGATACCCCAGATTCTGCATTTCTGACAAATGTCTATGTGATGCCTACGCTTCTTGCGAGGACCACATGTTGTAAACTGGTGCTCCAGCCTTCTGTGATCCTGAGTCCTCAGTCAAGGAGAGCACTGTAAAGTCCACACTCTCTCTTCTCATCAACACCGTACCAGGTACCAGGCACAGGCGCAGGGGACCCTTCACCCAGATAGCCTCAACAAGCTCCTAAGAGAGCCAGAAGATAAATGTCCCCTTCCCTGCCTACCACCAGCCCAACTCACAGCAAATCTAATTACCACTTAACCTTCATTCAATCATCAACAAACATTTAGTGAGTGCCAACCACCCACCCTCTCTGCCATCCTAGAGCTCATAGACCACTGGTTGTCAAAAGGGGGACAGACAAGAAAACAGCTGATTACAGCACAAGGTGGCAGCTTTCACCTCACCCCATCTCATGTCCTTTCGTCTCAAGCCAGAAACGGGGGACAGCCTTGATTCTGCTCTTTTCCTCAGTTCTAGCCCCGGGAGATGTCCCAGCATCTGTCCACTCCTCCTCATCTGCTCTGCTAGCACCCTGGCAACCATCATCACCTGCTTGGAGGGCACTACTGCCACCCACCTCCTCAGGTCCACTCCTGCCCTCTCCAGGGGGATTAAAAATAAAAACCAGATCATGTGACTCTATAGTTACGATGTCTTGGTGGCTTCCCACTGACACACTAGTTCCAGCCCCATTGGCCTGCATTCTCTTCACACTGCCCCATGGCTGCTCCTTCTCAGGTTTCTACTCAAACGCCTCTTCCTTCAGAAGCTGGCCCTGAATACTGTTCTAGCTCAGTATGGAGGCTTAAAGAGGGCTGCAAGTCCACAGACAGTCTTCCAATAACAGGAGGGCTTTATTTCCTGTCTCCTTGAAGCTGAACTAAGGCTGAGAGGGTGATGTTATGCCAGTTTCAGGCCCAGACTTCGAGAAGACTACAGCTTGCCCATTCCTCTGTCAGGGCCCTGACCTACGATGTCTGAAGTCTGACATCCTGCTGAAGTGCCAGGTAGAGAAGCCCTGAAGCCTTAAGGAGAGACAGGCAGCCCAGCTGAGTCAAACTGTAGAGCTGTCCCCACCCAGCGGCAGGCACAGGCCAGCCACTGGCTGAATATCACTGGGTGATCCCAGTTGATGCCACATAAGACAGAGAGGAGAGAAAACCTCCCAGGTTAGCATTCACTAAATCATGAGATATGGTAAGTTTTAGGGTTACTGCTATTACACAGAATAAAAAATGAGAATATTTTGCATTATATTTATTTTCATCATAGCAATTATTTGATGATATTCTTTCTTTTATTTGTTTTTTTAATGTTTTTTCCATCTCTCTTTTCCACTAAATGGTAAATTCCACCATGGCAGGAACCAAGTCTATCTTGTTCACCAGTGTAATCAGGGCCTGGCACATGGCAGGTGCTCAATAACTACTGGCTGAATAAGCAAACCAGCAAGTAAAGAATATTATGTGCCGTAGAGGAAGCACCAGGTCAGACTCAAGGACACTTGCAAAGGAAACGACATCTAAATGCTGAGGCCTGAAGAGCAAGCAGGTGTCAGGGTTCAAAGAGCACGGCCACAGGGACTGGGTGCCTGCCCCAACCACAAAAACTACAGGCATGCCCCAAGCTGTGTGCTTGTCTCTTATAAGGAAGGACAGTTCCTGAGAACAGGGACTGTGTCTCATTGATCTTTGTGTTTCAGCACGGAGCACAGTCCAGGAAATAAGAGGTCCTCAGTATATACACTTCAAATAAATGAATCGATGCTGCTTCTTGGAGAGAGAAGTCCAAGCTGGAAATCAGGAGCCCTAGGTTTTCTCACTCAACAGCTCACTGTGTGTCCTTTGTAAAATAAGCCACTCAGTCTGTCTGGTGCTCAGTTGGCTTGAGATAAAACCACTGGCTCCCCCTCTACTTCTCTGGGTTATCATCAGGATTACAAGGGAGCAAAGACCTCTGAGTGCTTGGAAAAAAGGTGTTAGAATAGCAATACATGGTAACAGAAAAGAAACGTGTGTCAGCATTGTTCTCTAAATGTTCAACCTGCCCCAGGTAAACCCTCAGAGCCATCATTTGAGCCTTTCTTTGAATCTTGGGCCACACGAAACTCAGCCCAGGTGAGTCTAGCCTCAACAGCACCTTCTGGCCAGCGGTAAACTTTTGGATTGCCCAGGTAGGCAGGGAGCAGCTAGGGCCTTGGAGAGACGTGGCCCGTGGAGCAAAAGGAGGGGCACAGGACTTAGAACCAAGAGACCTGAGCTCTTGCTGTGGACTGAATGTTTGTGTCCCCACAGAAGCCATATGTGGAAATCCAACACCCAGTGTGACGGTGAGGGGCCTGTGGCAGGTAATTAGGATCAGGTGAGGTCATGAGGGTGAAGTGCTCATGAATGGAATTAGTTCCCTTGAAAGAGTCGTGAGAGAGCGAGCTTGCCTCCTCTCTCGCTCTCCACCACGTGAGGACAGTGAGAATCAAGTCTGCAAGCTGCCAGGGGGCTGTCACCAGACCTGACCAGGCCGGCGCCCTGATCTCAGACTTCCAACTTCCCGAACCATAAGAAATAAATTTCTATTTATAAGCCACCCAGTCATGGTACTTTATTTAATAGCCAAATGAACGAACACAGTTCCCATCCCAGTTCTGCCCCTACTTTGCTGTGATATTTTGTATAAATCAATTCCCTCTCTGAACCAAATCTCTCAGCCAGAGTGGACTTTATAGACCAAGTAAATCCCCTCCCGTTCTTCCTCCCTCCCTCCCTTCTTCCTACTTATTCACAAACCCCCAGCACTGGGCTCATGGCAGCGAGAATAAAATAACAAGACCTGGGCCCTGCCCTCAAGGCCCCGAGAGGCTACCTGACAGACAGATGGACACTTAAATAAAGTATCTGCAAGAGGAAAGCCAGGATGAAAACCACAGAGCACAGCACAGACCCTGTTTGCTGAGCTCCAAAAATGAGGCAGCCAGGGACCCCAATTGGCCCTGGGGTCAAAGGGCAAGCCCAGGCATTCCCTAGAGATTCCTGCTTCCAAAAGCTACTGGGGGCTCTGCTAACATATTAGCATTGTGCAGAGGGCCTGTGTCAGCTGCACCAGCCTTAGCCCACACCCTAATTAGACTTTCATAGTGTGTCAAGCAGCCTGCTTGGCCCGACTGCCAGCTGGGGCTTCTGTTCCATCTGGTGGCTTTGGTTAATGACCCCTTGAGAAGCTGGCAGAGCTCATTACAGGCAATGCAAGGGAATAGGGGACCCCTGCCCAGGCCCCCCGCCCCAATCCCCTGCCTTTCCCCTATCCCCCGTGTTCATACCAAAAATAGGAAGGAAAGAAGGCACAGGAGCTAAGGCTGTGGTCTGACCATATAGCCCTGGATGGCTCCAGTGACAGCTTAGCCAGAGGCGTGGGTTTCTGTGTGTGTGTGCGTGCAGGCATATCTGTGGTTTCAGGAGCATGTCCAGATTCCGTGGCTGCTCTCAGTCTGCACTCAGGCCCTTCCTTACTTTTCTCAGCACACACAGGAGGCAGAACAGAGTGACAGTTTAAATCTGTCTCTTTCCAATGACTGGTCCATAGACATGTCTGGACATGTTACTTTCTCAGAGCTTCTCTGCCCTCATCTTTAAGATGGGGTAGTAATAGTCACCCGGCACAAACTCAAAAGTTTAAAAAATTGCTGTTATTATTATTATTAAAAGATAAACAAGAAAAGGCACCAAAATGTGAGCAATATTTGCTTCCAAGTGGCAGGACTATATAAGTGATTTTTTTCTCCTTCTCCTCTATATTTTCTAAAGTATATACAATGAGCATTTTACTTTCATTATCTGAAAAAAAAACACAAATTTTTTTTCCAAAAAACACATCAGAAAAGTGACATGATGTGTATGAAAGGGCCTAGACAGTGTCTGGGAGGAAGTTATTAGAAGAAGCTCCTTCCTGCAGTGAAAAGTTTGACTAGAAGAGATTGGGTGGAAAAACAAGCACGGTATTTACAAAGGTGCAATAAACTTTTGCCCTTTAATAAAGCAATTTCTTATCCCCAAATGTCAAGAGAAGAAAAAGCATAAAAGTGAGATTTCAAATGCTGAGGCACACACTAAGGAAGATGTTTGGGGGGGGCTGGAGGAAGAGTGCTCCTTAGCCAAAGGAATGCAGCCATTAGAGAGGAAGGGGGAAGCAACTCAGTGTCCATCCGCAGATGAACGGTAAATAAAATGTGGTCCCTGCACATGATGGAATATTATTCAGCCTTCAAAAGGAATACAAGCTACCCCATGGGGAACCTTGAGGACACTATGCTCAGTGAAATTAGCCAGTCACAGACAGATGCTGGATGATGTCACTCACTTGAGGTCCCCAGAGTGGTCAGATTCACAGAGACAGAAAGCAAAGTGGGGTGACCAGGGGTTAGAGGGAGGGAAGAAATGGGGAGCTAGTGTTTAATGGGGACAGAGTTTCAGTTTTACAAGATGAAAAGAATTATGGGAATGGATGGTGGTGATGGTTGCACAACCTTGTAAATGTACTTAACATCACATAAATGTGCATTTAAAAATTATTAAGACGGTAAATTTTGTTATATGTATTCTACCATAATTTTTTAACATATTAAACAGGATCAGACCCAAGGAAGGAGGAGAAGATCAGGTGGGTTACAGCAAGTTGCTGGTCTCCTGGGGCTGAGGGCCGTTCGCAGTAAAGATAACCAGTGCAGGAGGGAACCTCAGGGAGCCTGGTGCCACTCTACAGACAGCTCGGGGTGAATGCAGTCTGGGTGAGGCTGCCGCCTCCCACCTGCGCTTAGCTGGCTGGCCCTGCAGGTTCTGAGTGTAGAAGGTTTTGCAGCTAGAGGACTCAGAGCCCACCACATCAGTGCCAGCAGGGTCCCGAACTCCCCAAACTCAGAGTTCGGTGTGAGAAATTAAGTCTTGGAGGGTTGTGCATTGCAAATAAGTACATAAGGCAGGAAAAGAGCCTGGACTGGTTCACCAGGGGAATAAGGAAGAGAAAAGCTCTGAGCATCAGTTCCATGGAGAAGAAATTGTGAGGTCACTGTGCTGAAGGAGTTCAGAAGTGGACTGGTTGCTCCCCAGGTAAAAGAGAAATGAGTAGGGTGAGGATGTCCTGATAGGGGCCAGCGTGTCACCTTGGTCCAAATGGAGGCTAGCGCGTGCCGGTGCTTCCTATGATAGTAACAACAGCAGCAACGATTTCTTGAGCACTTACTGTCTGTGACAGGCACTCTTCTTGGGTTACTCATTAATTCTTTAGAGCATTGTTATGAATAGGAACTATTTCTACCTTCACTTTACAACTGAGGAAGTCAGGTTTGGGGGTGTAAGTAACTGCAGATCCAGGGCCTTAAAAGCACGCCTGTCTCCAGCGAGTCTTTTTATGTTTTCCCCTTTGCCTTCAACTCCCAGCCCCACTGCTTCCCATCGCCCAGACCACTAGCCCCTTCTCACTTGAACTGGTGCTCCCGGGAGCTGCGGATCTTGGAGGAGAACCGCTCAGCCAGCTTCTCCAGGCTGCGGGAGTACTCCAACTCAATCTCTGCTTTCCGGCGGAAGAACTCCTGGAGGTCCTGTAGCAGCTGCAGCCGCGACTCAGACTGCTGCTCCAAGCATTTGAACTGCTCTACCAGCTGCGTGCGGATCTCTGCAGGGAGAGACGAGCGGCAATGGCGTTAGGCTGGTGGTGGTAGGGACAGCAGTGGGACCCTCCCAGCTGACCCAGTGCCATCAGCCAGGCACTGTAATGCCAGCTGCCTCCTCCCCTCCACCTCACCACCCACAGCCTCTCTAGGCATTGGCACAAAGATCTGGCACATGCTAGTTTTTGCCACACACTCTAACCCAGTGTTTCCCAAAGTTGAATCATTGCATACCACCACCTTTAATTTTGCCATATCCACATGCTACCAGCATTATTATTTGTTTCCATATGACCTAGTACATTGTTTCACTTTTCATACAGAAATGAACTTATTAAAAGTGTTTACATTACCACAATAAGGGGAAAACTAGGACCACTTGCCATCCTGGTACAAAGAAAATGAATTCCGCGATAAAAATTTTGTAAAATCTCTCTGAAGACTATTGCTTACAAAAGGCCCTAAACCTAAGCTGTTTGCTCTCTACCAATAAACAGAAAATGGGAACATGAGAGATATTAAAGAAAGACTTTCTCCAGATGTGGTCAGGACTGAAAAAGGGCTGAGATGGGGATGTCATTCGCTCTTGGGTTACAGTGTTATTTAAGGCCATGACAGTGTTCCACCTTGAATGAACTTGAGCTCCATGCATAAATATCTCAGGTACCCCTAGAGGAATGTTGCCCCAAACTTGCTGTCAGGAAACACTGACAACAAACCACTCTGTGCAACGATAGCAAAAGTTCAAAAGCTGGTGCTTGGAGATAAAAATCATAGCTGAATCCCAACAATCACAGCCAATCTCCTCTTCTAGCCTGGAATGCTGTCACTGCTGCCATCTCCATGCACTAAACTCCTTCTCAGCCATCCCACAAGCTGCTCAACAGATCGGTCCCCCTAAAGCACTCTGCACACACCAGCCCCTTGCTCAAAACATAACATGAGCCCCACCCCCTGCCTGAGGATTAAGTCCAACTCCTCAGTATGGGATTCAAGTCCATCCACCATCCAGCCACAAACTTTACATCTTGGACTTTACCCCCAGTAGACTCTCTGAATCATTCAAACCCATTCTTCAAGAGTGTAATTCCACGTGTGTCAATGGGACTGTCTGAAATGCTGACCAGTGCCACCTCAGCATCCTTCAGAGAAGTGGTCTTCAAAGGGGGTAGACCTATCCTGGGACACACGAAGTCTTCCCCAGGCCAGGGGTATGCAGGCAGGAAGAGTAAGTGGGAATCAGCTGCAGATCCTCTCTCCAAGTCTTCCCTGCTCTGCCGAGAATGCTGTCCACGTCTAGATGGTATGATTGCTCTCTTTCCCCACCTGTCTCTTCACAATGGTCTTTCTCCCTCTTTGCAGAAGAAACACCAACTTCTCCTTCATCCTAACTCTGACTATGGCACAGTGCTCCAAAGTGTTAAGATATCTGGGTGCCAAAAAAATTGCACAGTTTAGAAGGTTGGAGTATTTTGGCTCATAAACCCTTACTACTCAAAGTGTGGTATATAGATCAACAGCATCAACATTGCCAGAGGGCTTATTAGAAATACAGGATCTCAAGGCCCCAACCCAGACCTGCTGAATCAGAATCTACACGTTAGCCAGATCCCTGGGTGGGACTTAAAGTAGAGAAGCACTGCCTTCAAACACTCTACCCATCTCGTTATAAGAAGCATTTTCCATACCATCTTACTTTTTATGTTTAGTAATTATTATGAAATATGTAAAATATTGATGTTATTTTGATGAACTGTGTATATGATCACTGTAATGATAAATCAATCCAAAAGAAAAATACTGAGAGTTTAATGGTCAATGGAAATTTTTTGTGTCCATTTCAATTTACATACATATTTTGGGTAAAAAGTATTAAACAGTAATCAATAAGAACATTTCAAGCATAAAGATATATTAAGATAAAACTGCATGAAAGACAATGACCAAAGTAAAACAGGGATCAAGCAATATGGAGACAAATGAAAACAACAGCACAACACCCCAACGTCTGTGTGACGCAGGAAAGGCAGTTTTAAGAGGAAAGTATACAGCAATCCAAGCTTATTTAAAGAAGGAAGAACAATCCCAAATGAATAGTCTAAATTCACAATTATTGGAACTGGAAAAAGAAGAACAAATGAGGCCCAAAGTCAGCAGAAGGAGGGACATAATAAAGATCAGAGAAGAAATAAAATTGAGAAGAATAAAACAATAGAAAAAATTAATGAAACCAAGAGCTAGTTCTTTGAGAAAATAAACAAAATAGATAATCCCTTAGCCAGACTTATTAAGTAAAAAAAGAGAGTCCACACACATAAACAGAATCAGAAATGAGAAAGGAAAAATCACAATGGACACGGCAGAAATACAAAGAATGATTAGAGAATACTATGAAAACCTATATGCTAATAAACTGGATAACCTAGAAGAAACAGACAACTTTCTAGAAAAATACAACCTTCTAAGACTGACCCAGGAAGAAACAGAAAATCTAAACAGACCAATTACCAGCAATGAAATTGAATCAGTAATCAAAAAACTACCCAAGAACAAAATACCGTACCAGATGGATTCACCGTTGAATTCTATGAGACATTTAGAGAAGACATAATACCCATTCTCCTTAAAGTTTTCCAAAAAATAGAAGAGGAGGGAATACTTCCAAATTCATTCTATGAAGCCAGCATACTCTAATACCAAAACGAGGCAAAGACACCACAAAAAAAGAAAACTACAGATCAATAACCCTGATGAATATAGATGCAAAAATACTCAACAAAATATTAGCAAATGGAATTCAAACATACATCAAGAGGATCATACACCATGATCAAGTGGGATTCATCCCAGGGATGCAAGGATGGTACAACATTCAAAAATCCATCAACATCATCCACCACGTCAAAAAAAAGAAGGACAAAAACCACATGATCATCTCCATAGATGCTGAAAAAGCACTTGACAAAATTCAATATCCATTCATGATAAAAAGTCTCAACAAAATGGGTATAGAGGGCAAGTACCTCAACATAATAAAGGCCATATACTACAAGCCCACAGCCAACATTATACTTAACAGAGAGAAGCTGAAAGCTTTTCTCCTAAGATCAGGAACAAGACAAGGATGCAAACTCTCCCCACTTTCATTCAACATAGTACTGGAGGTCCTAGCCACAGAAATCAGACAACACAAAGAAATAAAAGGCATCCAGATTGGCAAGGAAGAAGTCAGACTGTCACTGTTTGCAGATGACATGATATTGTACATAAAAAACCCTAAAGAATCCACTCCAAAACTACTAGAACTAATAACTGAATTCAACAAAGTGGCAGGATACAAAATTAATACACAGAAATCTGTTGCATTTCTATACACTAACGATGAACTAGCAGAAAGAGAAATCAGAAAAATAATTCCATTCACAATTGCATCAAAAAAAAGTACCTAGGAATAAACCTAACCAAGGAAGTGAAAGACCTGTACCCTGAAAACTACAAGACACTCGTAAGAGAAATTAAAGAGGACACTAATAAATGGAAATTCATCCCATGCTCTTGGCTAGGAAGAATTAATATTGTCAAAATGGCCATCCTGCCTAAAGCAATCTACAGATTCAATGCAATCCCTATCAAAATACTGACAGCATCCTTCAACGAACTGGAATAGTTCTAAAATTCATATGGAACCACAAAAGACCCTGAATAGCCAAAGCAATCTTGAGAAGGAAGAATAAAGCAGGGGGGATCTCACTTCCCAATTTCAAACTCTACTACAAAGCCACAGTAATCAAGATAATTTGGTACTGACACAAGAACAGACCCATAGACCAGTGAAACAGAATAGAGAGCTCAGAAATTAACCCAAACATATATGGTCAATTAATATGTGATAAAGGAGCCATAGACATATAATGGGGAAATGACAGTCTCTTCAACAGCTGGTGTTGGCAAAACTGGAGAGTGACATGTAAGAGAATGAAACTGGATCATTGTCTAACCCCATACACAAAAGTAAACTTGAAATGGATCAAAGACCTGAATGTAAGTCATGAAACCATAAAACTCTTAGATAAAAATATAGGCAAAACTCTCTTGAATATAAACACGAGCAACTTCTTCATGAACATATTTCCCCGGGAAAGGGAAACAAAAGCAAAAATGAACAAGTGGGACTATATTAAACTAAAAAGCTTCTGTACAGCAAAGGACACCATCAGTAGAACAAAAAGGCATCCTATAGTATGGGAGGATATATTCATAAATGACATATCTGATAAGGGGTTAACATCCAAAATATACAAAGAGCTTAAGCACCTCAACAAACAAAAAGCAAATAATCCAATTTAAAAACAGGCAGAGGATCTGAACAGACACTTCTCCAAAGAAGAAATTCAGATGGCCAATAGGCACATGAAAAGATGCTGCACATCGCTATAATCATCAGAGAAATGCAAATTAAAACCACAGTGAGATATCACCTCACACCAGTTAAGAATCGCCACCATCCAAAAGACAAACAACAACAAATGTTGGTGAGGATGCAGAGAAAGGGGAACCCTCCTACACTGCTGGTGGGAATGTAAATTATTTCAATCATTGTGGAAAGCAGTATGGAGGTTCCTCAAAAAACTCAAAATAGAAATATCATTTGACCCAAGAATTCCACTTCTAGAAATTTCCCCTAAGAATGCAAAAGCATTCAAAAAGACATATGTACCCCTATGTTTATGGCAACACTATTTACAATAGCCAAGAAATGGAAGCAACCTAAGCGTCCATCAGTAGAAGAATAAAGAAGATGTGGTACATATACACAATGGAATATTATTCATCCATAAGAAGAAAATAAATCCTACCACTTGCAACAACATGGATGGAGCTACAGGGTATTATGCTCAGTGAAATAAGCCAGGCAGAGAAAGACAAGTACCAAATGATTTCACTCATATGTGGATCATAAGAACAAAGAAAAAACTGAAGGAACAAAACAGCAGCAGACTCACAGAACCCAAGAATGGACTAACAGTTACCAAAGGAAAAGGGACTGGGGAGGATGGATGGGAAGGGAGGGACAGCACACATAATGTAGTGGGGAGGGGGCACAGGGAAGGCAGTATAGCCCAGAGAAGACAAGTAGTGATTCTATAGCATCTTACTATGCTGATGGACAGTGACTGTAATGGGGTATGTGGGGGGGACTTAATAATGGAGGGAATCTAGTAACCACAATGTTGCTCATGTAATTGTATATTAATGATACCAAAATAAAATAGAAAAAAATAAATTTTTTTTAAATTGCATGAAAGAAGTAGAAGGAAATTATGTGTTTCAGAAAGTAATGAAAGGTACAATGTGAGGTATCTGACTTATTTGGGTAATTTATGATGGATGGTGGTAGATACCGGCAATTCCACTCATGTATACACACCCAAAAGAAGTCAGTGTTTATGTCTGCAAAAAAAAAAAATAGAGAGGAATATTCATAGTAGACTTCTAGACAAATATTAGAAACAACCCAGAATGTCCTTGAAGAGCAAACAAGATTTTCTTAAATGATATGAGATAGACCTTCAATGGAATATGATACAACAATAAAAAAGATTAACTATTGCTACTTGCAGTGACGTGTTTGAACCTCACAGACCTTATGTTGACTGAAAGGGGGCTCAACAAATGAGATCACCCAAAACTAGTTTGCAGTGGTAGAGGTCAGATAAATTGTCACTTTGGCAGGGTATTGACTGGGAGGGATACAGGGTGCCTTCTAGAATACTGGAGACATATGACAACTCAATCTGGGCAGAGGAGTGATGGTAAAAAGAATTAAGCTGCACATCTCAACTCTGTACATTCACTGTATGGAAGAGATACTTCCATAAGAAGACAAAATAAAAAACTGTTACTTAGTTTCCATTTGATACATTTAAGTATAATGTGATTTTATTCTACAAGGTCAATATTTATAATATGGGAGAAATGATGTATTTTGCAACTACTTAAATTTATAATGAAACATTTTAGGTGTCAAGTCAAAATGTGTGAGGCAAAAGATTCCCACTCTCCCCCACCTGCCCCGCAAAGTTCATTTAGAGGGTAGGCAAGCAAAAATGTCTTAAAACCACTGCTTTAGAGTCAAGCACTGCTCCTCCCAGGAAGTCCTGGCCTGCATGGCCCTCCTGGCCCTCCTGTGAACTCCCACGGTCCTTACAGTCAGTCTCAGACTGCCTGTGCTGCTTTCTTAATTATTTTTTTTATGTGTGTCATATCTCCCTTAGCTGCTTAAATGAAATTTAAGCTCTGAAGGTGGACTCTCAGAATATCAATATCTGTATAGCAAATTACTATTTACTTTAACAAGTGCCTTTACCCAAGGAGCTTAAATATTGTGATAATGGAAGCCTCACAATACACAAATACACACACACACACACACACACACACACACACCAAACACAGACACCATACACAATCTCACAAACACAAGATATGGATATTATTATCCATTTTTACAGGTGAAGAAACCAAGACTCTGTGTAAATCAAGATCAGGATCTTGTCCAAGGTCACACTTTTTCTAAGAACTGTAACAAGCTACACAGACACGCCTACGACACAGTCTACTTTTGAACTGGATTGAGATGTCACTTCCACTAGTGACCATTTTAACACTTAGTAATAAAAACGCTTTCCAAATATTTTTCAAATTATTTTTAGACCACCAGCTATTTAGGACTTATAATAATCTTAATAATAAATCACTAGCACTTATTAATTACATCATTTGTTCCAGGCCTGGGGCTGAGTTCTTTAGATATTTATCTCACATAATACAGCATCCCCTACAAGGCAGGCGCTCCTAGTGTTCCCCAGGTTTTTCCCATAGATAAGGAAGAGGAGGCACAGGGGTAAATAGCCTCTGGTCAAAACAGCTGGTATGTGGCAATTAAGCTGGGAATCAAGTCCAGACCCCTCAGATGGGGGCAAAGACTCTCCCAACACCTCACACTGAGGCCATATTATTTTTTAAATAAGACCTTAATCCATCTGTATTCAACTTCTTGTATCTTTTTTGCAACAGGATGGTGGTCTAAAGAGATTATTTATCAGAAATGCTGCAGCCACTGTCTTCCTCCATTACAGGGCATAATCGGGAGCCAGTGTTCTCAAGTTTTAGAAGGAAAGCTCATAAATCACATTGTGGTGACAGGAGATGATTTGGAAGGAGCAGAGACACCTCCCCCAGTTCACACAACCAGCTGGAGCCTCCAGGCTGGGTCGTGCCTGGAACCCTCCAGCAGCCTGGATGGCTCAGTCGAGTCTTTCTAGCAGGAAACGGGCTGGCAGGAGCGCCTGCCGCAGCTTGCCTGAGCTCTGGAACCCTGAGGGGATGTGATTTCCCCATCTCCAACCCCCTTCCAGCTTGCTCCTCCTCAGAGCCGGCACAGATTTGGTTTTTCTCCTTGAGGATTTCAAAGGGAGTGAAAAAAATAAAATAAAACAGAATTGCTCCCAAGGCACAGATTTCATTCAGCAGACCTTCCCTCCAGGGGACAGTTGCAGCCACAGCACAGTACTGAGTGGCAGAAAAAACAAAAAGGGGTGGCGCAGGGAGGAGAAGGTGCTTGGAAAGCCTGGAAGTGCTTTGATCCCAGAACCTTAAAGCTGAAGACCACCTCCCTGATCACCTAGTGCAGCCTCCTGTTTTACAGGCAGAGGCCTGTGGCCCAGAAAGGGGGCACAACTAAGCCCGCCATCCATGCCTCCTGAAGCATAGCTCTCCCTGTGCCACTCTCCTGATAAAATTCTCCATGGCTCCCTATTGCTTATAGGCTCAAGGCCAACTGCTCTGACATTCAAAGCCCAAGAATTGACAGCCTGCTATCTAGCCCCCACATGCTCCTGCTTACTCCCAAGCAACAGTCTCCGCAAAGATCACTGTGCTGAGCCAATGCCTCTGCCCATGGCGACACTCGAGGTGACCCGCCTTATGAGAGAACAAGTTTCCACACACCCCCTACCCCACTTAAACCACAACCTCACAAGTAGAAGGGGCAAAGAGAGTCTTCAGATCCAAGGTAATTAGGGATTCTATTTTTTAAAAATAATACATTTGTTTTAGAGAAGTTACAGGTTCCCAGAAAAATTAGCCAGAAAGTACATAAAGTTTTCATATACCCCTTCTCATTCCCCTGCAGTTTCCCCCACTAGTAACATGTGCATTGGTATGGTACATTTGTTACAACTGACGAACAGTACTAATATGCTCTTATTAACCTCAAGTCCATGGTTACATTAGGGCCCACTTTGTGTTTCTCATTCTGTGGGTTTGGACAAGAGCATAATGTTACGTAGCCATCATTATAGTATCATTCAGATATTTTCATAGCCCTAAAAACCCCCTGTGCTCCGCCTATCATCCTTCCATCCCTCCTGCCCCCAGCCCCTAGCAACTACTCATCTTTTTACTATCTCTATATTTTTGCCTTTTCCAGGATGGCATATGGTTGGAATTACCCATTACATACAGTTTTTAAGCTGGCTTATTTTATTTAGTAATAAGAATTTAAAGCCTCTCCATGTCTTTTCACGCCTGGATAGCTCATTTCATTTTATTGCTGAATAATATTCCATTGTATGAATAATATTCAGTTTGTTTATCCATTCATCTACTGAAGGACATGTTGGTTGCTTCCAATTTTTGGCAATTATGAATACTTTTGTGCAAGCTTTTGTGCACACCTAAGTTTTCAACTCATTTGGGTAAAAACTTTTGTTAATTAATAGACTATTTCAAGAACAGTTTTAGGTTTACAGCAAAAAGGGAATTCTATTTTGAGGTGGGAAATGGAGGAATTTTAAAAATTAGCACAAAATTCAAAAGGTAGCAAGGATATAAAGAGAAGAGTCTCTCTCCCAACTGCCTATCAACCACCTAGTCCCCAGGGAACAAGGCAACCAGGTCACCAGGTGCATGTGCATCCTTCCAGAAATAATGGCATATTTCAAATACACTACTTCCTCTGCTTTTATACACATTATAGCATATCATTCACAGTGTTCTGTACCTTATCCTTTTCTTTTAAGAATACATTAGGGAGCAGTCTATATCATTTTAAAAAGAATTTTCTCATTCCTTTTTACAGCACTGCAGAATCCCACTGTAAAATTTTTTAGCCGGTCCCCGTTTGTGGATGGACCTTTAGGTTGTTTGTAATCTTTTACAGTCATCAACAATGCTGGAATGAAAAAACATACACCAGCTTCCTTTTGCACATGTGCTGGTATATCATCTTCGTGATTCTTCAAGTAGCAGTGCCAGATCAAAAGGCATTTGCATTAGCACTTTGAGGTTGCTAAAATGCCCTCCCCTGACACTGTACCAATTTGTACTTTCATTTGAAATCTGTGAGAGGGGTACAGGGACAATTTAAAAAGCAGACATGCTGGGATTTGCTTCAAAATAATATTGGGTTATTGTGGGTGGGGGCCTGGGGAGTGGTAGGGCATAGGTAACACAAGATCGGCCTTGAGCTGATTGTTGAAGTTCAGTTGTAGAGATGAATATAGGCAAGAGGCCTGTTATACTCTTCTCTCTTGAAACTTTCCATAATAAAAAAAAAAAGAAGAAAGAAAGGCAGACAAAGCCAGAAACTTGATACGAAGCCTGTAGCTCTGTTTAACAGGTCTGACCAGTTAGGAATGTCAATAACTTGTCCCCAGGGGCCTCTGCCCACACTCCCCACCCCCGACTCCACCTGCAGATGGCTCTCCTGGGTTAGAAAGAAGGGCCACAGTGTGACCCTAACAGTAGTTTTAAATGCAGCTTCCCAGGCCATAACCAATTGTAATCCTTAGACCCTGTCCTGAGACTGTGGCAACTTTTCTGATACCTCTTAGGGTGGCAAGGCCCCACTTTCACAGTCAGTATTTTGTCCTGAAAATCAAGATGAAGTGAGCACTTGCCCCCTCTGCTCCACAGACACAGCTGGTATCCTCTCGCCAGCATAAAGTTTCAGGAGCTAACAAGGAGGATGAACTGTATGGTACGTTACAGCTGACACTGACTCATCACCTCCATGCACAATCATGCCAGATTGTCACCACCTCTATGGAGCTGGAACCATGTCTTCCCTACATTATGTATGAAGCAATTGAGACTCAAGGAGCAGGAGTAATTCACCCAAGGTCACTCAGAAAGCAGCAGAGCCAGGGCTCAAATCCACAGTAAGGGACAGACAGGAGCCAAGATTACCAGGTCTCAAGGTCAAGGTGCTTTCCCTGGGGGATCAAATACCTCCCCCTTCAGGGATCATGTCCCACTCCACCTCCTGTCTTCATCCTGCACTCCGTCTGTCATCTTGGTGCCATTCTCACTGATCCTGGCTGTCACTGCATCCATCCCAGTATATTCCAACCTTAACCTCAAGCTCTCCTGTGGTGGAGAGAGACAGTGGCTTGGTAGCACACATAGCAGGCTCTGGTTTACCTGAACAGAGGTTCAAACCCTAGCCCACACATGTTCAGCCAAGCTAATGTGGGCATGTTTGTTTTCTCATTTCCCTGGGACTCAGTTTCCTCTATAAAATGGGAATGATAATAATCTGTCTTGTATTGCTGTTGTAAGAATAAGAAGTGATTACTTGAGAAAGCTCTTAGTACAGTACTCATCTACATTAGCACTGCACTGTCCAACACAATGGCCATTAATCACATGTGACAATTTAGATTTGATAAAAATAAAAAACTCATTCCTCAGTTGCACTTACCACATTTCAAGTGCTCGAAAAGCACATGTAGCTAGCAGCTACTGTATTGGACAAAGCAGAATATTTCCATGACTACAGGAACTTCTACTGGACAGCACTGTATTAGAGGCTTAATAAAGGTTAGCTATGACTATCATTTATTATTACTACTTTCTGTGGCCATTTCTTATTCCCCCAAACAGAAAATAAGATCCTGGCAGGGATGCCACCGACACTTTATATTACTCAGAATTTGTGCAAAACCCCTCCAACAAGAGCAGTGTAATGGGGTTTTTAACACCCCCAGAACAGCACAGTGATGGGGGCTTACTGTCATTGCTACCAGCCCAACACCCAGCATCCCGAAGGGGGTTCACTGCTATCCACCTCGCGTCTATGGGGAGGGAGGTGCTGGGGCAGAGCAGATAGACTCACAGAGCTGGGACTCCAGCCACTATCCTGAGGTAGAATATTGTCTCTGTCAGATATGCACTGTGAGCTCTCCTTAGACAGGCAAGTCATTTTCTCTGAGCCATTTTCCCATCTGTAAAAGGCAGATAACTCTGTTCATCCTGCAGTACTGCTGCAAGGATCAGACCTGAAATAATTTCAGTAATGTGCCAGGCGCCTAGGAGACCCTCAGCAAATAGTCCCCGCGGAGAGGTGGCACAGGCTTACAGGCTCTGGGGACACAAGAAGGGCATGAGCTCACAGGCTTTGGAGACAGCCAGCCTGGGCTCCCAACCTGGTGTTCTCCACTTTGAAGCTCTCTGAGTCTGTTTTCTCATCTGTAAATGGGGTATAATAACGCCCTCCTTGAGTATTTGTTAAGAGGGATGGCATGCATAGAAAGCGCCTGGCATGATGCCTGGTAAACAGCAGACACGGAGAAGTGGCTGGATCAAGCCGCCACTGTTGCTGCAGCCACTCTGCATGAGCAGGGGGCACGCTGGGCTCTGAGCTACGTGTTTCCCAGGCCCACCTCGCCCTCTGTCCACAGCCCTGCAAGGAGGATTATATTACTCGTTACCATCCCTCCGCTAGATTCCTGCCCTCCCAGCAAGCCTGTGCCCACGTTTCATTCCTTCCCTGGGCCCTACACAAAGGGCTCCATTGCAGGGGCAGGGCTCTGCATCCCTACCCCTCTCCCAGCCTCCCATATGTAGAGAGGCAGCTTGTCTTGGGGGCTCCAAGGCCCCCCGAGGGTGGCCGGGCTCTGCGCCGCGCCGGAGGGCACCAGCTGCTCTGCCACACGCAGCAGTCTTGCGCCATTTCCCCAGCAACCAGAGGGGCGCGGCTGGAGCGGGGGTGGGGGCCGTGCTGGCCAGCCCAGCGACTCGGAGCAAAGCAAGCTCGCTGGTGCATCTTCTCTGCACACTCGAGCCAGTTCCTGGCATCTTGTGTTGTCTTTCTCATTTGGCCAAGGACCCCTACCAATGACATCAGTCTATCTTTTATTAAACCAATTCACATCCATCACTGCCTCTGACCATATAAGGCAGTGGCAGGGCGGGGGTGGGTATCACACCATATTACAGATGATGAAATTGAGGCCCGAGGGAAAGTAAACCTGCCTGGATCATAGGATTCAAACTCATGCTGACCTAACCCTGCCAGGCACTAACCCTGTCTAGTTCTGTTCCCCAGCAAAAGAAGGGAATAAGCCCCAGAATAGGACTGTTTCCCAAATCTTACCACTGCTTCAGCCCTAATATATGGGAGGCTGGGTAAGGCAGTGCCAAGAGTTGGGTCAGGGAACAGACTTGCTAAGCTCTGAGTCTAGCCTTGAAGCTTGTTAGCTGTGTGACCTTCAGCAAGTCAGTAACCTCTCTGGACTTTGGCTTTCCCATTGGTAAATTGAGCAGTAGACAATTAATAAGCTCAGAGTGCTTTCTGCTAAGTGTCTCCTTTTTCAAGCAAAGCAGTGAATGTAATGCTACAGCTTTAGGAGGTGGTACTCCTGTTATCCCATTTTGCAAAGAAGAGACTGAGGCACAGATAGGTGAATAGACTTGCCTAATTTTACTGAAATGTTAAGGAGTCTTTGGCTCCAAATCTTGTACCACTTTGCTAGGGAATGTTTCCAAAGCGTTAGCCACATGTACTACACCAAGTCAGCCAAGTTTTTACCCTCTATCTTTAGTCATCTCTCACAATTACTCAGGGTAGTGAAGACGAGGCTTAGCACAGATAATCAAAGCACATCTCTGCTTCCAGCTTGGGGGGTGAGGGACCATATAAGCTGAATGAAATGACTGGCATTTCCCTCTCCACTTCTCACTACCACTCTCACTCAAGAAAGGAAGCACAGCATATGGGCCAGTGTTTTGAAAAAAATAAAGAACTATTTGGTAATGATGATGATGATGCTGTCTGCCAACCAGGAAAAGTCTTTCTCTAAGCAAGGGGATATAATACGGTCCCAAACACACTAGGAAATTACAGTGGATATACATGTGTGGCTGTAGAGATGTAAGACAGATTCCCACTTCTCACTGTGGCCCTAAAGCAGAGCGAGACCAGCTCCGCAAGCCCCTGAGCATCCCTATCTGGGTTCTAAACCAGTTTGCCCAAGCAGAAAGTGAAAAGCTGAGTGGATGGGAGAGAAGGTTCCCCAACTATCTGTGCCATGTCCAAATAATAGCCATTTCCTCTCATAGAGAAGTTAGACAGAAGTTGACACCCGCCTTCCAGATGTTCTGTGAAATGCAAAGAATGGTCAGAATAAAGCCACACCTCCTCCTACCAGAAGCTCTGAGTTAAAGTGGGCCGTGATCAATTTCAACATGAGATCAATATTCATGGCTTTGCTGCCCAATGGTCCCTGAAGGATCAGATGCATTTAAATGGGAAGAAATCAGGGGTTCATTAGTGCTGAATTTCCAGCTGCGTCCTTGACTGAGGATGCTTCTTTTTGTTCACAGTCCTACCCTCCTTCTAGAACTAAAATAAAAGTCAGAGAACTGGGAGCCAGCCTGGAAACATCTAAGTGTTTCCCAAACCTCACAGCCATCTTCACAATGTATCCTCTATAGAAACCATCCACCTATATTTATTTAACATATTTATTTACATCACTTCACTTCTTACATGGAATGCTTTATAGTACTGCCATAAGTGGGAAAATCTGAATGACTCACTATTAATGGAAGGTAAGTGCAAAAAATAAACACAATAAACGCAAAATAATGTCATTAAATTCTACCTAGATTCTGTAGCCTGAGACCTGCTTTCTTTTTTATAGGAGTTTAGCAAGTATTACAGGAAGTGTTGAAGGCGTGCTAGTACCTAATGGCAACTTTCTCTGTAAGGTAAGCAGGAGGAGGATTAAAGAGGAAATAGCTGTCTATTTCTGTGAGTCAGTGCTATTTAGAGAACCAACTAAAATCATCCTATATATACAGCAACAGTGTCCCTCTGTCCCTCACTTCAGGAAATTGGTGATTGGTCCAATCCTTTAATTCAAAAAGGGGAAACTGAGGAACAGACCGTCTCACCTCAATGTGGTACCAGAGCCTGGGTCCCTCAGCTACTTGGCAAGTGCTCAACGTTTTGACTATAGTTCTTCATGTACAGGCCTTTTCTGCCCTGTTGTGATGAAAGGCGGAGTGCCAGGGCCTGTCACCAAGTTGGTTCCTCACAAATATTTTTAAATGACTCAGTTAGTTAAATGAAATGATGTATGTGGCAGGCTGAATAATGACCCCCAAAAGATACACAGCTTCTAATATCTGGTACCTGTGATGGTTACCTTAAATGTCAGAAAAGGACTGTGCAGACGTGATTAAGTTAAAGATCTTGAAATGAAGATGATCCTGGCATATTCGGGTGGACCCTAAATGCAAACACAAATGCCCTTATAAGAGAAAGGAAGAGAGAAATTGGCACAGCCAGAAGAGGAGGAAGCAATGTGGCCACAGAGGGACTGGAACAATGAGGCCACAAGCCAGGGAATGCCAGCGGCCACCACATGCTGGAAGAGGCAAGGGACAGATTCTCCCCTACAGTCTCAGGAAGGAGCAAGTAGGGCCCTACCAACATCTTAATTTTGGCCTGGCAAAACTGACTTCTAGAACAGTGAGAGAATAAATGTGTGTTGTTTTAAGTCACCAGGTTTGTGGCAATTTGTTACAGTAGCCACAGAAAACTAATGTACATTATACTGCTTTGAAAGTTCAAAAGAATTATAGATATGGTCTAAGCAGTGAATGACATAGAAAGTCAGATGACCAGAAGAGGAGGGAACACGGGGTGCTGGATAGTCAGCTGACACCTCATGAAGAAGGAACACTGAGGTAGGACCTTATTAGGTAGGACACTGTTAGGCTGGAGAAAAGAAAAACAAGGATATGCAAACAGAACAGAGAGATGCCATAGGGGGAGAACAGAACAGACCCCAAAGTCTGTGTCGTATATAGAAAGGGGACAGCTCTCCCTGAATTCCATCCTTCTGATGTGCCAACTAAGACCCGGATGTCAGCCTCCTCCCTCTTGGAAGGAAAAAAGTTTCTAGTTGTCTATTTTGTCACCTTTAGCCAATCATACCTCTCCACACCCCCCAGGATAGCTTGCCCACTCCTCCCCCTCCTAATCCCTTATAAGCCCCCCACCTCCCCAACCGGGGCTGACTTCTCTGGCCTGTGACAAGAAGGCCACAGAACCTCACCCGGGGGTATTTAAATAAATTACCTGGCCCTTTGTTGCCTCTCATTGCCTGCTTATTTCGGCTGGAATTTATCTTACATATGGTGCCGAAACCCAGGAAGGAGCGTGAGCGCGGGGCCCTGGCCGGCCACCAGCAGCCCCACCCCCTCCTTCCCCGACCCGGGACCTCAGCCTGCTCTCCACTGCATAGATTATTTTCTGGTGAATCCCTCAGTTTCCCCCAGTCTGCTTCCCTTCCTAACTCCATTTCACCTGGTCCGTCCGAAATCGTAGCTACGTCCAGGTCTGGGCGTTCAGTCCATTCGTTGCGAGTATCCGGGATTCTCGCCCCTGGCCCTGCGGTGGGGGAGACGTCCCTCACCCAGGCTCCCAGGCCGTCTCTCCTGACTTGGTGCGCTTGGGACACTGGGCGCTCCTCTCAGCGGGATTTTTTTTTTAGGAAGTAGCACAGACATAGGGAACCAGCCCATGAAAGCAGAGGCTCAGACCCCACTGCAGTGTCTCATTTCTTATCTGGCTACTCTCTATTTGTCCCGGGAAGTTCGCAAACGGAAGTTAGTCTTCCTTTGCTCTGAGGCCAGGCCTCAGTATCCCTTGGACAACCAATCTCGCTGGCCCCCTGAGGGAACTTTTGATTTTAGCCTCCTCACCAACTTAACTAATTATTGCCACCAGAGCGGAAAGTAGAATGAAATCCCATATGTGCAGGCTTTTTGGACTTTGCACTCCCCTCAAGACCTTTATGTTAAGTGTTCTATGACTCAGGTCCTCCTGGCCCGATCTCCAGTTAAATATTGTCAGCCTCTTACTCTGCCCAGTCCTTCCTCCTTTTCAGATCCACCAGAAAACCTCAGTCGCCCGCCTCCCTCAGCTCGCAATCCCCTCCCCCTCCCTCCACCACCATCTTTAAGTCCTTTGTCTTCACACGTGTCGCCTCCATCTTAAAGTCCTGCATTCTCAACCATGCCGTTGTCTTGCTCTCCTCTTCCAGGGGCTGCACCTCCCCCTCCCCCTCTCCTTCCACCTTCACCGCCCTCTTCCCCCACCAGAACACACTCCTCCCGCCCTCTAGTTCCAGAAGCCACAGACAAGAAGCTGAGAAGAGAGACGGCAATTAGATACCAGTGACTCAAGTCTTTGTATCAGTTTGTCTATCTGTGTATATGTTTTTATGAAAAAAGTGTTGCTGACTGTAGTTGTATCTCAGTTTGTACGTTTGTGTGTCTAGGTGTATAGATGAAAAATATTTTATTTAAAAACAAGTGCTTGTGAGGATTGGGCATTCTACAACTTCCAGAGAATCTAGTAAAAAATGTTAAGCATTAATATTAATTTGAGTTTAGCTGAGGCAGGCATGTCCTTCTTGTTATCAGCTGCCTAAGTTTACCTAAGGTCATTTAAGTCAATGTTATCTGCTAAATCTTTTAAGAATAAAATGCTTAAAGGCTTGGCTTTGTCTAACATTCAGTAAAAGTTTTGTAAGTAATCTAGCATAGTTGCTAAAAATAAGTAAACAAGCCTAGCAAATAAATATCTTAATAATAATACTGTATTAATGTATAACAGTATATATATATATGCAAACAGCCTGAGAATTTTTGTAGTAACCAAAATTCTTAAAGTTTGCTAAGTCATATAGACATATTTTGTGCCTAATAAGAAATTGTGCTATAAAGCACATTTCCAAAAATGATAATATACGTTCATAGATGTATCAGTCTAAAGAATGCTAGTGTAACAGTTTATGGTAGCCTATTTTTCAGTGTTCACTGAAGGTTAAGTAATAGTTTTAAGTTCTAATCAAACCTACTTAAAGTAGTAAGAAAAACATTTCTGCATGCTAAAAAATACTCTTGATAAGAGAAAGTAACTTTGTTCTAAAGTACAGCTGTTTATTTAGAAAGAGAGATCTAAATGTAAAAAAAAAGAAAGTTGTAAAGAGTTTGTAGAAGAATTTAATATGGTCATGCTATATAAAATTAAAGCAAATGAGTCTCAGTATCAAGTACACAGCAAAATTAGAATTTTGTTTTCAGTTAAAAAGACAAAGTTTTCTTAACTGTTAGTCTGCTCTTAATATTGAAAGATTGCAGAAAGTTCTTCTAATTGTTTTATCAAAGCAGTTTCTTATGCTTAAAGTCTCAGTGAGTTGTCAGAGTCTTTAAGAAAATGAGATCTTAATATTAAAAAGACTAAAAGCTAAACTTTGATAACAACTGTGTAACCTTTATTTGCCTTTGAAGTACTTTGTTGTCATTCTAGTTAATTAGATAAGTGTTGCTTCATAGCAACCTAGGCTCCTATTTAAGCAAGTGCCTTAAAATTTTTAACAACTTCCCAAAATCAAATTCAAAAAAGTGCTTTTGCCTCTAGTTAACTCTGATATTTTCCAGAGAGCCCCTGGAACATGTCAGAAAAACTTTTTCTCATTGGTGAAAGTATTGGCTAATTTGGCTTATTTATCTGATATATAATTACCTGCTTAATTGCCTGGAGGGCACTGTCAAAAGGAATGATGCTAAACTTTGTTACTGAATGTTTTTGTGTTACAGAAATATCCAAATTTCCTTATGACAACTATCTTACAGTAAGCTCTCATCAGATCTTTAACCATTGTCATTTGTAAGTCTTCTGTCATCTATACTCACTGTTTTATTACTCCTAAACTAGTAAAAACTAGATTTCAGCAGAACAAGTATTAATAACCTAAGATTAAGTAAACTAAGGAAGATGATTTTGTGGCTTTTTGTTTCAAATATTGCTGATAAAGTGTTTTAAGCTTTTTCTCTTGAGCCGACAACAGTTTACTAATCTTTATAAGCAGAATTGAAACTTATCTTTCTCTCTACCTGATCCCTCCAGAATTTAAAAACTCTCAGTGACTATTTTTATATTTCATGGCAGTATGTTTATTTGCATAAGTTCAATAAGAACCAGCTTTCCTTGTAAGAGGACCAATTAAAAACACTGGTTATACTACCAAGGCTTTGACTGGAATGTCATACCTGAGAGACGTGTGTGTAAGCTCAGATATGAACAGCTTTAAGGAACTAAAGTTGACTTTATAGAGCCAACAAAGCCCCTTGGAAGAACTGGCCTGGTACCTTGCTTACAGGGTTCCCAGCAGCCTTACCAGGTGAGTAAGGAAGGTCACTTCCTGGAAGGTGCAGGAACCTCACAATGTCTTAACCTCGAGAAGAGAGAAATTCACCCAAATCTACAAGTACCGCAGGCAAAACCTGAGGGCAAGTCTTACTTGGCTTTCTGGCCTAGAGAGGCCTTTAAAAGTTCAATCTGAAATTCCTTACAAAAAGTTCCAGCAAAGCATATTTAAAAGAGCCTGTGTAATCAATTGCTCTTCTTGCTGCACTTATGCAAATAATCAAGCCAACTGTTAATTATTCTCTTAATCTAGCTACTTCTAATAAAAATAAGGGTGATTTTTAGAGAAAAGTATTGTTTCAATAATGCAGTCTTATCTATACTAAATCCCAATACTAGTCATTGAGATGTAAACTCAATCCAGAATTCCAGTTCCCCCATAATAGCCTGGCTAATGCCCCTACTGGGCCCCATAATAACAGTTTGTGGTTTACTTTTAGTTGCCCCTTGTGTCCTCAGGTTCCTCCAACAGCAGCTAACCCAGATGACCCAGGTCGCCACCAACCAGGCGTTACTTCACCGTTATGCACCTCTTCCCACTGAACCCCCTCCTTCAGCCTAATACCAGCCTCAAACCCCCACGATGCCCCTTGTCAGCTGGAAGTAGCCAGATTGAGTCGTCGCCCATTATGATCAAAAGGCTGGAATGTTAGGCTGGAGGAAGGAAAAACAAGGACATGCAAACAGAACAGAGAGATGCCATAGGGGGAAAAGAGACCAGACCCCAAAGTCCGTGCCATATATAGAAAGGGGACAGCTCTTCCTGAATTCCATCCTTCTGATGTGCCAACTAAGACCCGGATGTCAGCCTCCTCCCTCTTGGAAAAAAAAAAAGTTTCTAGTTGTCTATTATGTCACCTTTAGCCAATCATACCTCTCCACACCCCCTAGGATAGCTTGGCCACTCCTCCCCCTCCTAATCCCTTATAAGCCCCCCACCTCCCTAACCGGAGGTGACTTCTCTGGCCTGTGACAAGAAGGTCACAGAACCTCATCCAGGGGTATTTAAATAAATTACCTGGCCCTTTGTTGCCTCTCTTTGCCTGCTTATTTCTGCTGAAATTTATCTTACAGACACTAAGGTAGAATTGCACAAGCAAAGAGAAGGAGCAGGGCATTCTATCAAACATACCCACAAGCATTTACTGATTGCCTACTATGTCTGTGTTAGAGGACAGGAGGAGCTGAGATGGAAATATGTATACAATAGGAGGCCTGCCCTAAGGAACCACCAATGTACTGGGAGAATATGGCATACCTAGGTGAAAAAAATAGTAATTAGCAGTATGACATAGAATAATTACCCTTCTAGAACTGGTGGTACATACCAAAAATATATGTGCAGGGATATTTATCCCAGCATTTTTAATAAAAGTGAATACTTGTACACAACATAACATGAACAACAACCCATGCAATGGGTATGGGGCATACCCATGCAATAAACTCCAATGCAGTTTGGAAAATCATGTTGTATAATAGTTAATGACCTTGGGAAATGCCCATCACATATAGTTAAATAACAAAAGTGGGTTATAAAATGAGGATGTAGAGCGTGGTTCTCCCAAAATGTAATTACAGCTATTTATACACAGAGAAAAGACTAAAAAATACATGCCAAAATATTCATTGTGGTTATTTCTAGGTGATAAGAATACAGTTGATTTGTTTCTTCAGTAAATGCTTCACCTATGTGCTAAGCCATGGCTTGGCAAACTTTCTTGGAAGGAGCTAACTAGTAAATTCTGTAGACTTTGCCAGCCATATGGTCTCTGCTGCAACTACTCAGTTTTGCTCTTGTAGCACAAGAGCAGCCATAGACAGTATAGTAATGAATATAAATGGCTATGTTTCAATAAAACTTTATTTACAAAACAGGTGATGGGCCAGATTGACCAGTAGGCTGAAAGATTCCCAACTCTTGTGCTAATCACTGTACTTTTCCATATTTTTCAAATCCTCTACATAATAGGCATTATACTTTTAATATGGGGAGGAACAGTATATTTTGCAAAATAATATCAGCTGGCCCTGGCAAAGCCACGGTTGGGTCTAGTAGGGGAGCATCCCCTCTAGAGGTGACAACCTCGAATATCCCCAGGAGTTAGGCAAGTAGCAAAAATATGATGAGAGACCTGGTGTAAAACAATACAGAGAGCACAGATCTGATCAAATATATTACAATTCACTCTGTAATGTTAATGCCGTATCTGCTAAACAAAAACAAACTTCCAGATTTTGACTCCAGAAAACCTTCACAGCAAATGTTACTTTGGCTAGTGCCAGCTCTGCTGGATTCAAACCCAGTGCATGGCAGTCCCTGTTCTGCCATAGCTGTCCCCACCTTGACCCCATTAACTTGAGCTGAAATGACCAGCCTGGGCAAGAGCTGCTAATCTTCATTGAGAAGGTGCCTCCGGCCATGTGTGCATTCACCTGACAGTAATAGGATGCAAGATGAATTTCCTTGACCTTCTGATGAGAATGCCACATGGAAGAATATCCAAGGCTACAGCGAAACCCAGATATTTTATGCACAGTGCAGCTACTACTCACAGAAGCTTGTCATGGGACGGAAAGGCACTACATCAGGCTGAATGATTTATGCCTCTGAAAGCCATGTGAGTTACTGCCCATTACCTCACCCTGGCAACTTTACAAATTCTTGCCAATTGATTTTTGCAAAGGAGAAAAGGAAAAACACGAAGGGCCTGATGTCAGACCTCTGTGTATGTGTGTGTTTCCTCTTCTTTTTAACTTTTGTAAAACTTTGCAAAGGTTTTCAAAGGTAATCTCTATCCATTCCACAATAGGGGCAGAGATTAAATTTTCAAATAGGTCAGGAAGTAGGGCCTGTTTTTTGGGAAGAGTTTCATTTTTAAAGTACACATCAAGCAAGTCCTTACAACCACTACCATCAGTTCTTATTGTCAATCAGTGAATTTTCAAGAGAAACTATTCAGGAGACCCTCCATGCCTTTGAGGAGAGATAAACTGCAACAAGACATAAGAAGAGGAATCCATAAGTACTTTCTCAAATGCTAAATCGAGCAAACTTTTAGGAAAAGCCTCTGAAAAAAACACAAATTCATTATAATTGCCTAATGGCTTAATAATGGATTACAAGCCTGAGCGCAGATAATGTTGGCATATGTATGTTCTGTGGTCTGGTAAGGCTATTTCATACTCAAATATGGACTTGAAAAAGTAAGTTCTGGGTTAGTTCCAGCTCTGCCTTAAGGTGGGCATTATTCCATTAAGTAGGAATAATGACACCTGCCTGTGAATCGTAGTAAAATTAAATTAGGAAATATATACATACATGAAAGAGTTCTGCAAACAGTAAAAAGTTATACAGATGGTTTCTCAAATAACTAAAAATAGAAATACTATTTGACCCAGTCATTCCACTCCTAGGAATTTACCCAAAGAAAACAAAACCCTTGATTCGAAAGACATATGCACTCCTATGTTTATCACAGCACTGTTTGCAATAGCCAAGATACGGAAGCAAGCTAAGTGTCCATCAATAGATGAATGGATAAAGAAGATGTGGTACATATACATAATAGAATATTATTCAGCCATAAAAAGAAAAGAAATCCTGCCATTTGCAACAACATGGATGGATCTAGAGAGTATTATGCTCAGTGAAATAAGCCAGGCAGAGAAAGACAAATACCATATGATTTCACTTATTTGTGGAGTACAACAACAAAGCAAAACAGAAGGAACAACGCAGCATTAGACTCACAGACACTGAGAAGCAACTACTAGTTACCAAGGAGGAGGGGAGTGGGCGGGGAGGGGGGGGAGGGGGAGGGGGACTGCTGAACCACTGTGATGTATATTTGATTTTAAAAAATATTTTTAATCAGAAAAAAAAGTTATTCAAATGGGGGCGATTCTTCTTCATGGTATGATTATTACTACTTTATAAGAGTCCATTACATGCAAATCAGTACAAAACATTGCAATTCCACTGACTCCAGTAGGGACATAAGATCAAACGACGAGGAAAATGTTACACGTCCCTTAGGGGATTTGTCTCCCAGTGTTGCAGCAAATTTCAGCGGTTAGGCTGGAATCCAGTCATTCACACTTGGGCTCAAAGCAAGCACTTATTACCCCAATATAAATCTATTTGTTCTTTTAACGCAATATAGAACTCTCTGCCAAACTCCTATTTCATGTCTCGGATCCTATTACCAAAGAGGAAAAACACCTTCCATTTATTAGCTTGCCACTCGGCAGCATGGTGAGGCGGGTTCTTTCTGTTCCCTGCCCAGTGATAATTTTTCATGAGACTTTGGACGGATAGCTTCACTATTCTAGGTCAGTCGGTCAGTGGATTGCTCTCGTGGTCCTACTGTGAACCAAGCTCTGGGCCTCAAATTCTGGAGAAACTGGGGTCTTTGGATTAAGATCTGTTTCAGCATTAAGAGCTTACTGGATGTCAACCAAGTGGACAATTTCTTAGTCTGTCACACCTCTGAGCCATAGGAATCCCCTTGCAGCCAAGCTGCCCACCCACTGCACTGCCTGCAGGGAGGTAAGCTCCAGCCCCGTCCTCCTTCCTCTTCCCTTGGCGGCTGGTACTTGCTCCCTAGCGCAAGGTGAGTTGCCTGGGGCCGTCTGCTCTGGCAAGAACACAACATTAACAGATTCTAAGTTCTGAAGCACTTCCTCTTCCGTTCTTTTCAATTCACTCATATTCTCCCTCCTGAAGGAGCTGGCTGCTGCAGGTCAGCTTACTGGGGTTAATGAATGAATAAAATGCCATCTAAGTTTGCATTCCAGTTTCCAGGACCAAGCCTTTTGCATCCTGAACATACTTCATGGTAGGAAATAGACAAAATATCAAAAAGGAATTTACCCTGTGATGCTGATCCCTTTTCAAGGTCTGCCTTTGAAAAGTCAAGGAAAGCTGGGCAAAACCACAATCATTCGAAGGCTCTCAGTCCACCACTCCCCCACAGGAAAAGGACACGATGGAGTACAAGCACCTGATAAGGAGGGTGGCAGTCTGACCCGGATGCTACTTTCAGGGATTCTAGGGACCTTAGTCATCATCAAAGCCAGCATTTCCTCCCAGGGAGATCCACAGATGCCTGTGCCCATGAGATACGCCCATCCCCACCCTGAAACTCACCCCCTTGAATATTTCCTATGTAAGGAAATGGCACCTTTGCCCCCTACTTGCTTAAGCTAGAAACTGGCTATCACCTTACCTCTCCCTTGCCTCCACGCCTCCATCCCATCCACAACCAACTCCTATCCATTCTACTGCCCCAATTTTTCTATTTATCTATTTCTCTACAGCTCCACCCTAGCTGAAGTCCTCCGACCCCCAGCTGAAGTCTGACCTGAACAACCACACCAGCCTCTTAAACCTGCACCCACATTACTTTTACTCCTCTTCCAATATTTTCAAATCAGTTCTTCTTTGGAAAGTAAAAACCTAATTCATGCCACCACCAGCAAGTCCCTATTCTCCTACTCTTCACTTTAACTGGCCTACAAGACTCTGCATGTGGTCTCCCACCCCTCCACAGCCTCATCTGGTTCCATGTGCCCCTTGCTCACTGTTCCCTCTCCCCAGGCCTTCCCTCTGCTACCTGAACATGCCAAGTTCTTTCTTGCCTGAGGGTCTTGTACCTGCTATTTCTTCTACCTGAAATGCCCTTCTCTTCTCTCCACCTCTCCCCACAAGCCACATAAATCTCATCTATCTTGAGGTCTCGGGTTTGGAAAAACTGAATAACCACCTCAAGGTGTTGCTAAGAGCATTAAATGAGATTATGCATACAGAGTGCTCGGCACACTGCCTGAGAACTCAGTAAATGTTACATGTACCTAATAAATGTTTAAATCTGAAAATTCATTCTTACCCATGCCCATAGACTCTTTCTTTCTTCTCTTAAGTTAATAGTTTTGTCTTCAACTCCAGCAAGTCTTTTCAGAATTCTCAGAAGGGAGATAAAAATTCTCTTTTTTCTAACCAGGCCTGGAAATCTCATGGATACTTTCCTTTTTTTCCATCTTATATAAACTTTATATTTTACTCAAATACTCAAAATTTCCCAATCCCCCTAAGGCATGGATGACCCAATTGATAGCTAACTTCCTATTCCTGTATCATTCATTTGCACATTCTTTCAAGGTTTATTAGCATCTGCCAGGCTCCAGCAGGTTGACAGAGGACAGGAGGATACAATGACAGGGATGACACAGGACTGGCCTTTGAGGAATTCAGCAGACACCAACATGCAGAAAAAATTACACTACAGTGAGCTAGAATGGAAGTAGGTAGAAGAGCACTTACGGGTGCATGACGAAGGAAGCAGGGGTCTCTGCGTGACACGGAGACGGCATGCGCCGAAGCGATCAGGCAGGCTTCCCTTAGCATCTGAGCCTGGCCTTGAACCAGGTTAGGAAAGGGCAGATAAGGCAGCAGCACCAGGGCTTCTTCCACACTTTGGCTTAGAACAGGGGTGAGTGGGCACAGGCCCCAAGGTTTGGGACTGCCCGGCATGTTCAGGGACCAGCAAACGTGTGATGATGCTAGAGGTTCAGAAGCTTGGCAGGGCGCAGGAGAAGCTCAGGCTGAAAGGATTCCTGGAGCCAGATGGTGAACAGCCTTGAAGACCACCTTCAGCGGCCTAGACTTAACCCCACAGTCAATGTTATAGAAAAACTTGATGGCAACATGGGGGACAGTGAATTGTCAGTAGAGGAGACAGGAGATAAGGAGACCAGTTAGGAGGCTACCTCAACACTATAGTCAAGGACAGGGAAACTCAACTGAGAGATATTTATTCAGTTCTTTCTATACGGCAGTCTGGGTAGACTAACAAACCCTGACTCACTAACTTTTACAAGAGCTCCATGGATGTAGTACCACACGGTCAATTTCAAAGGCTAAGCTTCTAGTAGTTGACGTCACACATAGTCTCTCCTGTACAGCGTCCAGCTCAGAGTCCTGTTCCACCTGTGGTTAGTGGTGATAACTGCAGTGATGTACTATGCTGCTGACACAATGCACAGAGTTTCTAGTCCAAACTGAGACCTTAGGTCCTGGCAATCCCGGTACCTATTTATATACTGATTTCATAAACCCATGTAAAAGAAGTCAGTCTGGAAGAATCTCAGTAAAATAGAAGTGTTACATTTACTCTTCACCTGGTGAACTTCAAAGTCCAATTCAGATGTGCCATGAGAGACACCAGGAGATTTAGAGGCAAAGCTTGGCAGAGTTGGAGAGAAAGGCTCCTTCCACACTTTGGCTTAGAACAAGGATAAGGATGGCTCTGGAGAAAATACAGACCAGCGGGAACACAGTGGCACCTGAGCAGATACAGCTTGGAGAGCACCAGGACCAGGTCCTGGAACAAAAGCAGTAATCCCACAACGGCACCCCCAGCAGGGGTAAGGGGGAGATGCGTTGCTCTTACTTACCTGGCAAGAAGCAAACGTCAGCTACAGCATGAGCAGACTTGTTCATGGCACATGTGAGATACTGTGTGAAAGTCCGATGCTGCCAGACCCCCACCTGGATCTCCCCTTCTGTAGAGGACATGACCATGGGGTCCCAGCAGCCACCAGAGAAGTAAGGTGACAGATCAGGAGGCTCAAGAGTTGACTGGTCTTGAAACAGATTCAAAACCTGTCTGTGTGAGGCAATTTCACATACTGAACCTCATTCAATGCTGACCGCAAACCGAGAGGAGCTCGTGGATAAGAAATCTGATGCTCAGTGGACAAGCTCCCGAAGGCCACTTGGCTGGCATATGCTGTAGCCTGAGCCCCAAACTATGTGAGCCCAATAATGCTCGTCCCCACCAATCTCAGCCACCTCAGCTTCTTGCTCACAGTGTGTCAGAATCTCCATTCCCGGGATAAAAATCATTAGCTAGATGAACCCTTCCAGGGAAGATTCCAGGCACAATGATTCATGACAGAGAAAGAGAGATGAGAAAAAAATAATGTGCTGTCAGTGAGATACATTTGAGAGCTTCCTTTTGTGCTGGGGGACTTGGATGCACTCTGAGCCAGGTGTTTCCACACAGCGAGCCAGAGTGAAGGCCTTTGGAGAGAAGTGAAGCCTCAGAGAAAAAGGAATGCAACCCGCACTGGAGCCACAAAAACAGATGATGTGCTAAGAGCCAAAGAGTCCATGTGGGCTCAGATGGGTGCCCAGAACCTGAGAATTGATTACCACTCTCTGGCCTCTCCTTCCCATCCTGCAAGACCCAGCTTTCAAACCTCCATGCCACCCCAGCCTTTCAGAGTTCAGGAATCAAAGGCCTCAAGCTCCACCTTCCACCCCCACGACTGTCTCCGGAGGCAGACAGGGCCTGTTGTTTTGATGGGAGGTATCCTCCAAAGCCAGTGGGAGAAATGCCCACGGATCTAGCTTAGCTCAAGTACCCTAGTGAACCTCCCATTAGCATTTTAGAGATGCTGCTAAGCACCAAAAGCCATAAACATTAGGGAGGAAACTTAAGGGAAGGAAGGAGGACATGCCTGCTTCTCCTCCAGAAACACAGACTGTTATCAGAGGGGATGGCCAGTAGGGCTGGAAAAGGAAAACACCCCTGAGAAAGCAAGAACCCTAGCATTCCCACCCTGGGCGGTAGCAGGCAGAGGGACCCATGGCACAACGAGCAGCATTTTCCTGGGCTATGGAAACACCTTTACAGAGTAATTTGCTCCCAACCATCTCATCTCCCGGGGAGACAGAGGAAATGCCACGGGGTAAAGCCAGACTTGTCAACAGCTACGCTGGCGAAGATGATCCTGTATCTAATAATACCTTACAACCACATAAAGCTTGATGCTTTTCAAAACCCATTTACATCCATTATTTATGAGACCCCACATGGTCTCAGTTCACAATGGAGAATCTGAGCTGTCAGGAGCCTAGGATGTGGGGCCAGCAGGTGGGTTCTCAGTCTCCCATCCCCATCTCCCCAATGCCCCACGTTCCTCACCAGCTCTGTTGGATGAGGGCCTATGCAAGAGTAATCCTACCTCCTGCATCACAGCACTTTGCACTTGATAATGCTTCCCAAACTCTGAGCCGAAGAAAGAAAGAATGAATTGCTTCAGATTATGTGAGATGGACAGGACAGATAGCATCATTCCCATTTTCCCAGTGAGGAAACTGAAGTTCATGAGCCCTTCTGACTTGTGTGACTCCCCAAGGTCCCCATTACTTGTGAACTATGACCCAGGATTGTGGGGCCCTGTGCCACAACCTTTGCCTTATGACTTTACAGCTCCTCTCCACTAAAGAAGTGAGATCTGTTTTCCCCCACTGCCCTTGAATCTGGGCTGGCCTACGACTTGCTTTGGCCAAGAGAATGTGATGTGCCAGGTCCAGCCTGGGCCCCAGAGGCCCTGAGTGTCTCCACTCGCTCTCACACACCTGCCATCAGCAGGAGCACACACCTGGCTTAGCCCAGGGTAAGGTGAGAAAGAAGCACATGGAGTGGAGCTTCGTTGCTCTGATTGCCGGAGCCACCCCAGCCACATCAGTGAACCCAGCCAAGATTGACAGAGCTGCCTAGCGACCTCCAGATAACTCCAGAGGCATGAGCCATAAACACTTGTTACTGAATGTCACTGAGGTCATGTGGTTGCTTATTACGCACAGTTGTACGGCAGTAGTTAATAGATAGATAACTACTTCACCCACCCATTCATCCAGCCATCTGTGTCTCCACCCATTCATTTCAGTGTTTTTGTTGAATGACTGTTTTGTGTCCAGCACTGTGCTAGGCACTGGGGGATACAGTGGTGAGCAAGACAGACCCTGCTGTGCTTTCATGGCGCATGCAGACCAGGAAGAATGACTGACAAACAATTACTGCCCAATGAGATGAATGCTGGGGAAGGGGAAGGGCAAGTACAGGGTGCGGTGCAGGCACAGGGCAGGGGAATATGACTGAGAAACGGTGGGCTGGGGCAGTTAGGAGGGCTTCTTGGGAATAATGCAAGATTTTAGGATTCTTTAGATTCTAAGCAGGAATCTAAAGCCTTAGAAGGAGCCTGTAGGGTGAGGAGAAGGTCAGAGAGAATGTTCCCAGCAGAAGACACAGTCTAGCAAAGGCCTGACGAGGTATATAACAAGCTGGTTGGAGTATAGAAGAAGGTGGGGGAGGAAAAGGGAGCCCAGGGGGTCAGCACCAGAAGGACCCCATCATCACCCCAGGTACATTTTCCCTATTTATTTTCAAGGTTATGTGAAATCCAGAAGAGGAAATCTGTACCTTTTCCATGTGCAGAAGGAGAAATGAAGGCAAAGGCCACAGAACATTTCCAGCACCCCCTTAGAGGGGCAGGGCCCAGGGATAGCCTTCTGAGGGCAGTAGGATAAGTTCCTGCATTTCAACTGTAAGGACACTGGCTACCTGCCTGAAGTTGCAAGTTCTTTGCTATTTCTCACATAGGACCTCAGTCAGGAAATGAAAGCTTGTTGCTGGAATCTACAGCATTGTTCTAAAGCAGCCAATCAGAGGGAAACAGAAGTATGCTTCACCTCTATCGAGAAAAAAGAGAAAAAGAAGATCCCAGGGGAGGCTGTATGTTGTGGCATTAATTCACTGATCCATTCATTCAGCCAACAAATACTCCCTAACTGGCCACATTCTGCAAGCCCCCGATCACGTGCCATGGAAAGCTAAAAAATGTCTGGACGTTGATCTGTCCTCAAAAACCTCCTGACTAGAAGAAACTCCAGACTTTGTATACAGGCAGAGCTTAGAGTGGCAATCTATTGGAAGTGGACACTAGAGAAATTGTCTTGAAGCTGCTGAGAATAGTGAGAGCCTATTTTTACTTAGATAATGTATTTATCTGGGGTAGCTTGGAGAAGTCACCTTAAACCACTGTTTAGCTCAGCCTCTGAGTAGGGCAGATAAAATGTGTGGACTGGCCTGCAATACAGTTAACAAGTGGTAAGGGGGCAGCAGTGAGGTTCAGATGGAGTGTGAAAGGTTCAGAAGAGGGCGAGATGGGTCACATCCAGCTAGTAAATGAGGCATGACTTCTAGAAAGAAAGATACGTCAAGGACTGAGAAGAATGGGGGAAAGACCTATAGGTAGGTAAGTCTGAAACCTACCTGGGGACTCATTCTGGATGCCTGGAGTACAGCTGTCAGCAATACGGAAAGGTGAAAGCTCAGCTAAAAAGCAAGTTGGAGCCAGATGAAGGAAGTCCTGAGAGGTCAAGAGAAGGTTGAATTTTATCCAAGAGATAACACTGAGTCAAAGAATGTGACATCAGGAGTGCATTTCAGGGATATTAATCTGGCTGACTAGTGAGACAAGTCGGAAAGCGGAGATGGAAGCCAAGAGGAGCAATTCAGAAGATCCTGCCAGGACTGGTCAAAGAGGAGACAGATGTGAGAAACAGACTCCAAACCACTTGACAACTAGCTGGATGGAAAGAGCAGAGCTGCAGGTCATCCTGAGGTTCCCCATCTGTGAGGAAAATCCACTGTAACAGGGAAGATGGGAGGGGGCTGCAGATTTGAGGGAAGCGGCTGTCAGATGCTGTGGGGCTGACCTACCTGCAGGGAGCCAGAGGGCAGCTCGAGGCCGAGCAAAGGTAAGGAAAGATGCCGCTGCTCCTGAAAGACAGGGGAGCCCAGGGCAGAAGGGAGCAATAGGGAGCCAGCTGGAAGGAAAGAGATAATGACAGGAGCAGGTTCTAAGAAGAGTTTCTCCTCCTCCTCCCCACACCATCGCATGTGCCCCTATGAAAACGCTTTTCTACATCCCCAACCTCTGCCTTGATAGGGCCTTAATTTTTTCTTCACAGCCAGTCCACCTGAATAGAAGGTGCTCTCCATGAGGGCAGGGACTGTCATCTGTTGGACTGAACCTCAAATACGGCCTGGCACATCAGGGTGCTCAACAAATCCCTGTTAAATGCCCCATTGATATCCATTCTGTGGTGCCCATACCCTGGCCACAACCCCTGGAAAGGGGAGGTACAACATGATCCACCCCCCACCTCTAGAGACTAGACTAGGAATGGACAGTGATCTAAGCCAGAGGTGGATCTGGACACTGGCTGGCTTCAGTCATTTGTAAGCTGGTCAAAGCCAGCCAATGTCTCTCTCTCAAGCATTTGACCTTAGACACAGGGTTTGATGTCAGTGGTGATGAGACGTGGAGCCTTAACACCATGCAGGCTCTGGGCTGGTGGCTGTCCTGGGCTATAGGCAAAATGAGGAGGTAGAAGAAGCCCGAATTCAGAGAGAGAGGCAAGAGAATGGAACAGAGAGCAGTAGAGACAAAACCCACACAGTCAGAGATGAGCAACGTAGCCTCCATTCCTACCTGCCAGTTCCTATCCCTGGCAGGGCTGCCTGAATGCTGTTCTCAGTCTCTGGGTGTTCTGGTCGGCACCATGATGAGTCACTAGATTCCACTTGAGGAAGAAAGGCCTCAGTCCTCAGCTGCTCAAAGTATTCTGGAAGACTACCCTTGGCTGTCAGCCCTCTGTGGAAATTGAAGAAAAGTGCCTCACCCTAGGTCACACTGCCTTCCAGCTATGGCTCATACCCAACACTGATGGACACCAGGACCATAAATGCCTGGCCCCTTGCTACAACTTGGGACAGCTCTGAGGGCCGCTTCGCATTCCAGAGTGTCCCGTGACCTTCACTAAGACTGCATCAGAGCTCAGCTTCTCCCATGCTCAATCCTGCTGGCTTTCCCTTGCTTCCACAGACGTTGAACCCAAATGAACTCCCCAATAGATGTCATGCATGCTAATCTCCATTTCAGCACCTGTTTCCCAGGGGAGCCCACCCTCAACAGCCCTAAGATTCCTTAGTATACCCAACAATAAACTCTGTACGTTAGCCAGCACCAGAAAGTCTTTATTACGCTGAAGGTACCAGTTCTTTTTAGATCCATTTTAATAGTGGTGACTCCGTTTGTTTTCCCAAGAGCACTCACTATGGTGTTTTGCAAATAATAGCAATAACAATAATACTAGGCAATATTTACTGAGCAAATACTATGTGCCAAGCATCTACAAGGATCTTCTAATCCTCATAGCATCCTTATGAGGCAGATACCATTATCCCCATTTTACAGATTTTGAAAGAACAAAACTGAGGCATACTTTTCCAGAGTCACATGATTAAGCAAAAGTAAAGTCAAAATGAAAACTCAGCCTGCCAGAAACAGAACCTGTGTCCCTAATCACATTCAACCAGGCCTCCTGCATCAAGGACCCTCAATCACAACATCAAAGAAAGACTCAATGATCTTGAGGTGGAGGAGGCCCTAAAAATTATCTAGGCTAGTCATTTTATTTTACTGCAGCTCAAAGGGATGATTTTTGTTTTTATGCTCAAGGTCATACAATCCAGTTGCAATATATGAGCGTTTAAGTTATAGAAAATAAAAATATACATGTGACCAAAAAAAGAGTGATGAAAGATAACTTAATGTAATTTTCTCTGTAATAAATTATCTTGTTAAATGTACATTACTCATGGCACATTACTATATACCTTATACATGTATACATATTAATGGATAGTGTTGTATACACTAAATAATTTACATCATATTTTAAGGGCAATTTCAGGGACTGACATGGCCTGATGTGCTAACTTGGGAATCTAAACCCTTGTAAGGTGGATCCACCTATGAGGGAGTTGATGGCAAGAACAGGACTAGAATCTGGGTCTCCTGACTCATAAGCCAGCTTCCCTCTACTACTCCCACACACATCCCCTACATTTGTTTATCTGGTTTTATTTCAAAGAAACCAAGCTGGTTCAGAGCATTGCAACCCTGCCATTTAGAAAAACTCAAGAGCCAGAGACTCAAGCTACTGAGAAATCCACATGAATTACCACATGGCAGCCATGCTTTTGAGATCCCTGTTTCTAATTACAGAACTGGCAGGCGCATTATGCAGCTCCTTGGGAAGTATCCCATCACACCACACATTCTCCATATATTCCTGATTTCTCCTTCTTGCCTTTTTCATTGGCATTCTCACCCTCATCACCAAGTAGTGTTAATTTATTCACCACCCCTGTCCCTGAGGAATGATGTAAGATAATAAACAATGTAACTCAAAATAGAACAGCTTCCAGATGTTAGAGAGGACACAAGGATATAAGACAATATCCAAACATCTCTGGCCCTGACCAACCTCAACTCCTCCTCCCAGACCTCACCCCCATCAAGTAATTTCCTAAACCACTCTAGGTATACTCCTACCTCAAGGTCTCAAGTACCCTTCCTCTGCTCTCCACTTACTTAAATTCCATCCTCTCCTCAATTACCAGTCTAAGTACTACATCCTCTGAGAAGACATCCCCACTCATAGGACAGACAACAGAGACCAAAGGGACACTTAAATACTACCTGTACCTCAGTAATCAACACAGTTTGGTACTGGCACAAGAACAGACCCATAGATCAATAGAACAGAATAGAGAGCCCAGATGTAAACCCAAGCATATATGGAATTCTAATATATGATAAAGGAGCCATGAATATACAATGGGGAAAAAACAGCCTCTTCAATAACTGGTGTTGGCAAAACCGGACAGCTATATGCAAGAGAGCGAAACTCGATTACTATCTAACTCCATACACAAAAGTAAACTAGAAATGGATCGAAGACCTGAATTAAAGCCATGAAACTATAAAACTCTTAGAAAAAACATAAGCAAAAATCTCTTGAATATACACATGAGCAACTTTTTTCTGAACACATCTCCTTGAGCAAGGGAAACAAAAGCAAAAATGACCAAATAGGAATACATCAAACTAAAAAGCGTCTGTACAGCAAAAGACACCATTAGTAGAACAAAAAGGCCTCCTATAGTATGGGAGAATATATTCATAAACAACGTATCTGACAAGGGGTTAACATCCAAAATATATAAAGAACTCACATGCCTCAACACCTAAAAAGCAAACAACCCGATTAATAAATGGGCAGAGGATCTGAACAGACACTTCTCCAAAGAAGAAATTCAGATGTCCAACAGGCACATGAAAAGATGCTCCACATCACTAACCATCAGAGAAATGCAAATTAAAACCACATTGAGATATCACCTCACACCAGTTAGGATGGCCAACATCCAAAAGACAAACAACAACAAATGTTGGCAAGGATGTGAAGGAAGGGGAACCCTCCTACACTGCTGGTGGGAATGTAAATTAGTTCAACCATTGTGGAAAGCAGTATGGAGGTTCCTCAAAAAACTCAAAATAGAAATACCATTTGACTCAGGAATTCCACTCCTAGGAATTTCCCCTAAGAATGCAAGAGTCCAGTTTCAAAAAGACAGATGCACCCCTAGGTTTATCGCAGCACTATTTACAATAGCCAAGATATGGAAGCAACCTAAGTGTCCATCAGTAGATGAATGAATAAAGAAGATGTGGTACATATACACAGTGGAATATTATTCAGTCATAAGAAGAAAATAAATCCTACCATTTGCAACAACATGGATGGAGCTAGAGGGTATTATGCTCAGTGAAATAAGCCAGGTGGAGAAAGACAAGTACCAAATGATTTCACTCATCTGTGGAGCATAAGAACAAAGCAAAAACTGAAGGAACAAAACAGCAGCAGACTCACAGGACCCAAGAATGGACTAACAGTTACCAAAGAGAAAGGGACTGGGGAGGATGGATGGGAAGGGAGGGAGAAGGGGAATAAGGGGCATTATGATTAGCACACATAATGTGGGAAGGGGGCACGAGGACAGCAGTATAGCACAGAAAAGAAAAGTAGCAACTCTATAGCATCTTACTATGCTGATGGGCAGTGACTGTAAGGGGGTATGTGGTGGGGACTTGATAATGGGGGAAATCTAGTAACCACAATGTTGCTCATGTAATTGTATATTAATGATACAAAAAAAAAATGACCAAATGGGACTACATCAAACTAAAAAGCTTCTGTACAGCAAAGGAAACCATCAGTAGAACAAAAAGACCTCTTACAGTATGGGAGAATATATTCATAAACAACATATCCGACAAGAGGTTAACATGCAAAATATATAAAGAACTCACATGCCTCAACACCCAAAAAGCAAACAACCCGATTAATAAATGCGCAGAGGATCTGAACAGACACTTCTCTAAAGAAGAAATTCAGATGGCCAACAGGCATATGAAAAGGTGCTCCACATTGATAATTATCAGAGAAATGCAAATTAAAAGCACAATGAGATGTCACTTCACCAGTTAGAATGGCCACTATCCAAAAGACAAAAAATAACAAATGTTGGCAAGGATGCAGAGAAATGGGAACCCTCCTACACTGTTTGTGGGAATGAACATTGGTGCAACCACTGTGGAAAGCTGTATGGATGGAGGTTCCTAAAAAAACTAAAAATAGAAATACCATACAACCCAGTAATTCCACTTCTAAGAATTTACCCAAAGAAAACAAAATCCCTGATTTGAAAAGGTATAGGTACTCCTATGTTTATTGCCACACTCTTTGCAATAGCCAAGATATGGAAGCAACCTAAGTGTCCATCAGTAAGTGAATAAAGAAGATGTGGTTCATATACACAGTGGAATAATATTCAGCCATACAAAGAAATGAAATCCTGCCATTTGCAACAACATGTATGGAACTAGAGGGTATTATGCTCAGTGAAATAAGCCAGGTGGAGAAAGACAAATACCATATGATTTCACTTATTTGTGGAATATAAAAACAAAACAAAACAGAAGGAACAAAACAGCAGCAGACTCCTAGACACTGAGAAGTGACTAGTGATTACCAAAGGGGAGGGGTTAGGGTGGATGGCAGAGGAGGGGAAGGGGGATAAAGGAGCACAATAATTTACAATCACAATATAAGTTAGTCATGGGGATGGTAGTACAGCATGGAGAATATAATCAATGATTCTGTAATATCTTTGTACATTGATAATAGTAACTGCACTAGAGGGGATGAGGATTTAATAACATGGGTAACTGCTGAACCACTGTTTTGTACATTTGAAACAAACTGTATATCAACAATACTTCAAAAAAAAACACTGAATTTCAAATACTTAGTATTCCAAAAAAAGGAAAATATCACAATAATTTTCTAATTGATTTTATGTTGAGATAATATTTGAGGTATGAGTCAAACAAAATATATTATTAAACTTAATTTCACTTGTTTCTTTTTACTTTTAAAATGTGGCTCCTAGAAAATTTTAAATTAAATTATATTTCTAAAAAAAAAAAAAATGTACTGCCTTTACCTAAGGTCACCAAGAAAGCTGAACAGCTTGAATTTTTCTTGAATCTACATGTTGAAGAGCTTGACATACTAAACATTTATGAATCTGTTACAAACCTTAAAAACCAGAAGATTTCACATAGAAGTTCTGGCTTTGTGGCTTGTCTTGAAAGACCAACCAGTTACTTTGAAACACTGGGCTGACTTCCTGCATGGCAACAATCAGATGAAAAAGTAGAAACTGCCCTCACTATACCTTTTTAAAACTTTTTTTAGCATGTACGTTTTTGTTTTGCTTCTTTTTTAAAAACACTCAAAGGTTATATTTCACTAATTTTTTTGGCTCAGTTTTTTTTTTGGCATGCCATTTTTTAATCTCCATATTCATTTTTCTTCTGGATAAAGTTCACCCTTCAGTATTTCTTTCAGCAGATGTCAGTGTGCACTAAAATTTCTTCTTTTTGTATATTTGAAAATACCTTTATAACATCCTCACTCTTGAGTACTAGTTTAACTGAGTGGGGACTTCCTGGGTGACAGTTCTTCTGACTCAACATTTTCAAGATACTTCATTGTTTTCTGACAGCTGTTGTTGAGGAAAGTTTGTTGTCAGGCTAAGTATTGCTCCTTTGTAGTTAATTTGTATTTTCCCTGTGAGGCTTTAAAGAGTTTGTGTTTTTGAGGTTCTGAAGTTGCACTACAATATAAGGTATGGATTTGTTTTTATTTGTCACTCATGGTGATTTTTCAATCCTAGAGCTCATATCTTTCTTCAGTTGGGAAAATATGCATTCAATATCTTATCAAATACTGCCTCTCATTAATTTCCACTGTTCTCTTCTTCTGGAACTCTGATTGACATATATTGGAGTCTTTTGATCTATTTTCTGTGTCTGTTAACTGCTCTTTCATATTTTTAATATCTCACCCTGGGTTGTATCCAATGAACTCCTCAGGACTGACTTCTAATTCACTAATTCTTTCTTTAGTTATATCCAGTATTGAGTCTACCCTATCTATAGAGGTTTTATTGAGAAATTCAAAACTATGTATTTCCTAATTTCTGGGGTTTTTTTTGAATTCTGTGCTCTTGTTTCTGCTTATTTTTTATTTCATATTTCTTGTACTTTTCTACAGATGATATCCCTTTCTTCAGCCCTCCAAGAGTTTCATCACATATAATTTGAAGTAATTATTAACTTTTGCTCTTATTTCCTATAGTCTGATGTGAATTCATCTCCCTGTTGTTGGTTGTGCTGGCTATATTCCTTTCTTTCTTTCTTCTTTCTCCCTAGCAATAGTTTTCCTTCCAAGTATTTTGGAATTTGGAATTGTAGGCTCATCATGAGTCGGAGGTTTTTTTGTGTTTATTAGATTCTCCCTCTCCCCCCCTCCCCTGCCCCTGCCTCATTTTCTCTCTGGCATTTTGTAGTTGGCTTTTTCTGGCCCATCAGAGTCTCTGCTGCAGTACCAGACCCCAGTGGAAGATATTGGAGAAACTTCAAATCCTGCCACTGAGCTGCTGAGTGACTTGCCAAGTACTATCTGCAAAGATTTATTGGTACATTGCTTTGCATTTGTCATAGTCCAAGGCAGCAATCAAGAGAAGGTGTTTTCCTACCTTCTTTCCCAAGTGAAAGAACCCACACCAACTCCAGATTGTAATAAATAAGCCTGGCTCTGGAACCCCATCCCTCATGGGGCACTTTGAGACCCATTCCTCATAATGTATACTAATGGGAGTTGCCACTTGGTCTTATCATCAAAATATTGAGGCTCCAGCTGAGAAGTGGGCAAGAACTGCACAACTAGAAAAGCAAGATCTATTAACATATTTCCCAAGGGACTTGACTAGTTCTGGGAAAGTAAAGGCAGCAGAGAAAAGCCTGGTATATATTAAACAGAGAGGATACAGACAAGAAAAGCAGGGTCTAACACCTCAAAGGGACAACCCCTGTATCCTTCATCCTCAAATAAATACAAATATTTATTAAGACTATATACTCTGTACCCCTAAGCACCTTACTTTTCAAGTATGGATCCATGGATTTCTGTGAACCTTTCAAGATGTCTGTATTTCTAGGAGTTACATTTTTTTTGAGGGTAATAAATACCATATGTGCTACTTAAAAAAAAAACCCTGACCTTTATTGAGTGCTCACTATGCACTAGATACTATCTAAACACTTTACACACATTAGCAACTTTCAGCCCCAAAACAACACTCTGAGGCATATATGCTGTTAGCCTTATTTTATGGAAAGAAAACGGAAGCTTGGCCATGAGGTGGGATTCTAGTCAAATTAAAGAGTTTGATTAACCACAAATAGCAATGGTACAATCTGTCCATCCACAGAGCTCCCATTCATGGACAGTACATGGTCAGCCTTCTCTAAATTATGTTGGAGGACACCAGGAATTAAAGTAGGAGAACCCTAAGAGGAAAATATAACCCACACCAAAGGGTTGAGGACAACTTACAGAAACCATACATATGTAGACACCAAATAGTTAAAATACAGACTTCCACAGGCAGGAGGGAGAACTTCCTGTTACACAGGAAGTACTCCTAGAGGAGTATTTTCAGGCTTAAAGGGAGATTCTTCATGAGGAAACTCAGATTCAGAGCTCCTTTTGTTCCATTCAATGAATAACAGCTATTAGTTTTTTCACCTAATCCTTTTGTACAGGGTCTCTATGAAAATTCAACTAAAATAATTCTTTCAGGTATTATCAGGAAGTACAGAGCGTGGCTGGAGAGCCAGGGCTGTGCAGGAGCAAAGCCCCTTCCTAGCTGGAGTGAAGCCATGTGGTCAGCCAGAGATTCTGTCTGGCTGTCTTGTCTGCTCAAAGCTGGCAGAGTTCTATATATTACTCTTACAGAAGACACCAGTCCTTTACAAGCAGTTGGGGATGAGGTGGGATTCTAGTCAAATTAAAGAGTTTGATTAACCAAGTTCTCCTTTAGTTGTTCCGTGAACCAGAGAAGGGCAGTGCATTATTCCTGTAGCTCCCCTGTGAATGTGACTGGGACTTCAAGGTTCCTACATAAAAATAGTTTCACATGACAAATATTAAGATCATTGAGCTCTCACTGGGTGGAGTTTATTCCACAGTAATATTCCCTTAGGTTCACACAGCACTTAGCTGTTCAAATTATATTCACATGTGTGATTGAACTGATTCTCCCAAAAACCCTGGGAGGTGGGTATTAATTATCCCCATGTCCCAGATGAGGAATTATCCCTTATCACTTGCCTAAGTTCCCACAAAAAGGAAGTGGCAAAGGTGGGGCTGAAATAACTAATGTAAACACCTTTTACGCAGAGAAATTTAAGAAGCTATTCTATCTCTTTGCACAGTGGCCGAAGTACAGAATTACAACAGGCTTCCACAGTGGGCGTGTTCCTTGGGTCTCATTTGCAGTGAAGGTCTGGGTTTCTCCTAAGGAATTCAATACTAAAAATCCCTTGAGAGCAGGGTCACCCTCTCTCCCGTCCACCATAAATTGGGCATGGGAAAGCCTCAGTAATCTGCAGGACACACTGCAGAGGGCTGGCCCAAACGGAACCCTCTCCCTGTCTCCAAGTTTTCTGACAGAGCCCACTGGGAGACATAGGAGCCTCCCCAAATCACCCCCATCCCTTCTTGCTCATATTCCTGAAAATGAACCCCTCTCTGAGTGAACCGGTTCAGGCCAACATGAGCTCAAAGGTCACCAAAGGGCAAAGTGTATCTTCCCATATTCTGTGCTCAGGTCTTGGGCTGTAAATCTCTTTGCCTCTCCATCTAGATACCAGGTCCTGATACCTGTTTATCCCAACATTGCCCCTGCCAGACGTCCCCTTACTTCTGGTATCTTCCTGTCCTTGAATTCTTGGCATTTCTTTTGGTGCTTGTCAATCTCTGTAGATCCCTGACACCTCCTCTGTGTTGACATTTGCTAACTCTCTTACCTAATCCTGCCTTTTGGAGCCAGATGCTTCATAACTTCTCCTCCCTTGTCTGGCTCACCTGTCTCACCACCCACCTCCTTCTTGTCTCTGCCACCCATGCCGCAGTAGGACACCATCATAGTATCTATTTGCCTTTCATTCACTTCACAAGCAATCACTAAGCAAAACAGGGCGCCCTGCTAGGCACTGCTGTAGGACACAATCTTTGGCTCTACCATTAATCAGTGAATTACATGTAACCTGGGTTAAATGATTTCATGTTTATATTCCTGTCTTCCAAATAGACAATATGCTCCTGAGAATAATGACCATGTCTCATGTTGTTCCATTTTTTTCTCCTACCTCACCCCAACTATGGTGCTCCACACCCAGCCTTCCTCCGATGCTTTGCCAGGAAAGAGGCCAGCACACCATCCTGCCTATTTTTAATATTATGATTTATACTGCTTTTCTCCAATTGTCTACCTGTAAAATAAGCAGATGGCAAGCCTCCTTGCTACTGAGGAAGCAAAGGGACTTGCATGCAATCCCACCTGGGAAAGCAGGTGGAAACTTACCTCTCTCATCATCATCCACCCTGCTGCATGATGCCTTCCACAACTGGGTTGGATCATGTCTCTTTCCCCTTGAATATCTTCAAGAATTTTCCATTTCTTTGGCTCAGCTTAGCAAAGTATTCAGCACCCTGACATACCAGGTAGTAGCTGAGAATACAGACACAGTAGCCAGTCGGCTTGTGTTCATACCCCAGTTTTACTGCTGGCCGCTCATGTGACCTTGGGAAAAGCACTTAATTGTTCAGAGTAATGGCTAGCTTATGGGGTTATGGTATGGATGAAAAAGTTACTAGGAATTCATATCTTTTGTGGTGGTTTTACAATACAACCACAAAATTCTTTAACCTCCTATCTTCAAAGGGTGCCTATGAGCACCATTCACCTCCCCTTGAGCATGGAAAGTACTCAGTGACTTCTTCCTAATGAACAGAAAGTGGTAGAAGTAACAGTGTATGACTTCGAGCACTAGGTCAAGTAAGGCACCGTGCTTTCCAGCCTACTCCTCTCTGTAGGGTCCCTCCTCTGGAAGCTGGCTGCCGTGCTGTGAGGGTGCTCGAGCAGCCCGATGGCGAGGTCCACGTGGCAAGGAAATGAACCTGCCAACAGTCACGTGAGCCAGATGTCTTCAAAGTGGATCCTCCAGCCCCAGTTGAATCCTTGGCTATGGCAGCCCCGCAAATCTCATCTGTAAGCTCATGAGAGACCTTGAGCTAGAACCGCCTAGCTAAGCCATTCCTATTTGCTGACCCAGAGAAATTGTATGAGGTAATAAATATTTGTTGTTTTAAACTATAATATTTGGGATAATTTGTTTCATAGCAATAAATAACAGTTACATATGGGAAGAACTGATATATGTAAAGAGTTAAAAAAGAGACTTAAAATAGTGCCTGGCACTTAGAAAGCACTAAGTATTAGTATTTTTTTATATTACAACCACACTAAGCTATGTACTATCCTACACGCTTATCAGATATTTTAGAAATTTGGTAAAAACAATTTGAGGATCAAATAAATGATGATTTTATGGATTATAATCCATTGAATAAAATAGAAATTCATTGTCACCTAAATTCTGAAGAAAAAAAAAAAAAGAAATCCATGAGTCTGTGTTGATATAAATGAGTGAATGAATGAACAAATGAACAAACAAATAAAGGAGAAGTGAAAGCTCTACCTTGCAGAATTTCAAATAATAAATATAGGAGTGATGGGATTATAAAATCATCATTGACAGAACATGATGCTAAAACTATAGAGTGAAAGTTTGAAGAGGAGCAGAATATTTACATAGTCTCAAAAAATTCCTGCAAAGTTTTATTAAATACTACTTAATTAATGAGTACAAAACACTTGCTAATTAACTATGCAATGGAGAAGCCTGGCAGACACTATCTTAATCAAATGATAAATGTCAATATCACTGATAATGGAATAAATCAATATCATGTGCCTCTTGATAGGATACACTGAGAACTCCCATGGGGCAGAGCCTGTCTTGTGCATCCCTTTATCCCCACAGCACCTTGTGGAGCAGCAGTTCTTACTTCCTGGGCACTGTGTGCCAGACATTGCACCAAGAAGCACAGGACACATCTCAGCTCATTTGATCTTTACAACAACTCCAGGCTCTGAGACATGAAACAACCTGCTCACGGTCACATAACTGGTGAGAGGTACAGGTAGGAGACAAGTCCTGCTCTGTCCATCCCTACACTAGGCTGGCTCCTTGGGCGCTCAACAAATGTCAGATCCAGTCCTTTACGCAGCTCCAGGAGGTTTCTGGGAAATAGAGCAGTTGCCCCCAAGACAGAGCTACATTCTCCTCCCTTCCTCTGATCAGTAATCAGAGGGGTGAAAAATGCTAGATATAGAGTCTAAAGGCTCTATAACTTAGCTCTAGTTCTCATGCACAGGCAACTTACTCATGCTTGCTGGGTCTCCATTCCCACCAACTTTGAACCAAGGCAGTAGTTTTCAGGCTTCTTTTAGCAGCCAAATTTTTTCAAGGAAAAACTTTTTCACAAAACCTTAATTTATGATAGCAGTATTATTTGCAATAGCCAAAAGGTGAAAACAACCCAATGCCTGTGGACCGATGAATGGATAAACAAAATATGTGTTACACAAACAATGGAATATTACTCAGCTTTAAAGAGGAAGGAAATTCTGACCCATGCTGCAACATGGACAAATCCCAAAGACATTATATTAAGTGAAATAAGTGAGACACAAAAGGACAAATACCATTTGGTTCCACTTATGTAAGGTCCATAGAGTAGTCAAATTCATAAAGACAAAAGTAGAATGGTGGCTGCCAGGGACTGGGGAAGAGGGAAATGGGGAATTAGTGTTTAATGGGGACAGAGTTTCAGTTTGGGAAGATGGAAATTTTCAGCGATAATAGATGGAGGTGATGGTCACATGAGAGTGTGAATGTTTTTAATACCAATGAACTGTATATTTGAAAATGGTTGAAGTGGTAAATTCTATGCATATTTTACCACAATTAAAGAAATAAACATCTCAGGATATGCAATAGATGAAGTAAAAATTGAGAATGGGGTATGAACATGTTTCCTTAACACCCACTCACTCCACCACAGGTGACTGCAAAGAATCCTTCTCCCTGAGGAACACAGGGACTATTTTAATCCCAGTATTTGGGGCTCTGGGAGCAGAGCCTGTCTGTGGAGCTGCTGCCTATCATTTCAAATCCCTCTGTTGCCCTTGCAGGCCACTGTGGTGAAGCCCATGGGATAAACCAGAGTTAGGACAATCCTTCCCCGTGGGGACAAGGGCTCCAGGACCATCTGGCAGGTGGGAGCACACATGGGGGAAGCTGGCTTTGGGTGAAGCTTTGAGGGTGGGCAAAACTAGGAAGCATGAGCAGTACAACCTGGTGGCACAGGCTGGACTTGTCCGTGGCTTCCTGTCCAGATACTGGGTGAGTCGATTAACCTCTCTGAGTCTCCATTTCTGCTTCTGTAGAAGGGAATGATAAGAGGAGTGTCTATCTCATAGAGTATGTTGAAGATGAAATGAGATAATGTACATGGAAGTGTCTGATGTCTGGCACAGTGTGAAATGAATCAAAGTGTTGTGAAGAACCCCACGACAATGACCTGTAGTGGTCAAGGGCTGGGCTGTGGAGGCAGGTCAAATTTCAGTCCCAGCTCTGCCACTTACTAGCTGCATGATTTTGAGACAATTATTTACCTGATCTGTGCTTCACTTTCCTCATCTATAAAGAGGGTGAGCCATAAAAAGTGGGTGCATATTTTAGGAAGACTAAATAAATGCACCAACAGAGGTAAGGTTCTCAGACCAGTGCCTTGCACAGTGAAATTATTCAATAAACGTGAACCATTACTATTAGCATTGCCTGCCCCAGGCCTGTCTGCCCAAGTTGCCTAAGGCAGCAGCCCTGGCTGAGACAGTGGGACAGAGCCCACATGACAAGGTCTCATCTGTTGGAGCCAAACCCAGATTAGAGCCAGCCAAACTGAACACGGGCTGGGCATCTGCTCCCACAGCCCAGCACCCCCACTCTGAGGGGACAGGACACTTTCAACCAGCTACTCCAGGCAGAGGCAGCAGGGCCTGGGGGCCTCCTCAAGGGCAGGTCAGCTGGGGCACCAGCTCAGAAGGAAATAAGATTGTCTTCCAGTCTTTCCTCAAAAACAAGCAAAGGGTGTGGGCCCCTCCTGGGCCTAATATTTGCTCTGTTTACAGTCTGGACCAAAGGTATTTTGAAAATGAGGCTGCCTCTTTGCTTTCCCCTTGGTCTCCACCTGTGGCTCACCACTGAAGGCAGCAGACTGAATTTAGGCTGCTCTGCTGCTCAGGCATAGCTGAAAGGCTGCTGTTGCAAAGCACAGAGGGCAGGGGCAGTAGGGGGTCTGGGGAGGTCACAGGGAAAAGGAGGCTCACCCCACTAAAGGGCTTCTGAAGACTGCTGCACTCCTGGCCATCGGCCTGGCCTGAATGACTGCAAGGGTCTTTGCTGCATACCTCCAGCAAGCCCCTTGGGACAGGTTGTGAACCAGGGCCTGTGCCTTAGCCAGGCTGGGATGAGTCAGAGACCCCAGGATCCCAACAGTGGGAAACACTCATAGGAAACTCTGACATTCCCAGTGGAAACCCTTATTGTCACCACTGAGGTAGACTCAGCTCAACTCTTTGCAGATGAGGAAGTTGGGGCCTATTGTTTCCATTTAATGTGCACCTACTATGCCAGGATTATATGAAGCGCCTTGATGGGGCATCTCCTTTAATTCCTACCAGCAACCATAGCTTCTATGTTATTTCAAGTTACATAGCTGGTAAATGGCTTGTCAGGACTTGAGACCAGGCTGATCTTTTTTAGGACCCCATGTATTTAAACACCATAATCTACCATACAAATTGGGGAAATGAATTGCTCAAGACTGCCAGTACCCATGCTGGTACTGAGCTTGGGCCCAAAAATCCCTGACACCCAGAACAGTTTGCGTGTGCGCGCGCGCGCACACACACACACACACACACACACACACACACACACAGTTATTCTGAAAAATACCTCTCATGGAGACATTAGGTGTGGCAACTGCTAAGCTTCTCCTTGTTAGTTGAGCACTATCACTTTTCTTGCTACACAAGAAAGCTTGTCACATAAATGTCACAGCCACTCTGTACTCCAGTTGGTCTATATTATTATCAGTGTCCATAATATTCATTCTATACCTGTTAACTGATTTCCCTGTGATCCTCATAGAAACCCTCCTTTTACAGACAACAAAACAGATAAAGTCCCACGCTTGGTAAATAATCCACATGGAGGTTCCCTGCGGTTCCAGATCCAGTGCCCAGCCATGCCTGATTCCCTGTGCAGTCTCTGGCCCACAGGCCTGGCCTCCTGGTGAGAGGAGTCCCACGGTCCCCTCAGTTTTGGAGTCGGCCCTGGAGCTCCCCTTGGGGGATTCAGAGACAAGCTGGGGTTAGCGAGGGTGCAAGGCCAGGCTTTGGATCCAGAGACGTCCCTAGGGCCCGGGTCGCCTGCCAGTTCCCAGTGCCATGTTCCGAGGGAGAACAGCCCCCAGCAGAGGAGTATCCTCCTGAAGTCTTCTCCTGCTGGGAAAGGAGGGTCGTGCCATCTGGGAAGGGGCCATGCTGGGATGAGGCACCCACCACGATAGCCAGCACATCAGGCAGCCATGGAGTCCTTCCTGGGGAAGGCCCTGGCACGGTTCCAGAGAGCAGGCTGAAGTTTATGAGCCCCTTTCCTGTCCTCTGGCTTCTCCTCAACTCCCCACCTCCACCATCCCTCTGAGACAAACCCTACCCAAGGCATCTTTCTGCCCTCTCTGTTCTTTCACACTTTCTGATCCCTCTCCTGTATCTTCTGTCTCTTCTGCTGCAAAGATGCCACCTCATGGGCTTGGCCCTTTTCAGGGCTCTGATCATGTTACTCCTCCTGCTTAAAACATGTATGTGGCTTCCCTCGGTTCTCAGGATGAAAAGCCAAGGGCCTTACCAGAGCCTTCAGACCCTGCATGTGTTTGTCCTGCTAACCTTTCCAGTGCCTCTCCAACCCTGCGTCAGCCACTGGCCATTTTTCAGTCCCTCCATCCCGGAACCTTTACACATGCTGTTCGCTTGGTCTGGCATGATCCTTACCTGGTTAATCTATCTTTCAAGTCATCATTCCTCCTTCCCTGAATGCTCAGTCTGAGTCAGATCCTTTGTTAAATGCTCTTACAAATCTAAATTCTGCTCCTTCGAAGTCTTACCTCAGGTTGTAATTATTATCCCATATATGTGATTATCTGATTAATAAGGAAGAAAACCCTCACAAGAATGGGCACTGTTATCTTTTTTCACTTCTCACTGCATCCCCATCACTAAGTACGTGTTGAATGAGTAAATGAACAAATCTCTACCTACTGCCTAAGGCCAAGTCTAGACTCTTCTGTGCAGCAGTCTCCAATGACGGCTGCCCATCTCCCAGCTCTCAAATGGTTGCTCTACAGCCTCACTCAGCAGGCTTCTTATCTTCCTCTGAAGGCCACCAGCCCACTAGGCTGTGAGCTCCATGACGGCCGGCAGGCACTGTGTCTGTCTCCTTCACCTCTGTAACCCCAGTACCTAGCATTTTGGATCCGACTTGTGATTCAATAAATATTTGTTGAATGAATGACTTCCCATCCTTAGAGCCATCTGTGCCAGAACGTGAGATGGTCCCACAAATTTTGTTCCCCCTTTCATCCACAGGGACAGAGTGTGAACTGGGGTCACAGCTGCCCCAGACAGAAATTCCCCAGCTTTCCTTGCAGCTAAAGGTGACACTGTGACTAAGTGGGATGTGAGTGGACACCATGGGACCCAGCAACAGCAGGTAGGTGAATGCAACATCCTAGAAAATGGCAAAGCCATAATATGGAAGGAAACCAGGTTCCCAAATGACCCCATGGGGCAGAGCCTCTCTGACAGCTGGAGCCAGTGGGGCTCTTATGTGAGAGAAATCAATGGGCATCATATTTAATCATAATACATTTGGGTGTCTCTAACACATCCTCATCTACGGACCTCCAAAGCACACCCCTACGAGCAGCTGTGGACTTAGCTGTGGACACCACTTCCTCATGACACGCACTCTTGCCCTTGTCTGGAATGAGGTGAACATCCATGCTAATGACCAATTGTCACCTTGACCTCATTTCTTTGACCTCATTAATCTCGCACTATTTCACTCCGCCCCTCCTCATATGGCCCTGCCCTGACCTTGTCATCTCCTAGGAACTGCCCTACCTCTGAAATCCTGAACCGAAAAAGTCTTCTTTCTAGTTGCAACCTCTCATCCCTTGATTTCTGCTACTACCTGGCACCCAACCACCCCTATTCTCCAGCCTCCTCAAGGCTTCTAGTCCTAGGGTTCTCCATCCTTTTTGTGAACTGGTAGCCCTGAGAGACAGGACCTACTCACAGTCAGCAGCTCCCTATGCAGTGATTGACACTGGCTGGGAGAGGAGGACAGCATCCGCAGAGGCTGTGTGTGGTCCTCCAGCGGGCTCCTTCCCGTAGCCATCCTTTCTGCCCCCCTGCGGCCCTCGCCTGGCCTGCCATTCTCTCCCACAGCTCCCACTGGGATCATCCCACAGGATGATCATTTGCCTGCTGGTTTTCCCTCTCCTGCCTCTTCATTCCCTCTCTCTCATTCCCCACTGCTAGTTCCCCTCTGAACTGACCCACTGGACATGGGGTATTCCCAGAGCATCATTTCTCTTGCTCCTCTCCACTCACATCTTCTGTTTGCCTTGAGTGACCTTGCCCGTGTCGGTGCCTCTGTTCACACACATGCTGACAACGCCCACACCCACGGCTTATTCCCCGACCTCGCTCCCAAGCTCCAGAGGCTGACTCCAGGACAGCTGCCAGACACTTTTCACCCTTGACACATCCACGCAAAACTGAGCATCCTCTGCCACACCCCTAAATGTAAGGCTTCCACTGTGTTCCATGTCTTTAGTAATGGCACTCAACACACACTTGGAGAATGAACGGAGGTGTGAATAGTTCGGCAGCATACATTCAATTTGGACAGGCGTGGGAAGGATGTGCTGGATGGAGGGAACATCAGAGAGAGAGTGAGGAGGTGGGTGTGAGCATGAAGCGACTGGCAGACAGCAAAGAGGCCAGCCTAGAAAGAAGAGAAGTTGCAACCTACATTCCTTTGCCAAGTCCCTGGCTTTCGGTTGTCTCCATCCTTGGGATGTGCTAGTTTTAAAGAACATCCTCAGAAGTCCCAGATGCAACAAAAGAAGGAGGAGAAAACAGCTCTCAAACTCAGCTCTGCAGCATCTGCTGAAGACCATCCCACTTCACAATGGAAAAAGCAAAAACCATTTTCTTCACTTCCAAACAAGAGCCCCAGACAAAGTCTACTTGTCCTGGGGATACCATGCTGTTTTCTTCCCACCCTACTCCTCCCTCAGCACCTCCTCCAAGCTCACTTGGTAGATGCAGGTGGGAACAAAATGGACCCAAGGAATGGCAAGAAAAACTCCCTAATGACAAATCACAGTAGTTATAGCATGTGTACAGTCCTTTCCAATTCACAAAGTATTTTTTTCATAAGCATTAGCTCATGAACTCCCCATCGCAATCCTCCGCAGCTGGGGCCACTCTCCCTCTTCTGCTGAGGAATGTGTGAAAGCCTGGAGAGGTTAAGAGATTTGTCCAAGGATGCAACTAGCAAGGGGCAGGACCCTGTGTCAATGGGAGACGTTACCAAGTAACCAGTCAAGCCCAAAATGCATGGCTTGTCTTTTTAGTTCCAAAGCTCATCAGAGAGAACTTTATCCCCAGGCCTGTTCAGCTCTAGCTTTGATCTGGACAAACTCAGACATTTCTGTGGACATTTCATCCTAAAGCCACATTTTTGCTTGTGGCAGAGACCCAGCCTTTCTGCTCTGCTGTTAGCAGCTGCTGCTAGTCTGCTTGGGAAGTCCCCTGTCAGGGCAGCAGCACCCCCATGCATTCAGGAGCCCCAATGAGGCCCTGCTGGGGAGCCTTGTGCTCATGCACCACAACTAGAGCCAGAACCCCACACACTGTGCACAAGCACAATGTGCAGTCCCTGCATCTGGTTTCAAAACCAAGCCTTTGTTTTATTTCACCTGCAGCTGTTTAATGACATTCAAAGGCCCAAAGGTGGCAAAATAAATTTACCTGAAACAAAAGACACCTATGTAACCCTTAGAGCTCCAAATGGAGACTTCTTTCTGGGTTTACAGCAATTCCTCTGTACCTGCTTGGAGGCAAGTCAACTAAAAGATGTTTCTGAAGCCACATAACCTGTTAAGTGATAACTTGTTCCTGCAGATATGAGTAAAATGGGAAGGACGAAGAGCATGAGCAATTTTTTCCTGGACATATCTCCTCAGGCAAGGGAAACAAAAAGGAACAAGTGGGATTACATCAAACTAAAAAGCTTCTGTACAGTAAAGGACACCATCAGCAAAACCAAAAGGCAGCCTAGTATGGGAGAATATATGCATAAAAGAGATTAACATCCAAAATACATAAAGAACTCATATGCCTGAACACCAAAAAACAAATAACCCAATTAAAAAATGCATGGAGAACCTGAACAGACATTTTTCCAAAGAAGAAATTCAGGCTGTCAACAGGCACATGAAAAGATATTCCACACGCTAATTATCAGGGAAATGTAAATCAAAACCATAATGATATTACCTCACACCAGTTAGAATGGCCACTATCCAAAAGACAAGAAATAACAAGTGTTGCTGAGGATGTGGAGAAATGGGAATCCTCCTATACTGTTGGTGGGAATGTCAATTGATGCAGCCACTGTCAAAAGCAGTATGGAGGTTCTAAAAATAGAAATACCATATGACCCTGTAATTCTACTTCTACAAATTTACCCATAGAAAACAAAATCCCTAATTTGAAAAGATACATGCACTCCTATGTTTATTGCTGCACTATTTACAATAGCAAAGATATGGAACCAACAAACATGTCCATCAATAGATGAATGGATAAAGAAGATGTGATACATATGCATAATGGAATACTATTCAGCCATAAGAAGAAAAGAAATCCTGCCATTTGCTACAACATGGATGGACCTAGAGGGTATTATGCTCAGTGAAATAAGCCAGGCAAAGAGAAGTACCATATGATTTCACTTACTTGTGGAATACAAAAATAAAACAAAACAAAAGGATCAAAACAGCTGTAGACTCATAAACACTGAGAAGTGACTGGTGGTTACTATGGGGGCAGGATTGGAATGGGTGGTTGAAGAGGGTGAGGGGAATAAAGAGGCACAGGAATTCTCAATCATAATATAAGTTGGTCACGGGGATGGTAGCACAGCACAGAGAATATAGCCAATGATTCTGTAGTATCTTCCTGTGTTGACAGATAGTGACTGCACTAGTGGAAGTGAGATTTAACAATTGATTTAACTGTTGGACCACAGTGTTGTATACTTGAAACCAATATAAGATTGTATATCAGTGATACTTCAATAAAAAATAAAAAGGGAAGGAAGAAAAAGGAAAGGCTATCGGTTTACAATCTCACTTTCAACCATGTTTGGGTCCCTACTTTGTGCCAGACACTAGCAATATAAATATGCATACAGTTGTCCCTTGAACAACATGGGTTTGAACTGCACAGGTCCACTTAGACATGGACCTTTTTCAACAAATATATTGGAAAAATTTTTGGAGATTTGTGACAATTTGAAAAAAACATTTTCTTTTCTCTAGCTGACTTCGCTGTAAGAATACAGTGTATAATACACAAAACATACAAAATATGTGTTAATCAACTGTTTATGTTTTTCAGTAAGACTTCCACTCAACAGTAGGCTATTAGTAATTAAGTTTTGGGGGAGTCAAAAGTTATATGTAAATTTTCAACTAGGTGAGGCGCCAGTGCCCCTAACCCTCGTGTTGTTCAAGGGTCAATTTTATTTATATTCCAAATTAACAGTTATTAATTAATTATTAATAATCATAAATATAAATAAATAAAAAATAAAAATAATAATTATTAACAGCTTGAACCCTAGAGCCAGAGCACAAGGTGCCTGTGAGTCCCTTGCTCCCAACATTCACAGGCCTGCACCAAGGTGAGAGCACTATTTCAGTCTTTACTGGCATGTTGCCCCCACCCCCACACCAGATGCTCTTGTGCAGTGCACAGCCAGCACAACCGTATGTGGTAGCAATGATTTCAATCCTGACTTTGCCATTTACTGTGTAACATCAGGCAAGTTTCTGAGCCTCTCCATGAATCTATATCTTCATCTAGAAGAAGACAATAGTAGTAGTAGTATCTTTCTTATAATGTCATGGAAGATGAAATGAGATAATGCATGGGAAGTTCTTAGCACAGAGCCTGGCTGCAAGGAAGCATTTTTTAAGTACTATTGCTATCATTATGTATGAGACCTAGTTCCTGCCCTCATGAAGTTTACAGTCCAGTGGGAGAGACAGACTGTAGAAATATTACATCTGTTTACATGTAAGGGTGGGTGGAAGAGTGGCAGGACATGAGTCAGGAAACTGCTCCTGAAGGATGAGTAGGAATTCACCAGGCAGAGAGTAAGGGGACGTTGGGATGGGAAGGGAGAACACTGAAGGCTTTGAGAACAGTATGTTCAAAGGAAATGAGGCATTACATGTCATTGCACATTCCACAACAGTGAGGAGTTCCTGCACAATTAACTAATTATGCATTTTTGCTGAGCTCAGGTGTGTGGTAACAGAGCAAATAACTCCCTCTAGGTGCCAAACTTACCTGAGTCTGGACACTTGACTTTGAAATTCAAAGTAGCTGTACTTTGGGCCAATTAGGCTAAAGCTTTTTGAAGTAGGCAATGGCCTCAATTAACCATACCACTTTTAGCAGGTTTGCAGGGACCTGGGATCTACCTGGTAGAGCATGGCCGAATCAGGGCTCCACTGGGCAACTCCTAGCAGCAGTTCAGTGCTTCCCTGAAGGGGAGGATGGGGCAGCAGAAAAAGCTCTGCAAGTCAGGACACCTGGGACCTAGTTCCTCCATTGAGGAAGTCCCCACCCCCCTTCCTGAGCCTCAGTTTCTTCACCTGCAAGACGAAGGGCTTGGGCTAGAGCTTCTTCAAACAGAGAGACAGTACACCCTAATGGCTTGGAGTCTGAACTTAAGTCACACAGACCTGTGTTGGACATGTGTTGAAGGTAAAAAGAGGATTTAATTTTTATAACGCGCCTCATGCAGTGACAGACCCATAGGAAGCACTGAAGAGAAGACAAGAGGTTTTTATCCCAGCCACTGAAACAGTGCTGGTATGTGGGATGTGCTGATGAATGTCTCAGAATGAACAGCCCCTCAGCCTCATACTCTTCAAGTCTATAAGCAGAAAGCCTTTTGACACTTGGAGAGTCTTCAAGCTTGCAGAAGCCCTGAGCCAAGGGCAACAAGATGAACTTGAGCAACTTCAGACTCAGTAATATTGTCTTCCCGTTTGGCTTGAATGGGTTTTCTGGATTTTTTACATGGAAAACATTCACATGACAACCCCAGAGTGGTGGTGGCAGGGAAGGGGAGGGGAGGAATGGAGTGGAAATTAACTGGTGATAGAAACCAGAAGAGTTTTCTTAAGAGGCCAAAAACTGCAAAAGAATTTGAGTCACACCCTGACACACAAAAAATAGGCCAACAGAACAGAGTGGGACTTCTCGTTACAAGCTGTCAATGGTTCTTCATGGCTCCTCATAGGCAGAAGGATTTATGGCATTTTCCCCAAAGACTCATGGACATTCACTGTTACTACTACCGTGAGTAACACTGAAGCCGATCCTTATAAAGTGCTCCCATCATACCCCTTACTCCTCACCTCTGTCCAGCAAGGTGGACATGCTCATTCAGCCATTTCACAGCTGTGGACACTGAGGTTCAGTGAGGTCAAGGGACTTGCCCAACGTCACACTCTGCAGTAGTCTGAGCTCAGGCCTCAGACTCCTGGTGGGTAAGGAGCACTTTCAAGGTCCTGAGGAGTGCTATGAAGTGGCCTGGGAACACACACCATCATCATGCCCCAGCTTGCTAAGGGTCAGGGCATGAGACTTGGTTCTGTTCAGTTCCTCTGCAGGAGGAGAGCTCAGCATCTGCTGAGTGCCAATCACACCCCTGGGCAGCCAGCTCCGCCTGCAGCCTCTCTCCATGGGCCGTGTCCTGCTGTAAATGACCTGTCAAGGCCCACTCTCACAACCAGACATCGCTCTACCAGGGTCCTGCAAGCCCGGGAGGCCCCCTGTGGCCACCATGGAGCATTAGGAGAACGTGGAAAGGTCTTGGCGAGCTAATGCCCCTCTCCCTTGCTCCTGGAAAAGGATCTAAAGAATGTGCTACTCCTCAGGTCACCCAGCAAGAGCTCAGCTGCCCTTGAACCATCTGACCTGCTCCAAGTTCAGGGACAGCAGTGAAGGCATGGAAAAAGCATAGGAAGGAAGTCAGAAGATTGAGACTTAAATCCCAGCGCAGCTACTTACAACAATCAGGGAGTATCTGTGACCCTCAGTCTCTGCTCTCCAAAATGGGAATGTTCCCAGTGCTAACCTCCCAGTGTGGTCCTGACGGTCAAATAGATAATAAATGAGAAAGCCTTTGGTAAAGTGGAAAGCCCTACAAAAGCATGACGTGGGATTACTGGTACTATCCCTTGCCCAGCTCTATATCAGTTGGAAGGATATCAAAACGTTTCTTACAAAAATCTTATTAAAAGTCTTATTAGAGTCTAATTTAAATATTATAAAATTTTTATTTTTAAACTCTTTGCCAGGATGCCTCAAAATAGCCCATGGCCAAACTAAATGGGATATGGAGAAGCCTGATAGCTAAAGAAAGCATAGTGACCCATTATCAGAAGTGAGAGGTTCCGCAGGTATTGCTGGACTACTGCATTAGTTTCATGGGCTGAAAAAACAAACCACAAGCTGGGTGGCTCAAACAACAGAAATGCATTGCCCTTATTGCCCTTTTCTGAGGGCTAGAAGTCTGGGATCAATGTGTCAGTAGGCTTTGTATCTTTGGGGGCTGTGAGGGACAGACTTGCCAAGCTTCTGGTCATTTGCTAGAAAACTGTGGCATCCTTGGCTTCATCGCCCCCATCTCTGTCTTCGTCTTTACACAGCATCCCGTGTGTGTGTCCAAATTTCCCCTTTTAATAAACTCACAAGTCATACTGGATTAGGGCCCACCCTAATGACCTCATCTTTATTTGATCATCTGCAAAGACCCTATGTGCAAATAAGGTCACATTCACAGGTACTGAGGGTCCAGAATTTCAGCATCTTGTCGAGGAACACAATCCAACCCGTAACAAATGCCTTCCCCCAACTCTCTGGGTCCTCGGCTCACGTCTGCCTCCCCACGTGTCTACCTTACTCATCTGTTTTCCATCAAGCTCTGGCTGGCCACTGCAGAGTGTTCACTCCATGACTTTAAGATTAACCCATTACCACCCCCCAGGAGCTGGTGGCCTCCTGGGCACTTGATGGAGGAGCTCCAGAGACAACATCATAGGTTTAAAAAGAAAAAGTGCACAGGTTCTCATTCACCACGGTGGAGAGAGCTATGGCTAGGGATCAGGAGCGTAGCTAGAAGGGACAGCCAAAGACAGCATATGCCCTGGAACAAGGCCACTGTGAAGGGGCCATTGCAGAGGCTGCGTCTAGCAGAGCAGATTAGACTCGAGGTGGCATGGGGACGCCACAGGCAGGGAGGCCAGGAAGAAAAGTAAACAGAGACAAAGTCATGTGAGAGGAAGCTGGGAAGCTACCAAGGCCAACAGGAGAAGCAGCAGGGCATGGCTCACTGCCATGGAACCTTGAGCACTGTACACTGCAGCCAGCCGAGTCAGCTGGGCTGGTGCAGCGACCCTGGACATCTGCAGCCCAGGACAACTGCCAGTGGGGAGGTTTGGCCACATTTGGCCCGGCACTGTGCAGAATACTTCCTGCTAGGAGGCAAAAGAGAAAGTTCCAGCCAACTGAAACAGGCAGCCTTGCATGCTGATGTCCGTAACCGTCACCGATGAGAGTACGGAGGAAGAACTTCCATGTTGAGTCAAATGTCCTGACGCTGGTTCTATGTCCAGCTCTGGCAGGCCCCAGATGGCGGGAGGCTCCTTGTTTAAATGGTCTTGAGGTACTGGCAGTGAAACAGCTGACCTCTTTCAGAGGAGTGTCTGTTTGAGAATCGCTGACACCCAGCAAGATATGCAAGCATCCCCCAAATAAAATAAAATAATAGTTCCTGCACTTAAGCAGTTCACTGGTCAGTGGTAGAAACAGCTGAACAAAGGCACAGTTTGAATAGACTGGAATATGTGCCAGGATGGAAAAAGCAACAGAGGAGAAGTAATAAACTGGGGCTGGGGGTAGTAGGATGCTCCCTAGTAGGCAAAATGAAGAGACAGATTATCTAAGTACCAAACTTCTTTCAACCCTTCCAACATGCCGACTCTGCCACATTCAGTGGCTTCAGGCATGCTGTTCTTTCTGCCTGAATGCTGTTCCCTACCCTTCGAGCACCCCTCCCCATTCTTCAGGCTACTTCCTGAGACCTCTTCATCACCCTAGCCATCTGACTCCATACCTGCCATTATTGTCCCTCCCAGACACTGCTCTTCACCTCCATAGGATGTATAGCAATTCCATATTGTGTTTATTGGCTTGTTTTCTTTTTAATGTCACCCCCAGGGGCTATAAACTCCATGAGCCTAGGGACCAAAGTTCATCCCCACTGCATCTGCAGCCCAGCACTGGGTACATGGTAAAGCTCAAAAAGTGATTATCAGCCCAACCATGTCCATGTCCATGTCCACAACAGGATTCACTATAGCCAAAGGGTGGAAATGACTCAAGTCTCCATTGACAGATGTATGGATTAAAGAAATCTGGTCTATAAATACAATGGAATATTTTTCAGCCTTAAAAATGAAGGAACTTCTGACACATGCTACAACATGGATGAACCTTGTGAACATTACACTAACTGAAATAAACCAGTCACAAAAAGACAAATACTGTATGGTTCCAATTACATGAGGTTCCTAGAGTAGCCAAATTCCTAGAGACAGAAAGTAGAGTGGCAGTTGCCAGGGGCTGGGGGAGGGAGGGAGTGAGAGTTAGTGTTTCATGGGGACAGGGTTTCATTTGGGGAAGATGAAAAAGTTCTGAAGATGGATGGTGGTGCTTGTTGCAACACAATATGAATGTATTTAATGCCACTGAACTGTAAACTTATAAAATGGTTAAGGGAGTAAATTTATGTTATATGTGTTTTACCACAATTGAAATTATTTTAAAAAAGAGAAAACTGTTTATCAAATGAGTAAATGAGGAAGAAAGGAAGGGAGGGAGGGAGAAGCAGGGAAGAAGGAAGGGAGGAAGCCACATGGAGGAAGCAGGAAAAAGAGAGAGAAGGGCACTGCAGGTGGAGGGAACAGCACGAGGGCAGCAGGAGGAACAGCTGGCACCGTCTAGGAGGCTCTTCTGCTGGCGCAGGTGCTGCCCTACACCTTCATAGTGATCAGTTCTCTTAGGGCACCAGGGAGACCCAGAGGCTAGAGGTCACATGAGGCTTCAGGAACCCAGGAAGAACTCTGGCCACACCTGGCCTTGCCCACATGCAGGAGAGGGAATTGGGGGGCGGGGGACCATAATCCTCTGCTTCTCCTCCAGTGGGACTCCTCTGGGGCCCTGACAGGCCTTTCACAATAGTAACATTTACAAAGCTCTTTTGTAAATTTCATCTCATTTGATCCTCCCAAAGACTTTATGAGAGAGAGTCTTTACTCCCACTTGACAGATGAGGAACCCAAGATCAGTGAAGTGAAAAGCCTCTGAGGGCTCCTGTGAGTCACCTGGGGAAATGGGAGTGACCTGGTATCCGTGGACACCAGGAAGGCATACTTCCCGGAGCTGTGCAGGTAGGGGCGATGGCACTGTGTGTGTGCAGTGCTGCCTAGGTGCGGTCAGCAGCCCAGCCCAGGCAGCGTGGTGCGCCTGCAGCTCATTCCCACACCCCTCCCTGCCCTGCGGGGCCGGTGCATAGGAATTTCCCCTAGAATACAGGGCTGCTCACCCTGTCAGTCAAACATCCGGGCTTGCCTATCATCTAGATGTTCTGGCATCATTTAGGTCATGAGCTTAAATCTCAAACCAAAATTTAGTTAATTAAAAGAAAAGGAAAGAAATCACTCATATCTCAGAATTCCCACAGCATGCTGGTCTGCATCTCTAAGGGAAATTGTCAGTCTATCTTGTATTGGTTTATTATGGTTTCCTACGCACTGATCTCTCTCTCCCACCAAACAATGGATGTCCTGGGAAATGAGACAGTATTTCGTGTGTTTCTGTATCCCCAATTCCTAGCACAGGTTCAGGAGCACAGAAGGTCCTTGATAAACAACATTTACAGAATAAATGTGCATTTTGCCATGAACTAATCCATAGACATGATTCAGAGTAGTATTCCATTGAGGGAAGACACAGCTGAATTCTCCGTGGAAGCCCCTGAGTTAGGTAGGCTCCAGGTGGGCAGCCCAGGAACAAGGCTCTTGTCTGCTGTGGGGACAAGCTGGGCACTGGGTGTCCCTAGGCAATGAGGATGTGGCTTTGTGCCCTTGCTCCTAGCACCAAGCCTGCCACAGGGGTGCTCCAGAAATATTTGTGGAATTGGGTCTATGCCAGGCCTACATTCTTACTGTCTTAGTCCTACTCAACATGAACCAATACCACCAGCATATCGCAAAGTAGGTGTGATTCTTGGGATACTTCTCAGTTTGGAGAGAAAAAGGGTTCCCTTTATGGGTTAAACAAAGGAAAACTGGTCCTACCCTAGGATTTCTCACAGCTTCAGTGATTAAGGAGCTTGGACACAGATCAGATTACTGGGGCTTGAGTTCTAAACCTACCATCTCCTAGAAGACAGCTTGAGATTCCTAAACCTTCCAGGCATTTGTTTCTCTTCTAAAACATGGAGCTGTGAAGGCATCTACTGCATAAGGCTATTATGAGATTTCATGTAAAAACACATACAAAGGACCTGGTAAGGTACCTAGCAATATAGTAAGCCCTCCATAAATGGTAGTTATATTAATGATAATTTTGAAGAACTTATTACTGTTTTATGTATGCTGTGAATCTCCAAGAGAAGTATAATTAGATTAGACAGTGTTTCCCAAATGTGTTTGCCTATAGATTTGACCCAGAACTAATCATCCATGGGACTCCATTTAGGAGACATAAACTGAAATCAACAGCACCTAGATTGTCAGGAAAACTGGCCTAGGAGGTCCTCGTTTGCATGGCTCTGATTTAAGTGAGCTGACTGTCCAATGCCTTGATTTTTCCATTTTTTATTCTGAGGCTTTTATTCTGAGTTCTTAACCTGAGGCTTAGAGACTGACCTGAGGGAGGTGTGTGCCACTAAAAACTTCAGAGAAAATAGTGTGTTTCAGTGCAAACCTTCACTCTCCTACTACAGAGCACCAAGTATGTACCAGATGCTTCACTGGTACTGCCAAGATGAAGGGAAGCAAAAGCAGCTCCCTTCGTGCGGCCTCTGTTGGGGCAGGAGAGGCAGATGCTAACCGAGCAACCATATACAGAAGCTTGGACTGCCATCGAAACAGGAACCAAGCAGAGGTTCACGTATAATGAGAACATACATGGCGGAGGCATTAACTAGGTCAGAGAAAATGAGTTCAAGGCCTTTTGGAGGGAGGCAGGACGGTCAGCACAAGGAACTCCCAGGAGACCAGTGAGGACAGCTGGGGGGTGGGAAGAGGCAGGAGAAACTATGTGGCCACTCAGAGGCCTATTAAGGAGTTACTTGTCTTTATGGGGAGGGGGTTCATGGCTTTCACAGTATTCTCGAAGAGCTCCAGACCCCAACACCACTTAGAGGGGTCCCATTGTCAGTGGTTTCATTTGCAGTCAGACCAGCCCTGGGATGCTGAGGAGGACGTATCTGAGGTTTCTGCCTGCTCAACATTCATCCTCCTTCTGTTCGGACTCAGCACTCCTATGTGCCTTCAGAGAAATCATCCCCTTCCTTTCTCACTCCATGTACACACAGTTTCTATGGAACTAACTCTCCCCTAATGCTAGGGAAGGTCATGTGCCCCTGGTCTGATCAGTAAAAAGCAGGCTTCCCTGGCCAGAAGGATAGACTCAGAGACGGGCATATGACCAAAAAGGACTAATAAGCATCTGGCCCAGGACTTGTGCAGGAACTACTAACAGATGTTCCCCCACCATGGGCTGCAAGGCTGGCAGTAGGTGAGCCTGGAGCAGCTGACAGTCTCCTTGAGATCTTGAAGCATGAGCTTACCTGTGACAAAAGGCATTACAGAGAATAGAGCCAAAAGACAGAGGGAAACAGACACCCAGTGATACCATTTGAAACTCCAGATTCTACCTTCCCTAGGATTAGAAATATCCCTGGAATTTCCAACCACATTAGTCAATAAATCCCTGTTTGCAGCAGTTCAAATTACATTTCTGTCACTTGCAACCAGGGGTTCTTTCTGAAACATCTCTCAAGTTACACTCTGAAAAACTGAGGTGCACAGAAAAATCAATGCTCCAACTTCATAAAACTGCAGAAGCACAGCACCTGGGTCTCCAGACATGCAGAGCACTGCTCCTGCAGCTATCCAGCACGAGTCCCTTCGGCATTCTGTCGGCATGCCCAACTCTCCAGATGCCTCCCATCAGCCTGGACCCTTCCATCCTCCCTTCTCCTCCTTCCCTCCTCTAGGGTGAGCAACTCTGCTCCTCTTCTTTTCTAACCTCAAGGCCCCAGGAAGAGAAACAAAAACAAGGCACTGATCTTTGTTCCCCCACAGTCCTGGAGATGTCTCTGAGTACTAATTTCCCTCAGTGGCCGGGGTGTGGGCCGCAGGGCTGACCCTCAGGCCACAGCTGCACTGCTGCTGGAACCGACTTCAGCTCTGTCGCTGCAGTTAAAGCCCATCTGATCTCCCACTGCTTCCCAAGTGCACCCACTAGTCAGAACCCTCTCTTCATCTTCCTTCTTCCCCCAGGTTCCCTGTTCACACCAGCCTCTCCCCTTCTGAGCTTCAAATTGTGCCTGTTGTTCAAGATTCACTTTCCCAATAACTCCAGGCTGCAGGAAGCCATCTCTATCTCTTGATGCCCACTGTTACCGCTGGCTGGGTCACGCCTCTGTGTGGGGGTTAGGCAGCAAGTACTGCCCGCCTACCTCTTCCTACCATCTTGTAGACTTTCTGGTTATTTGGGGCATGTCAGATTGGGATGCCCAACTGGAGAAGCAGAGAGCATGGAAGTTACAGGTCTGGGCTCTGAAGCCAGACATGCCTAAGTTTGAATCCTGTCTCCACCTCTTCCAAGAAAAGTGACTTTAGGCAGATGACTTACCCTTGTTAAGCCTCAATTTTCTCAATTTTCATCTGGAAAGTGGGCATTAAAATAGGCATGTAAGGATTTAACCTAGTGTTTGGCAACAGAGTAGGCATTTGACGAATGTTAGTTATTAATGCTGTGGTTGTTGAAAATATCATTAAAACACCGTATAATTCCTGGGGCTACAGCTACCCAGTAAAACTCAATAAGCCCACAATTAAGAAGCTGAACATTTAGTGCCTATTTCTGCTCCTGTTCTTCAACTTCTCTGAGGCTTTGCTTTCTCATCTGTAACATGGGTTTCACAACTGCTGCTGTGCCTATCTCACTAGGTAATTGAGAGGATCAAATAAGGGAATAATAACTAACAATATCACCGTCATAGAGGTTTACAGTTTACAATACACTCTCAAAGTGCCATTTCAGGCTTTGTAAGACATGACTCTGACACAGAGGTGACATGACTAGCTCAGAGGCAGAACCAAGACACAGCTAGCAAGAGGCAGACTGACTTGCACGTGGACTTCCAGCTGTCTTGTTCAGCTGTGTCCCTGAGATCTAGCACAAGTCCAGGCACACCACAGACTTTTAATAAACACTTGAATTCTCTCCACAATGCCATGCTGCCTCCCAGGCTGAAGCCTGCTAGGCCAACATTTCCTGGACATCCTTGGCATGGGGTGCACTCCAAGACATGCCGGGGAAGGGAGAGAACACAGCTGCTTTCACAGCTCCCAAGAGTTTTGACTTGGGGAAGGCACATTTTAAGTCACCTCGGCCATGCAGGGACCAAGACTGAGGAGGGTACGCTCCAGGCTCAAGGACAAGTGGAAACTGCTAAGGAACCTAATAGGCAGACAGCTGCCCTCAGAAGAAGGAAGCTGAAGAGAGGCTGTTTGGTTCCCACCACAGAAAGGCAGAGTTAGGAAGTGTTTCAGTGGGTTAGCAGGAAAGCCACAGGAAGCAAGATGGGGCAGGAAGTCATTCTCAGCCTGTATTTCCATTACCCTCTCTGCTCTCCTACCACTATTCTTTCGGCTGCAGAAGCAGATAACCGCGTGGTGTACTCTCAGCTACCATGACGGACTTGGGGGTGGGTGGGGAGGGGCAGGCCTAGAGGCTGTGGGGTATGCTCACTTTGGGTTTGACCCAGTTTCTGCCTGCAAGTTTCACCCAAGCAACTGCAGTTGGAAGGTGTGGGCAAAGATTCACCCCACAATCGTGCCAGAAATCCAAACACAGTCATCCTCTCTAAGTCATGCCTATTTTCCAAATCCTAGTGCTGATCTCACCTCCTCTGTGAATCCTCTCCTGGCCAATGCAATTTCCAGTGAGCTTTCCTTAGTCTGAACTGCAGTACCTAAAGCTTACCCCACATCCCACAGTAGACCCTGAATTGAAGAAGGCATTAGGATGCACCTGCCAGCATCCTCCCCAGGAAGGCAGGGATTCCTTCCTCAGCACCCCGAGTAAATTGTCCAGTGGCTTCTGCTCAGTCATTTCTCAGCAAGAGGAAGCTCACGATATCACAAGGGAGCCTACTAGCCCTTTGGATAGCTATAATTGTATTCATATAACCAATGCTTTGGGAACGAAGGGGCCATAAGCTATAGCAAAAAGCGCATATGATTTGGAAGCAGGAAACCCCATTTGTAATCCCAGTTTTGTGAGGATTTGAGCATATCATTTGCTTCTTTAAATTTTGGTTTCTTCCTCTGTAAAATGAGAAGGTTAATATCCCTACATCTCACAGGGCTGCTGAGGGGAGCAAGTTAAATTTTCTGTGAAATGTAATGGGAAATTATCACATTCTGTGTAGGGGCATGGTATATTCAAAGACCCAAAAAAGAAGACAGAGGCCCCAAGAATTCCTAGCATTGATGATTTCTTTGGCTTAAGGCACTGAAGGGCCAGTGAAATGGGAAGGTAACTATATTCCTTTTCTATTACTGCAGGAACAAATTCCAAACAGCAACTTAATACAGTTCAAATTTATTATCTCATAGTTCTGTGAGCCAGAAGTCCAGGTTGACTCGGCTGGTTTTCTGCTTACAGTCTTGCAAAGGCTGAAACCATGGTGTCGGCAGGACAAGCTCTTATGGGAAGATTCTGGGGAAAATCCACTTCTTCAATGTGGCCAGATCTAGTCCCTTACAGTTGTATTTGGGTTGTTATGGGTTGGACTGTGTCCCCTCCAAAGAGATATGTTGAAGTCCTGAGCCCCCAAATATTTCAGAATGTGACCTGAATTGGATGTAGGGTCTTACAGAGTTAAAATGAGGTCATTCAGGTGGGCCCTGATCCAGTATGTCTGGTGTCCTTATAAAAAGGAAAGATATGGACACAGAGACAGACACACAGAGGGAAGATAATGTAAAGACACACAGGAGAAGATGGCCCTGTGACTGGAGTGATGTGTCTACAAGCCAAGAATACCGAGGACTGCCAGCCGGTAACACCCGCAGCTAGAAGAGGAAGAAGGGTTCCCCCAGAGCCTTCAGAGAAAGCACGGCCCTGATGACGCCTTGATTTCGGATTTTCAGCCTGAAGAACCATGAGACGATGAGTTTCTGTTTTTTAAGCCACCTGTTTTTGATGTTTTGTTGTGGTGGCCCTGGGAAACTAACACAAGGGTCTTAACCTTAATTACAGCTGCAATGTCCCTTTGCTGTGTGAAGAAACACTCACAGGTGTCCGGGGGATTCGGACACAGACATCTTTGAGGGGGGCAATTACTGTGCCTACCAAACTCATCCAGCGGCCATCAGTTCTCACGCTTCAGCAGGCTTTCTTAGCAGATTCACTGAGCCTGCTGAGGCCAGAGCGAAAGGCCAGGCCTGGGAACCTGGGAGAAGGGGAAGAGGAGGCGAAGGGGCCAAGAAAATGGCCCAGAGCAGAAGCCAAGTGGCAAAGAGAGTTGATAGGATCCTGATTTGTTATAAACAACACATACATGGCTAACAGGGAAGAGTAGGCACCTGGCAGCCACATTTCCACCCCTTTGCACCTTACTATGTCTCACTTCCCTCACTCTTTGAATGGGGATTATAATAATATCTAACTTCATAGACACATAAGAACTAAACGAGGTAATAAAAATAAAGAACACTTCCCACTTATTATAGAGCTTAGCATTTGGCAAGCATTCAATAAAATTTAGCCATCGGAGTTACATATCTAATATACAGATTTTAATTATGTACATATAAAACACAGTACGTACACATACACAGAAATGTCCCCTACACAGCTTCTCGCTCTCATCAGCCTTAATCCCCAGCCCCAGGCCCTCAGCCCCGACAGCTATACCCCAGAGATGAAACTCAATCCTCTGTGACTTGCCTCTTTTATGCAGCCAGAGGCAACAGCGACTCCAACAAGTCCCCCCACTGCTGTGAGCAACTCCTTGAGGAGCTGTATTCTGAAAGGCTCTTTGTTGCTAGGCAGAATGCTTTTGGGGACCATTTAAAAAACACTCTCTGCAGACATTTCCACCCATTCCCAGGGGTCCCCTCTAGTCCAGGTGTTGCACATTCCTTCAATCTCCCCTCCAGTTCAATCAATCAGTTCACATACAGAAATTACTGAGCAAGGTGATGCCGGAGGCCAAGGTAAAGGTAGAGCATGGTGATGCACTGCACAGTCATGGCCTTTAACAAAGACCTGTTCCAACAAATTTAAATGATTTTGTTTCACAGCATTGCACAGGGATTCAAAGTACTGACACATCAGACTTGATACGAGTCTGAACTATAGCAGTTACGAGCTGTGTAACCTTCAACCCTGGGTTTTAAGCTCTTTGAGCTTTAGTTTCTTCACCTGTCAAATGGAGATCCTCTTGTCTCAGGTTTTAACATGAAGACTGACTCAATTATACATGTAAATCTCCCAGCCCCTAGAGGAAATGCCCAATAAATGTGTGCCATTGTTGTTCATGTCATCATTATTATTAGAAATGCAGGCACAGATCCTGCTGCCTAGGTATTTGGGTTCTAGACGGGAGCTAAGCAGAGGCACTTGAAAGGGCTTGGCTACAGGGTAAAAGGCATTTGGAAACTGAGGGCTAAAAGTAGGAAAAGAGCTAGTTAGTTGCTTTACAGGAGAGGTTAGAAGGGGGAGGCTATCCAGCTCAGCCTGGCTCCTTACCCTTTCACCTCTCCCTCTAAAAGCCTCTCCCCCAGCTCCAGAATGATCCCTACCAGACAGAAGGCATGAATCAGCTCAGGCTCCACCCTGCAGCTCCTGAGGTATGAACTCCAGCATGACAGCCAGGGCCCCACCTTGCTCCCAGTCCCTCATGTGGGTAATGTTCCAGTCACCTACCTGGTGTATCTTGCTCTTACCCGAGTGGATCTTCTCCTAGGAGGCCCTGCCCTGGATTCCCAGAGGCCCCTTTGTAGTACTCTGTCCACCAACTGAGGGAGGTGTTGGGAGTTTGGGGGTTGGGGTCGGGGGGGGACGCCTGTGATTTTGGAAACACTGTGAAGCCCTTTGCTCCCTGGATTCCAGTCTCCTATGACTACTGGCTGGTTACCCCTGGACACCATGCCACATCTTTCCAGCAGGTTTTGCTTCTCTGTCTCCCATATGCCTGGTCTAGGCCAGATTCGAGGCCACTAGGGACCCTGGGTTCCAAAAGAGGGCAGAGAGGATCGTGGCTGGAGTGGCCAAAGAAGGAGGCTCAGAGGAAAGAGAAGCCAGCTGTGAACTGGGCTGACTGCAGGAGGGGAGGCACACCAATGGCACCCAGTTTATAAGAGGGTCTCTGGGCATATGCTGAGAAATACTCATGTCTGAGATTGGAGGGGAAAAGGGGGTTAGAAACAGACTGTAACGAACCCTGGATGCCAAGCTTGATCTCTCCCAAAAAGCTCCCGGGAGGCTTAGCCAGAGAGGAAGGGGGTGGGCGAGCACAGGGTTCACCAAGGCAGACTGCTAGAGCGCTCCACTTCCCATCCAAACCAGAGGCTCGGCATCCCTAACCACACTACCCTCAAACCCCAGGGCTGGTAGGAATAGACACCAAGTCCCTTTCACATATGCCACACACACCACATGAGTCACACTTCCTCAAAGAGCACCAAGTTGTCTCAAACCTCATTGCCTTTGGACTTGGAGTTTCCTCTGCCAGGAATATCTTTTCTCTGCTCTTCTGCCTTCAAGGTCTAACTTCAAAGGCTCCTCCTCTAGAGAAGCCTTGCCTGTCTCTTCCACAGAGAATCCTCCATGCTCTCCTCTGGGTTCTCGCAGAACTCTTAGTGCCCCTCTATTACAATATTTACTATACCACCTTGTGATTATTTTCCTGCCTATTATGAATCTCTCTTTATTGCTGCATTGCCAGCACCTTAAGAACAGGGGTCCTGTATTATTCATTCCATAACAGCACCTGGGACACTCAATAAATGCTTGCTTGTTGTATTATTAATACCACCTTTTATCAAATGCCTACTACATACCAAGGACTACACTAAGTATATGAGATTTAAAAATCTTGTTTAATCCTCATATAACTCTGCAAGCTAAGTATTGCTTACTCCATTTTACAGATAAGGAAACCATCCTTTGGCGGACCTCAGCTAAATGTGAGATGAAAGCATGAACCACCAAGAGCAGGTAGACTCCAGCTCTGTCCAACCCAAGCATGTACATACAACTCTGGGAATAATTATATTGTGTCCTTAGGTAGCCTAAGTAGATGTCTACTTCCAGTTACTGAAGTCTACTCAATTTGAGTCAGTCCAATCGAAAAGCTGCTCTTGAATAAACTTCGGGGGCATCTGTTACTCCGTAGAGGAGCAGCTTCTCATTCGGACAGCCCCAGAGGAAGGTTAATTAGCCCTTTCCAGAGCCAGTGTACTAAATTCTCCCTGAATCTTATTTTTTCTTCAGCAAAAAGAGCTTTAATGGTGATCTATCTAAAAGGCAATGTGCCTCCAAGATAAAAAGCCAAAGAGAAGCGGCCCAGTGGGTAGATTACCTGAGGAAAGAGCTGGGTGGGATTTAATCACTGTCGCCCTGGAAACTGAGAGTAGATGGGAGGTAATGAGGGGAGAACCACAGAAGCACGCACAGCTGCCGAGTGCTTCACATTCATTATCTCTCCACACATCCCCTCCCTTTCGCCTCTTCAAAGAAGCACCATCTTTGCTAACCTACTAATCTCAAATTCAGGGTCCTTTCTCAGCCCTGGTCCTCATCCTCTCTTCCTTGATGGAACGTCCCACGTCTGCCTCCAGCCCCAACTCCAATCCCTTTAGCTTGTATGAATCTTGTCTGTGCTGCTTCTTTCTCTTTTCTGCTCCATGGAAGAGTGTGTGCTCCGGTCCAGGTCACTCACCTCCTGCTGTCTTTTCTTCCTCTGCCAACGTCTTTAGTCTGGGCCCTGCCCTCAGCCTCTGTCTCATTTGACTGGACGTTTGCTCTCCAGAGCTCTTAGCCAAGCCCTTGTAAGACTGGCTGATCCTAATCAGCGACGCCCTCAGAACACCTGCAGATCTTCACATTAACGGTAATGGTGGTCAGGGAAGCAGAATCCAGGTTCTGCAGCCAGTCTCCCAAACTCATTTAGCAAACGACCCTCTGCAGAGGTCTATGCAGCAATGCATTCGGGATTCTTGTCCCAGGCCCTTTCAGTGCCCACCCCAAATTAGAAGAGGATGGGAGGAGTGGCAAGAGGATACATGAAAAAGATCATAAAAGGCAAGATTGAACTGTGTAGACTTATTAAATGCGCACTCTTCTGTATATATATTCTAGTTTGTAAACACGAGCTTTTAAAGACCTCAAAAAAAAATAAGAAAAAGCAAACAGCTGAGAAATCCATGGCCTAGGTCAGCAGCCCTGGATAACTGAAGTAGGAGAGCGATATAGAAATATTATTTCATTTTCCTAACCCTATTAATGCCCACAGGAAGACTGCACAAGGAGAGTCTATGGATTATGAGCAGATTACTAATATGCCCCTTTGTAGTGTTCCACAATTATATGACTTCAAAACGACTTTGGCAGAGAGTTGTAGACCTAGAGGGAGGGGCATGAAAGATCATCTAACTACCTTTTCATTTGATAGATGGGGAAACTGAGGCTGGAAGATGTAAAAGTTGTGTCTCAGGCCAGCGATCATCTGCTACACATGCCTTCTCTGCCTTCTGATCCACTGAGATTCTGATCAGAAGTGCGACAAACCACAGAGGTGCCAGAAGAGCTCGGGAGCACCTGCCGGTGTTTCCTGGGCTGAGGAAAGCTCACAGCAGCCAGACACAGCTGATTACAGCAAATCACATCCTAACTTTGTGGGGCCATGTCTTTTTCCCCTCTGATGTATGATCACTTAATTTCCTCCTTGATTGCTTTTCAAAAGCAATCGAAATTAATGCGGACCCACAAAGGGCAAGGCTCTGTGTGAATAATTAGTGCAAGATAATAAATGCAAATGGAGAAAGATACAAAACTGGACTAAGAACTAATGTTCCAGGCTCCTGGCCCACTCACTCTCTTCTTATTGGGAGTTCTTTCTACACCATTAAAGAAAGGGTTTTGAGGAAACTTGAGAAAGGGCGGTATACTCTAAATAGGCCATTGGGTTCATTGAAGGATGGCAGTAGGAAAAAACAGAAGCTGAAAGAATCAGACCAGCAACTGCTATAGGGTTTTTTCCTTTTTTGTAGCTTCTGCTGGAGATAAAATTTTGTCCAAATTTCTTCCAGTTAGACAGGAAATATCATCACAGTCAAGGACCCACCATCACTTAATCTCACCCATGCAGGATTTCCTCCCACAAAGCTTTAGTTTCAGCAAATGATTTTTTTAACACTTTTTTTTTGGTATCATTAATATATAATCACATGAGCAACATTGTGGTTACTAGATTCCCCCCATTATCAAGTCCCCACCACATACCCCCTTACAGTCACTGCCCATCAGCATACTAAGATGCTAGAGTCACTACTTGTCTTCTCTGTGCTATACAGCCTTCCCCGTGCTCCACCCCCACATTATGTGTGCTAATCGTAATACCCTTTATTCCCCTTATCCCTCCCTTCCACCCACCATCCTCAGTCCCTTTCCCTTTGGCAACTGTTAGTCCATTCTTGGGTTCTGTGAGTCTGCTGCTGTTTTGTTCCTTCAGTTTTTGCTTTGTTCTTATACTCCACATATGAGTGAAATCATGTGGTACTTGTCTTTCTCGCCCTGGCTTATTTCACTGAGCATAATACCCTCTAGCTCCATCCACGTTGTTGCAAATGGTAGGATTTGTTTTCTTCTTATAGCTGAATAATATTCTATTGCCCTGGCTTATTTCACTGAGCATAATACCCTCTAGCTCCATCCACGTTGTTGCAAATGGTAGGATTTGTTTTCTTCTTATAGCTGAATAATATTCTATTGTGTATATGTACCACATCTCCTTTATCCATTCATCTACTGATGGACACTTAGGTTGCTTCCATATCTTGGCTATTGTAAATAGTGCTGCAATAAACATAGGGGTGCATATGTCTTTTTCAAACTGGGCTCCTGCATTCTCAGGGGAAATTCCTAGGAGTGGAATTCCTGGGTCAAATGGCATTTCTACTTTGAGTTTTTGAGGAACCTCCATACTGCTTTCCACAATGGTTGAACTAATTTGCATTCCCACCGGCAGTGTAGGAGGGTTCCCCTTTCTCCGCATCCTCTCCAGCATTTGTTGTTCCTACTCTTTTCTATGTTGGCCATCCTAACTGATGTGAGGTGATAGCTCATTGTGGTTTTAATTTGCATTTCCCTGATAATTAGCAATGTGGAGCATCTTTTCATGTGCCTGTTGGCCATCTGAATTTCTTTTTTGGAGAAGTGTCTGTTCATATCCTCTGCCCATTTTTTAATAGGGTTCCTTCCTTTTTGGGTGTTGAGGCATGTGAGCTCTTTATATATTTTGGATGTTAACCCCTTGTCAGATATGTCATTTACAAATATATTCTCCCATACTGTAGGATGCCTTTTTGTTCTGCTGATGATATCCTTTGCTGCACAGAAGCTTTTTAGCATGATATAGTCCCATTTGTCCAATTTTTATTTTGTTTCCCTTGCTCAAAGAGATACTTTCAAGAAAAAGTTGCTCATGTTTATATTCAAGAGATTTTTGCCTATGTTTTCTTCGAAGAGTTTATGGTTTCATGACTTACATTCAGGTCTTTGATCCATTTTGAGTTTACTTTTGTGTATGGAATTAGACAATAATGCAGTTTCATTCTCTTGCATGTAGCTGTCCAGTTTTGCCAACACCAGCTATTGAAGAGGCTGTCATTTCCCCATCGTATATTCATGGGTCCTTTATCATATATTAATTGACCATACATGCTTGGGTTTATATCTGGGCTCTCTACTGTTCCCGTAGTCTATGGTTCTGTTCTTGTGCCTAAAATTCAAATATGAATTTTAGAACTATTTGCTCTAGTTCATTGAAGAATGCAGTTGACATTTTGATAGGAATTGCATTGAATCTGTAGATTGCTTTAGGCAGGATGGCCATTTTGACAATATTAATTCTTCCTATCCATGAGCACAGGATGTGTTTCCATTTATTGGTATCTTCTTTCATTTCTCTCATGAGTGTCTTGTAGTTTTCAGAGTATAGGTCTTTCAGTTCCAGCCAATCTTGTCTTCTTTCTGTCCTAAGGCCAAATGCTTCCCATCCCCTAACCTTTACTCCTGCTTTTGCTCCTCCCTGGAATGCTCCCACTACTCCCTACCCCTTTACATCTTATACATCTTTAAGAGCCCTTCTCAAGGCCTTCTCTGACACTCCGCCCTTTTTAGAAGTCTCTTATTAATGCCAGGATATATGGCAGAAATTGCAAGGACCCACCAACATCTGCATTTGTTCCCTCTTTCCTGGGCACACAGCTAAACTCATTTCCCAGTGTTCCTTGCAGTCAGATGTGGTCACAGGCCTGAGTTCTAGCCAATAAACGTTGAACAGAGTTGGGCCTGCCCCTCCCAGGCCTAGCCCATAATTCTCTGATGTGGTCCTCAAGTTTCCTTCCCAATCTATGGTTGAATGGAAAGGATTCCATAGGCCTTGAGGAGAGGCTGAGTCACAGGATGGAAGAAGCCTGGGTGCCTGTGCAGGCTTCACTACCAATTTAAAATGAGTTTGAAATAAACTTTTACTGTGGTAAGCCACTGAATTTTTGAGATTTATTTGCTACAGCAGCTAACTTTAGATAATTTTAACTAATACAGGATGGCATACAGATTTTATTGCACGTGCCAACTCTGACCTACAGGAGTGGCTGCCTGGAACTCCAAGCTGAGGACTGTTAGGCAGCATCTGAGTTTACTAGAAAAGACTGTCATAGTTGATTAGTTATGCCTGCCATGAGCAAAGTTTTTTTTTTAAGTGTCATTTATGCTATGTTTTCCCATCTCTGGTTTATAATGTATGTTTTATAACTTAACAACTGATTGTATACAAACTTGTACCATTTTTCACTGCTCTGTGTGCCTCAATCCTACCTCCCCATAAAGTTAGAAAACTCCCTTGAGAGCAGAGGCCAAACCTAAAATTTGCCTAAAATAAGATATAAAATGCAAATACTTATTTAGTTGACTTAAAAAACTGAATTCAAAGGTAGCAATAAAGTATGTTCAGACCTTATAGGATTTCCTTTAATATTATGCAGAGAAAAATGAGTTTTAGGAAATGTTGCAGCCAATACAGCAAGCCCATGCCTATCCTCAGTTAAATGATTTTTAGTGAGTCCCTTCTGGGAGTCTGTTTTTATTTATTGTCATTCTTAATGGAAAGAGTTATATGGGCAAGGGATGGACTATCTATAGAGCCTGAAAACAGGGTTCCTCATGCTCTTATTTAGATGACTTTATCAGAGCTAGAACACCATCTAGGCCAGGGACAGAAAACAGATTTCAACTCAGGTGCCATCTAATCAATTTATAATGGCTGCCTGGAGAGTTGTATTCAGAAGATTCTGAGATCATATCTGAGACCAGCAGCAAATGAAGGAGAAAACCCAGAAGTTCTAGCCCCTTCATATATCTATCATTCCTAATCTAATCCCCCCTCATCATTTTACTATGACCAAATTAAGTCCCAAAAGAGTTGATTTATCCAATGTCACAGAATAAATTGGTGGAAGAACCAAGCTCAAACCTAGAGCTCCCTCCATTTCCTATTTTCCTATTATTCCAGGTTTTAAGCTAGGAGATGGACCTTAGAGTAGAATTTGAAGATACGGGTAATTGTAATACTGGTAACCATTTACTAGTGCTTCCTATGTGCCAAGCACTGTTCTAGGTGCTTTCCATGTGTAATCTCATTTAGTCCTGCCAGAACAATGAGAAGGGTGCTGTCATCATCCTCACTATACAGATGAAACTGATACATGAGAAAGGTTAAGTAACCTGCCCAAGAACCCAGGACCAGAAAGTGTCAAAGAAGGGATGTAAACACAGAGAAGGAAAAACTGAGAAAAGAACAGAACTGGATTTAGAGACATCCTCACATAATCAACGGAAGATTCTGGTAACTTCACCAACACATACAAAGTCAACTCACATTGGGAAAATACCCCCAGGAAGCCCTGGTGATCTTTTCAAAACCCCTAAAGGCTGGAGGATAAGGAGTGGAGAGCCTGGGTTATGGGGGCAGGGAGCAGCAGTGAGTGATCTACAAGACAGGAGATGAGAACAGGTGAGTCAGCAGGACTCAGGTAGGACACTGGGCTCTTGACAGGTACATACAGGTCTCACCATGACCTCAGTCATGACAGGTTGGCCCCAAAAGGCCCTTCTTGCTCAAAAGACTCCTTCAAACTAAAAATGTGATATAATGGAATAGCACCAGCTGGCTCTGACCCCAGGGCTTGCCGTTTCAGAACAGAAAGAGGTGCCCATCAATGTATTTATAGGCTTAAAGCTGGCATGCAGTTAAGCTACCTGGGGTTGCTCGACATCTGTTTCAGAGCACATTTCCCCCATTTTTTTGTTTCACTGGGTTTTAATCAGCCAGCAAATCCGAGCTGAAATTATGACTTCACACATACCCAAGGCCAAGTGACAAAAAAAAAAAAAAATACAGAAGCCCCATGACCAAAACAGAACTTGGGGCCAGCTGCTCAGCAAGGGCAGCCTCCTGGGAACAACCCCTGCCTCGGATCAAAGGAGAGTCAAGTGGTGTGTTACATCTGAGGTCTGGGACCCTGGAGGGAGCGAGCCCACAGCCTTGAGCCCGGCCCAGGCAGCGTGCGGCCACTCCCCTCTGTTTCATGACCTTGGTCTGAAAACCTCTTTCCTCCCCTCCCTGAGCAAAATCCTCAGGTCCTTCAATGCATGACCCAACTGTCAACTTCTTTGGGAAGTTTTCCCTCACTCCATCCCAATCCCATTTCTGCTTCCTGCAAGAACATTGCCACACCTTTCCTTCGTAGTGCTTTACCACACCACAGTGAGCTGTCTGGTCTGTCTCCCCACCACACTGAGCTCCTCAGGACAGGGGCTCTGTTCTCCTCAACTCTGTGTCCTTGCTCGCAGCCCATTCCTCCTGTTTCTGGAATGAAGGGCAAAAGGGGATGGGACAGAACACAGGCATGGGCCACCCTCATTCACAACCTTAGAGAGGTTTAGGCGACATCAGGCAGCAACTTGGGAGGCAGTGCCAGACCCAGGCCCTATGGTCACCAGGATTGTTATGTGGAAAGTACTGGAGAGAAAAAGTTGAAAAGCAACATGCTGCCCAAATTTCTGCCATGAGCAAGTATTACTTTTATAATCGGAAAACATAAACATTTTTTTAATGGACTACACATTTCCTACTCTAAAGGAGCTTACCTGTTTCCTACTGTGTGGGAAGTAGGCACTGAAGGACCCATGAGTGACAGAGATACAGAGCACTTAGGGTGCACAAGTGGAGAAGCTGCCTGGAGGCACTGAGAAGGGCTGCTCACAGGAGGAGCTGCTCCCCTGGAGACTTGAGGATGAGTGAGAGCTCTGCAGGAAGATAGAAGGAACAGTACATGCGAAGGCACACAGGCATCAGAGAGCAGACTAAATGATACGGCTGGAGTGCGGGGTGCATGGGTGCAAGTGGTGGTGTGAGGTTGGACGGTGTGCAATAAAGGGTTAACTCAGCAGGCCTGGGGTGCTCAAATCCTGAACATTGCAAAGAAAGGACTGGTTTTACCAGCTCCTGGGAGATAAACTCTGAGATCTTGGAATATGCTGCCTAACAGTATCTTTGTATAGCAGTGGCTTTGGGCTACACCAGAGTTTATGCTAACAGTTTGATTTATGGTGAAGGTTCATGTCTGGTTGCCTGGGGTCCTGAGGCTCTGGTGGAGCTAGAGACTGAGCAGCTAAGGTCAGTCACTTGGGTGATCCATGTCTATATGAATGGCCCCAAGAAAAACCCTAGACACCAAGGCTTGGGTGATCTTCCCTGGTTGGCAATATTTTTGATGTGTTGTCACACATTGTTGATGGGAGATTTAAGCCCTATTCTTACAACTCCACTGGGAGAAGATAACTGGAAACTTATGCCTGGAGTCTCCTGGACTCCAATGTACACACCTTTTTCTTTGCTGATTTTAGTCTGTTATCCTTTTGATGTAATAAACTGTAACTGTGAGTATAATAGCTTTTCTACGTTCTGTGACTCCTTCTAGTTAATCATTGAATCCACAGGTGGTTTGGGGCACCCCCACCCCCACCATGAAAGGAAGCAGGAGCAAAGCCAGAAGTTTTAACTGGCAGGCTAATGAGTTTCAACTCCTCCCTGGAGGCAGTCATTGTGGAACTGAATTCTAACATGAAGTTGGCATGACGAGGTCATATGTACATTTCTAGAAGATATTCCCATTCTGCAAGTTGGAATGGATGGAAGAGAAGGGACAGGGTCAGAAGTAGAAAGACTGAGACCAGGGAGGGGAGTGCTACACCAGTCCAGGTAAGAGCTAGTGAGCTGTTGCTAGGGGGCAGTGGCCACAGGGAAGAAGTGAACTCAAGAGATACTCAGAAAATAGGTACAACAAGGCTTGATGACCAATTAAGACTCTGGCATTAGGGAGAAAAGTCAAGGATAATGCCCAGGTTTCTGGCCCCGACAACTGGATGGATGATGGTACCAGTCCCTGTAATGGGAAATCCTGCCGGGAGATGCTGTTTGTGGGTGTCCTTACTCGCGAGCCCAGCCTGGCTTCTTCAACTAGGTTCATTCCTAAAATCCAGGGGTGAACAAGTTGCTTCATCCATTCTTTTTTCTCCCCTTAAAGCCTTCCCTTCAATCCTTTGCCCTCAATGATCACCTACAGATTTCTCCTCCTTAAAAACCACCAGAACATGTACTTGGCAGATCTTCCTATTTCTCTGCTGGCAGAATCACAAGAAAGTCATTAGTGCCTCTGTGAAATGGGGAGCCAGGCAGAGGGAATGCCAGGGTTGAGTGGCAGAGGCCTAGAAACAATAGATATGTGCTGAAATTTTTAAAAACACCAAAATGGGGTCTTGGGAGGACACTGGGGAGGTTAAGACTTAGACGCCTATTCACTGGAGTAGGGATGCAGGATTGAATGAAACAGTGAGAAATAAAGGCTCTTTTGTCAGCACAGAAAGTTTCCCCTTGGCCTAGGGCTTTATGGTTCTCCAGGTGGCATGGAATCAGTGTGAGCTCCCCACACTGGGCCCCAGGATCAGAAATCACAAAGAGTGGCCAAGCCTTCTGGGTAAAGCTGATCTGATCTATTACTACACCCTATGTCTCCTGGCTGTGCTCTGACAGCCCCGACAGCCCGAACAGCAGCACAAAGCCTGCAGCCCCTCTTGGGAGCCATCACAGGGAAAATGCTCATTACCAGCCTTCTTTGCTCTCCCACCCCATCACTGCTCCTCCCAGACAAACAGCTAAGTGCACAGCTGGCCTTCCTCCTTCATTTGCTTATTCAATAGTTACAAAGGCCTGAGCTGCAGAGGGCCTTACGACCCATTTTACCCAGAAAAGGCCCCAGAGTGAGAAGGCAAACAGCAGGTGAAGGAGGAATGGAAGCCACCAGTCTCTATGTTCCAAACGGAGATCCTGACGTAACAAGAACCTCTGATGAATTCTTTCCCAATAAGGGACAGTGGAAAATGGGTGAAAGCATAGGCTCTGGGATCAAGGAGACTGCTGTTGGAATCCCAGATTGGCCATTTACTAGCTGTGTAACTGGCCAAGTTACTTAGTATTTCTGAGCCTCAGTTTTCTCATCTTTAAAACAGAACAAACAAACCCTACCTTATAGGGTTGACATATGGATTATATGAGCTAAGGCCTAAAACACTTCACATATAGTAAGTGTTCAATAAATATTATCTATTTTTACTGTTGAGTCTCTAAGCCTGAGGATCAGGGAGGAAACTTTTGAGTGTTAGGTCCTGTAGGTAATACAGTGATCGTGTGGTTCCTATACTGTTCCCAACTCAGGCTGCAGTGGCTACGAGGCTCACACAGTCTGAAGCTGTGCAGAGCTGAAAGCCTCCTGAGAGATCTGATCTCTCCTTTCACGGGTGAGGAACTAGATGTTGAATAGCTCTCACAAGGTAACACAGCAAGGCAATGGCAAAACCAAGACCAGAACCCAGGACTCCAGACTTCTATTCTGTTTTTCTTTCCTCACCGTGGAAAATTATAAAAACAAAAGATGATGCTACAAGTCAGGGCATGGATAAAACATCAAAAGACTTGCTATAGGGTAGAGGACCCTGTTAGTGTCTGTCCAGATCCCCCTCCCCTGGCCATGCACCATCCTTCAGCTGCTGTGAGTGGTGGCTACTAGCGGCTCACAGCTGCCCCCTCCTCTGGACAGTGGCCACGCCCGCTCCTCAGCTGAGGAAAGCCGCCTTGCCCAGGAGATTATACCCAGTGCTGTGCCGGCAAATGTTTAACCACTGGCTTTCTGGTAACGAGGGACAGGGGAGCCCCGGTAAGCGGGTTACTTTCCATGGTTTAAATACTCCCACCACAGCTGATTTCAAGCTACCAATGTGAATGAATGTGGAACTGGGAGATGCACTGTAGCCTTCATCATATGGTATCCTCACCACAAAGATATAAAAGACAAAAAATAACCACAAGAGTCTCAGTAAAAGAAAACTGTAGTAAAATAATTAGGCAGTGATGAGTTTTGAACAATATTACACCATCATTTTTAATATTGTTTATTTAATTATAAGTTTATATAATTTAATTTTAATAGTGTCTCACAAAATTCCTAAAAATTTGACAATTGGCTCCTGTGAGTCCTTAGGAACTAGATCTAGCACATCACTGATTTATACTCTGCCCTATGTCCAACAGCATGAGGCCAGCAACTACCCTGGAAATGCAAAAGTCTGACCCCTCATGTCATCTCAGGAACAACTTGCAAGTATGATTAATTCTGAAGCCCCCAGTGAATCAAGCCAAAGCTAGATGTGAGGTGAAGCCACATTCCCCCCACAACTCCTCCCCCTTCCCTGTCCTGATTTCCTCTTCCCTTACAGATTTTTCCTGAAGCTCACTCCTTCAATAAATCACATGCACCCAGACCCTGACTCAGGCTCTATGTGTAAGGAACCCAACCTAAAATGCTTGTACAGAGCAAAAATTTAGGGAGAAAGTAGAAAAGACCATGTGGCTTTGGAGGGATCCCAGCAGACTTTCTGAAGAAGACAGATCCAAAGGGTATGGGGAAGTTAGGTTTGAAAAAGAAAAGCAGGAAGATATTGCAGAGGAGCGAGTGGTTTGATCCAGGTTACACCAACTACCAGGGACAAGTCATGGGACTGGGGCCACTCATTAGGGACTGCCAGAGAGTTGGAGAAGGGGACATTTCCAACGCTACACTGTGATGGAGAAAGATAAACTTGATCCATCAAGACGTGTGGCTCTCTGGCAAAGACATGATGTGTCCTAGTCTGCACTAGAAACACTATGTGTACCAAAACTTTGGGAGCTTGAAAGCATATTTCAGATCATCTAGTGCTGATGAATGAAAGATTTGAGGTGTGGTACAGGGTAAATATTATTTAATAGTTGTATTTTCTTTCCTTTGGGTTTAAAATTTTTTTTTAGTTGTGGTAAAATATACATTAACATGAAATGTATCTTCTTAGTCATTCTTTGCTTTTGTTTTTAAAGTTCTTTTCAAATATACAGCAACAATGCTGACTTTTCATTTGCAGAAATATGTAATGTTTCCTTTAAAATACTTTGTAAAGAATGGGTCTATTTAAAGAAAAATATGCAGAAAATAATTTTTTAAAGGTGATACAGATATGGAAAATTTGCAAAGGTAAAATACAAAAACTCTACATTTTGTGAACTAATCCAAGATTCTCATTCTTACATAGCAAATTTGCAACCAGGAAGGGTGAGGGAACCACCAAAGATCACACTACTAGTGAGATGCAGAAACAGGACTAGAACCCAGGTCTTCTGATTCCTGCTTCCGTGTTTTCCACTCTGCAAAGCTACTCCTTTAAAGAAGGAAAAAAAAATAATGTGTTCTTTTCTAGAACACACCATTCCAAAGTTTTTGTTCTCCCCCACCAAAAAAAGATACATAATGGAGATCCTACCAGATTCTTTTTCATTCATGGCAGGAGAAAGCCACCCTCCTTTTTAAATCAACCTCACTGATAGTTTTCAGAGTAGAGAAGGGATTCATATAGATAACAGGGTGTGCTGGCCTGGAGAAGACACATATTCCTTGAAATCAGTGACCTCTGAATTCATCATTCTGCTAGCATCAAATGTCAAAGCTGGAAAGAGAAGCTGGCAGTTTGATGCTAGCTAGCGTCTGCCTTCAGCTGATTCATCGGGCATGCCTGTTGAAGAGGTGGCCCCTCTATGCTCTACTAAAATCTACAAGCAGAGTTGGTTTAAAACCATCTTGATAAGAAATGTGAGTCAGGCGATGCCTTGCCATTAAATGGTTTGAACTCTCCAGATTCCCTTCTTAACCTCTCCAGGGGTTAGTTTACCCACTCTCAGAGACAGTAGTTCTTGTTTATTTCGATATAATTTCAATAATCACTATATGTTTTGCATGACAACAGTTTACAAAAAGTTTCTTCAAATCTAGCATCTCATTTAGTTGGTATAATTGTGTGATGGATTATTATCTAACGTACGGGGGTACAGTCTCCCAAAGAGGTCGTGTAACTTGTTCATGGTTATGAGTGGGCCTCAAACTCAGATCCTGTGACCCAGACCATCCATCTGAAAATATCACCAATGTTTCCCAAAGCATATTCTTCAGAATCCCTGTTTTATATAGAGAGACATACAGTTGCTATAGTTATATATATACATATGTGTGTATGTATATATATATATATATATAAACTAAATATATATATATGTATATAAATGCAGACATATATAGTTGCTCATTATTAAATTTTAAAAAAGGTGTCATAATCAAATAACATTGTGTTAAAAGTGTTAAGGGCTTCTCCGCTGCCATGGGACTTTCATATGAATTGTAACTCTCCAAGAGGGAACAGAACATGAGGCATTTCTAAAACTGATTTGTCAAATTACCTGGCTTAGGTACCATCTCTCTCTTGAAATCAATATTCTAGAGGGCGTTTTGGGAAATGTGAAACTGTTTTATTGTAGTTGTTTTTAGTTCTATTATTACTTTCAGTTAGGTGTCTGTTGCTTTACAGAAACTGGAAAATTCTGTAATCTGTGTTACCATACAGAGAACAAGTCTCTCTGCAAAACCTGTCTTTCATGCCTACAGTAATTAGATGGATCACAGCCTCTCTATTTGCTCCACAGGCAAAACTTTGGATGGCAAAGCTTTCTATCATTATATTTGATTATGTCCAGATGTTTTCAGAGAAGTTGAGTATTCTTTATACATCTGTTTGGCCTAGCTGCATGTCTCAAGCAACCAATATTTATGTAATATTTATCTTGCCTTTTATCTGTGCTCTAATCATCTCTCTGTAGGCCCACTGAGTCAGAGAAGTCATCCTCTTCTTCTGAGGCTCCTCAGTTCCCTCACAGAGTGATCAAGAGAATTGGGGTAATCAGGAAGGAATAAGTTCCTCTCCTTAACACAAGGTGCCAGCTTCCTGGGTATGCATCCTATACACATACATATAAGCTACATATCACCCAGTCCTCAGAAGGGGACTTGGTTTGGTGTTCTGCAGCACTGTCTTGAAATTCTTTATAATTTTTTAAAAAGGGGCCCCGCATTTTGTTCCAAGCCCTGCAATTTAAATAGCTGGTCCTGAACCATCAGTGCTTAATTCTGAGTTCCATAAAGGCAAATAGCACATCAGACTACTACCAGCACCCAGCACAAGAAAGGCAAACTATGTATGGATTGAACAAATAGGTGCAAGGAAAGGGCTGCAGAGAGAGAGGCCTGGTCTTTCCTTTTCCTCCCAAGGACGACCCTTACATTTTGAAGGACATTCACGTGTAAAACAAGATCAGTTAACAAGTGAGAATGAAAACTCACACCCAAACAAGCTGAGAGAATAGGCCAGCACGCAAAATTAAAACCCCAGCCTGTGGAAAGGCAAGCAAGTGAACAACAGGAAGTAGGCAGACACACTGTCCTCTCCCCAGATAATGGGACAGTTTCCACTGCTTCTCCAGGTGACAGCCAATTTTTAAAAAAAGTACTAACCTGAATGTGATGCATTTTCTTTCTCATCCCCATCCAATATCCACCCCCCCTTCCTCTCCTTCCTAAACCAGCTATCTCCATCCCCAGCACCTCTCAGCTGCTAAAAGCCTCAAAGGTTTAATCTCCAAGAAGGACGCTTCAGGGCTCTGTTATCAGAGCTACTTAATTCTGCATTTGCCACGGGCTTGATCATCTGCATTAGACCACACGCCTGTGACTCATGCACAGACATTTGCTCTCTGGGAGCTAAAAGTTGTTCTCACTTCATCAGCACCTCAGAAGCATTAATAAAGTGCAAATGTGTAGTGGCAAAGCAGGGGAAAAGGAGGGTGTTCAGTTTTGTGTGTTCATTTTTCAATAACACTGACATTCTAGCAACACTGCCTGAAATTTTTTTTTTAAGTCATGGCATTTCAACCCAACTACCAACTGAGTGGCATTCATTTTACATCACTGCCAGGACAGTAATACTTGTACATGTTGATACATCACCTCCAGAGGCCTCGGTTCTAATGCCAGCATAATATTCCATCAAATGGTTGTGACCATCTGTTACGGACTAAATGTGTGTGTCTTCCCCATATCCGTATGTTGAAGCCCTAATTCCCAGTGTAATGGTATTTGGAGGTGGGAACTTTGGGAGGTAATTAGATTTATAAGGTTGTGAAGGTGGCACCTCTGGATGGGATTAGTGGCCTTATAAGAAGAGGAAGAGACCAGAGCTCTCTCTCTCTCTGCCACGTGATCAGATATCAAGAAGGCAGCTGTTTGCAAGCCTGGAATAGAGCCCTCACTATGAACCTGATGATGCTGGCACCCTCATCTTGGACCTCCAGAACATTGAGAAATAAATATCTGCTTTTTAAGTCATCCAACCTATGGCATTCTGCTATAGCAGCCCAAGCAGACTATACTTAGACATCCAACACTTAGCAATTCTCCTCTCCTGCTGGACATTACATAAATTGTCCTTTTGTTTGTTTATTATAAATACTGCTGCAATGATCATTTTTGAAAGTGTGGGGTTTAGAGGGAGTAGCATTCCCTTCAAATTTTGGCTATGTCTCATCCTAGCTGAAACCCTAACGGGCAAATAACAGTATTTCCAACTGAAAGCATGGCTGATACAAAAGTGTTTTATAAACTATATGGCACTCTAGATGTTTCAGTATGACTAATTGTGTAAGCCCTGTCCAAAAACAATTGCAAACAAATGGTCCCTGTCCTCTGGAAACCTGCCACTGAGGAAAGACACCAACTTGAGCTATTTTATTAATTAGAGGAACTATGACAAAGAAGAAGTAGGAGACTAATATCACTCTAGACATCGAAGTATAGATGTTTAAGAAAAAAACAGGTGTTCAAAAAGGACTTAGGAGTAACAAAATGCAATATAGGTTGTAGGTTGGCTAGTAACCAGGTAAATGGCATTCAAAAGCAAACTTATTAAAGCAGGGGCTGATAATACAGCAGTTATATGCAAGGCATCATTTGCACTTGGGAGAAATAACAGTTACAGTCACAAAGAGTAAACTGTGTCCTATGAGGATTAAGGCCATAAGCCGTGAAAAGGAGATGTATTTGTCCTCTAGATATCACCAATATATTTTGTTTTGAGGATAAGTAAGTTATATTATCAGAACTAGAGTTCTTTAAATACACTTTATGAAGACCTTATATATATAGTAAGAGTATATTATTTAGGGGATTGGACAAGGATTCTTTTGTTTAGTGATAAATATTTTTTGGTGCTTATGACATGCTATTATGCTATATTCTAGAATAAATAGAAAGCCGAAGAAGGTGATTTTCCTGCCCTCAAGGAGCACATAAAAGCCCCTAACAAATGTGAGTTGTGCTGTCCTATAAAAGTGTCTGCTAAGTGCTGTGGAAGTAAAAAGGAGGAAACCAGTCATTCTGCCCAATAAAGGGTGCTCAGAAAAGATCTCACAGTTGAAGCCACTTTTGATCTAGATCTTTTGGATGAGCAGTTTCCCAGGCAAAGATAAAGACCATGAATATGTGTGTGCATCTCTGGGTTAGAAAGCAGAAGAAATTCTAGATCCCCAAAAGACAGGGTTCCAGGTCATATTGCTCCCAGTAGTCTAAAGCAACCTGCGTCAGCATTAGCTGGGGTGTTTGCTTCAAATGCAGATGCCTGGGCTCCACCACAGACCTAATGAATCTCACTGTGGGGTCCAGCCATCTGCGCCTTACTAAACCCCTCAGGTCGCTTTGAGACACGCCAATGTTTAAAAACCAGTGATACCAACAACAAAACAGCACTTCCCAAGCACAAATTAAGCCACAACTGCCTCCTGAAATAATCAGCCATCAATGGTTTGGAAATGTATCAATAGAGGCCATGGGGCAGAAGGGGGTAAGCATACAGGCACCTCTTTCAAGTCACCTCCAAAGATTCTTCCCCTGCCTCCTGCCCCTTGCCCGCCAGCCAATGTTGGTCCAGATGGATATATTCCCTAATCAGGCAGGCACCATTCTGTTGGCTTAAAATTGGTTTCCCATCAGGAAGGACCAATGACAACAGACCACACATGAAAGACAGTGACAGTTACCAACCATGTTCCACTTTCATCTCCTCTAGACCACCACCTCTCCCTCATAGGTCAGACTGGCAGACCCCAAGAGCCTGAGTGAGCAGAGGGGCGAGGGAGCTCCTCCGACATCCACTGGTGATTGAACCAGTGGTGAAGCTCAGGTGATGGAAAAGCCCGGAAGCCAAGGCAGATGTTCAGCCAAATTAAGTGGTTCCAGGAGAAAATGAAAGCTTGCCTGCCGAGACATCTGGTGTCCATTAACCTCCTAAGCAGAGCTGCAGCAGAGCCATCTGCTGGAACAGACTCTCAGGAGGCAAGGAGCTTCCCCCACCCCTCTGGGCCTCTGCCGGCTCCCACCAAAGACCTGGCCTCACCAAGGGAGACAGAGACACCGGTCCGTTTGTCCTCGGGGACCTATAACTGGTTCCTTTCAAACCTGGGGTTCAGCAAGAGAAAAGCGAAGAGACACCCCAAGAGGCTGCCATCTCAGGACTTGCCGTTTGCTATCAGGGAACATACGCGGCCATCAGGGAAGGCTTATTAAGTATCAGGGGCATATGACACTCAAGAAGACACTGTACAAAGATGATGGGTGCTAGTGGGGAAATGTGATTTCTAAGTGGCACAACTGACAAAAACAGAGGAAGAAACTAACATTTACTGAGGACCCACTGTGGGCCAAGCAACGTAAGAATGAAAATAGGCATTTTCAGATACAGTTAACTCAGTTAACCCTTACAACAAATCCATGCTCTAGGTGTTATTTGCCTTTCACAAATGACATGGTGGGGATTCAAACTCCAGTCTTCTAAACTTTCAGAGAAAGTCCAATGTTTCTTTCACATATGCCACAATTAAGCCAGTTTCTTTGGTTTGGAGGATGGGTGGGAGGGATGGGGGAAGGGTTATAACAAAAGCTATTTGTGGGGCTACAACAAAAGATTATGCATGGATGGGGGTTTGCTGCCTTTGATGCTTTTGAAGATAACCAGACTGAGGCTTGAAATGTTTCCATGGAAACAGCTATGGTGGGAGCTGTGGCCAAGTCAGCTCACTACTGAAGCAGTTGGACTGGGGACTCTGGGGACTGCTCTCTGATGAAGAGAGAGAGTGGCGTCAGCTCCACCTTCGTCTTGTAGCCTCAGCCTCTCCAGTCACCATAGACAGACTACCTCAAAGCTGAGTTCCCTCCCAAGACACCAGCCAATCCAGACACCAGGCTATCTGGGAAGCCAAGCCATAATCACCCTCTGAGTCCCCAGTTCCTGGGGACTGAAAGCCCACTTGGGAAGGCCCCAGGAAAGGCATAACTCTGGCTTTCACTAGCCTGCCCTGCTCTAGCAAAGATCTGGGTCCCACCCAGGAACACCTGCCTGGAGCAGAGGTTTTTATCACCCCTGTTCAGACCTCCAGATGGAAACTGTCCACCTGCCTCACCTCTAAGCCCCATCCTAGATTCCTAGATTCCCTCCCCAGCTCTGTACACCCCCTTGATACCCTTCTTTCACTCCACAAGGAGGCCCCAAGCTGACACTCACCTGACTGTCCACAGAGCTTTCAGGCATGTGACTTCATGCCTCACAGCTTAGACCTCTATTGCTCCCCTGCCAGCATCCATTCCCCACGCCAGGACCACCGTACCATTCCTCAGCTGTCTGCAGGGTTGGTGGCGCACAGCCCTCATCTGAGCCCCTCTCCAGACATGATGTAGGCTGAAGAGAGCCACCATTCCAAAGGTCACAGCCTCTTTTTGAGGAAAACCAACTTCAGTAACAGGCTGATGTGAGGGTGTAAAGTCAGTCACCTCCCCCATTTCAGGACAACTCTGAAAGCCATCCCACCTTCAGCATTCCTGGTGAGATTAAGCTGAGGTTTTTAACGTGAGAGCATCATAATTCAGCGTCTCCCTCTGCCAATCCTACTTCCTCCCCTCCTGCACAGGTACTGATCCTGAGAGCAATCCCCAATAAACTTACTGCATAGCAGTGTCCCACTTGGAGTATGTTTTCCAGGGAACCCAGCCTCATAAAAACATTTTTGTCCTCATTAAACTGGAAGACACCGTAGACCAGCTTGGCTTCTGCTTGCCCCTGTACCAGAACAATCACCTATTCTCCCAAGCTCAGGAGAGTCATGCTGAGCACTGAACCTGAATTCTACTTCTAACTCAGCCACTTACTTGCTGGGCACATTAGGGAATGACTTAGCCTCTCTGAGTCAGTTTCCTATCTATAAATTGAAAAGTGAACAGTGGGGCAGTGATCCTTGATATTAGCTACTAGCCTTTCTTCTGTGTTCCTGCAGCCCCTGACCTTACCCTTCCTGTAGCTCTTATCCTCTCAGCTGTAATTACCTGCTTTTTGCTTTCCTCTCCATTGGACCATGAGTTCCATGAGGGCAGGGAATGTGTTTATTCACTTGTGTACACCCCCTGCCTACCTCAGAGCCTGGCATATGGTAAGGGCATAAAGGTATTTGTAAACTAACTAATCAAGTCATTAAGCTAAGTTGTGTAGGAAAAGCAAAGATAACATTCTGCATTCACACTGCCATTTACAATGTGCAAGTTGTTTTCCTACCCAGGATCTCATTTGGTCCTCATAACAACCTTGCAGAGTAGGCAGGGCTGGACTGTTAATCTATTCTGCAGAAGACACAATGACAGAATGGGCAAAAGCGGCTTACATCCTGTTGGAGCCACGTCTCCTGACTGCTCAGCCAGTATCTCCTTCCATTCCCCTCCTGGACCAAAACAGGAGGACCTGTTTTGGATGTTCAGAGACCTGAGACAGCGAGCGTTCAACACCGAAACAGAGATAAGTTCAGAGCCGAAGCCAGTGGAGGCAGAGGCACATCTAGCTCTAGTTCAGGAGGAGGGCAGACCACCTGGCAACAGAGGACAACAGAGAAGACCCAAAACCAACCTCACATATAACTTGACATCTCTAGAAAGGACTTTCCTCTACCAGCCCCAGCCCACTCCCGGGATCTGTGACTTCGTCTTTCAGAGACCGCCACCTAACCGCGAATGAATGAATCCATGGAGCATCCGTGACCCGACTTGGAAACTATTTAGACCCCAAGGCAGAATATCATATGTGATAAAAACCCAAGGGAGCAGGCCCGTGTGAAGCTCAGGAAAGCTGGAGAAGGCAGAGGCCTGCCTCCAGGGCTGCGGGAGTGGAAGCTTCAGGAGACCCACCCCTCGGCTCTGCACAGAGCTTCAGCCTGAGGAAGCAGCTGTGGGATTAAAGGGAAGATAGCAGCCGGCGATTTTAGAGCTGAGCAAGGCCCTGCCCCCAGGCCCCCCATCCTGTGCACAGCACCCTCCACCTGAACCACAGCTAAACGTGCCTCTGCCTCCACTGGCTTTGGCTCTGAACGTCTCTCTATTTCTGTGTTGAACACTCGCTGTCTCAGCTCACTGAATATCCTATCAGTGTGGAGATGAAACGAGGGAAGAGGGAGGGGCGTGCACACAAAAGCTCTCTTCCAGCTGCAAAAGAATAATTCTCCTCTGCTCCTTAGGGGAAAAAAAATTCTACACCCTAACACAGTACTAAACGGATCTTAACTCTCCCTAGGGTCTTTTTTTTTAATGTCCTAAATGAATGCATGATTTTTCCCTAAAGAAACTGTGATAATACAATTAGCAATACACAGAGGTCTAAGCTGGGAAATCGGCAGGCCCGCCCCACCCCCCAGCACTGGCCTCCATAGGAGTTAGGCTTTGAAATGAAGAAATCTATTGTCGCTGGGGAACACAGAGCTAGATCACAAATCCCAGCAGAAGTGGCAATGCTGAAACCTCCCTTTGTGGAGGGAACTGGGAGGCAGCGCATTATTGGCAGGACATTATTTGCAGCAGCCAGGACCTATTCTTCTCTGGACTTGTTTAAGCTTCCATGGGCCATAAACATTGATCACCATTTAGACTGCAGCACCTTAGTGATGTAAATCATTTGTTGGCCTGGAGCTCTGGGAGAAAAATCTCCTTTCAGACCCTGAACCAACCAAGGGAGAAGCACCCAGAAAATTGGTGATCGTGATCGGAGAATGTGTGGTGAACTCTAGACCAGAGCTATCCGATCAAAATATGAAGCAAGCCACATGTGTCATTCTAAATTTTCTGGTAGTAGCCACATTAAAAAATAAAAAGAGGTGAGATTAATTTTCATAATATATTTTATTTAACTCAATATATCCAAAATATTATTACTTCAACAAGTAATCAATATAAAAAATTATCACTGAGATATTTCACATTCTCTTTATTCTGCACTAAGTTTTCAAAATACGTGTATGTTTCACATTTACCACATGTCACAATTTGGACTAACCATATTTCAAATTCTCAGCAGTCATATGTAGCTGGTGGCCACTGTATTGGACAGCATAGCTCTGAAGTTGGCGGACTATATCTAATTTGATATTTACAACTAGCCCCGGAAAGTAGGTATTAACATCACCATTTCATAGATCAGAGCATTGAGGCTCAGACAGAATAAATGAGTTGGTTTCATGATAAATGAGTCAGCCTTATGCAAATCTATAATATGCATCCCCAGTGTCCTGGTCCTACGTACCTCTCATTTCCCTGCACTTACACAAACCAGGATAAAAATTATCGGCAAAGATAAATTCAGTGCTTATAAAATGCAAGTGTATGATTCACAATAGTCAGAGGTGGAGGTGGAAGCAACCTAAATGTCTGTCAGTGGATGAATGCACAAATAAATTGTGGAATACACGTGCAAGGAATAATATTCAGCCTTAAGATGGAAGGAAATCCTGACACATACTACAATACGGATGAACCTAAGGACACTATGCTAAGTGAAATAAGCCAGTCTCAAAAAGATAAATACTGTATGATTCCACTTTTATGAAGTCCCCAGAGCAGCAGATTCACAGAGACAGAAAACAGAATGGTAGTAGCCAGGGTCTGGGGGAGAGGGAAATGAGTAGTTATGGCTTAATGGGAGCAGAGGTTCAGTTTGGGAAGATGAAGAAAGCTCTGGAAGTGGATGGTGGTAACGGCTGCACAGCATGTGAATGTACTTAATGCCACTGAACTGTGCACTTGAAAATAGTCAAGATGGTCAATTTTATGTCATATTTTACCACAAAAAAAAAAAATGTAGGTGCTAAGCTAACCTCTATGAGCATGATCACATTTCACCCTCACAACAAACCCACTGCATAGAGGAGGTGCTGTTTTTATCTGTTTTATTGATGGGGAAGCCAAAGCTTAAAAACATTAAGCGAATAGTTCAAGGTCCAATGGACAACAGTTGGCAGAACCAGGATGTGAATTCAGGGAATCTGATTCCCAAGCCCTTGCTTATCTTAAATATGATGTCCTCCATGAAACTTCTCTGACTGACCTCAAATAGAAATAGAAATAATCCAGGAAGGAAATGGAAATGACATCTGTTAAAAATCTGTTCTCAACATAACAGTCACAAAACCCACCTTTGAAACATAAACTTAATTGTGTCACTCACCTTCTCCAAACCAATTTGTAGTAACGCCAAACCCTTTATTCCCAGCCCCGGGGCCCTAGTGATTATGGCCTCTTAGTGCCTCTCCAAGCTCATATCCTCTTTGGCTCATCATGCTCCTGCCACCTGCCTCCTTCATCGTTCTTAAAACGGCCAATGCATGTGCTGTTCCTCCCTCCTGGAATGCACTGCCACTGACATCTGTGGCCAGTCCCTCCCTTCATTCAAGTCTTTAGCAAAAGGTCCCCTTACCCCAGAAGGCTTCTTTGTCCCTGCCTCTAAAATAAGACACTTCCATGCCTGCAGCCCAACACCCTCCATCTCTCTAGTCTCTTCATGTCCTTTCATAGCATCTACCACTGCTTGACATTATAGTATGTACTTATTTGTCTGTTTCATTGCTGTCTCCCTCCCCCTGTTAAAAAGCAACTCCAAGACGGCAAGGACTTTGCTTTGTTTACTGAGTTACCCCTGCTCCCTAAAGTGGTACCTGGCAACTTTTTGAGCAGTTGCTCAATGAACATTTGTTGAATGAATGACTGAAAGGATGGATTCGTTGAATGCTTCAACCAATCCCTCACATAAGGTAATCAACCACCCTGGTTCATCAGGGAGTAAAGGAGGTCCTGAGCAATGAGGTGTTCAGTGATGGATCTGAGTCTCTATGGAACAGGAGCTCTAACGGAATGAACTACGAATTCCCTTCCAGCAATCTCATCATATAACTCCATGGTTTCCACTGCTTAAAGACACATACTTAACAGGGTGGCAATATAGAAAGATTGTGCTTTGGGCATAACTAGACTTGGCTTGAACCCAAGATCTGTCACATACTGTCACTGGACAAGTCATTAACTCCCCTCAATCTCCATTACTTCATCTGTGAACTAGAGTAAGTAATCCCAGGGGTCCATTTGTGAGAATTCAGTCAGATCATCTGTGTATCATGAACTGGGCTCCCTGGGAAGCAAACTCTGAGATGGAGAATATCAAGCAGGAAGCTTTTCAGGGTGTGCCTTTCACTTCAAAATCTGTGGAAGGAGGGAGAAGGAGCTGGCTTGGGCAGAGGGAGAAGCAAGGCCATGACACAGTCCCAGTGGAGAAGCTGAAGCTGAGGGCCCTTCATGGTTGTCCCTGGTTTGGGGGCGGGGGCTGGGCCTCTACACGAGGGGCTGGGAAAGGGGGATAATCTTGGGTTAGGCAGCTCATTTCAGCCGAGGCAGTTCTCAAAGAGTGGCCCCCAGACCTAGGGATAAGTCCTTCAATCTTGAAGGGGGGTGTCCTTGTCTACCACACCATGTGACACCCGTGTTAAGCGCTTGACAAATGCTATTGTTGTCATTATCTTGTAATTCAAGGCCAGGTCTACCTCACTGCAAAGACTGTGCTCCTTCTGCTCTGCCGCCTCCCAGCTCGCTATCTGAACCGCTCTTGTAACCACCTCTGCCTTAGTTCAAGTAATGTCTGAACTCCGCTCATTTCGCTCCTCGGACAGTGAGTCCCCTGAGAGCAGTGATTCATCTTTGTGCCCCCCTCCCACAATTGCCCTTGGCACCCTAGGCTTCCTGGATAGCTAATAAATAAGCATGAGTACATCCACCCTCTCCTGGATCCCCAAGACTTCTATGGATTTTAACCACATCCTTTCTAGGTCTTCAATATCCCTAGTGCTATCCAAGTTGGCCTATAGCATTACCCGGGGTCAAAATACCCCACGCAGAGCAATGCTCACCCAGAAACGATTTTTACTTCACACCTGGGGCCTGAAGCACCTCTCTTCTCCATTACACTGATCTCCCTCCTTTGGGCCAAGATCTTATTGCCAATAGCCAGCTCATTTCTGCCATGTAGCAAACAGAAAACCAATAGGGTGTTAGGGACTCTTCTATTGCACCCAGTCTCCAGACTGCTGCAAACGCATGCCTTCTCTCCTCTTTACAAGAAAAGCGTTCTGAGGGGTTGAGACTAGAACCTACAGACCTTGCCAGCCATGGTCAAGCGCGTGGCTGTCTCCTTATGTCATGCCCTGAGGATCTTCATCCCTTTCTAAAGCCTTCTGGAAATAGCCCCCTATTGGTCAGAGCTAGGTCATTTCATCAAATGCTTTAGGAAGGGAGATGGAGTCCTAGTTAGCGCAGGCTCTGGTATCAGGAGAACCTGAGTCTGAAATCCCAGCCCCAGCATCTGCTAGCTGTATGACTTTGAGCAGGTTGAAGATCCCTGTGTATATTTCCATGGAGAAATAACTGTACCTATATCATAGAATGATCTTGCAAGGATTAATGGGCACAAAGGCATAGAGTATGCATTCAATTAATGTCAGCTGTCATAATTATGACTAGCAAAGGACTAGGAGGCAAAAAATATCCAGACTTAGTTCTCAGGCCACTAATACATGGAGGCTGTGCTTATATGACACCAAAAAACTCAATAAGGAGTTAAAAAAATCTCTTAATCATCCAGATGTTTGGTAGATGAAGCACACATAACACCCCTCAGCTTTCGCCCCCATCGAAATTTTACTTTCCTCACCTCATTTTGGGGATATTATAAATAACTATGAGATACTTGGTAAAGTGACCACAGATTTTTTTTCAGAACAGATATGATTACTTAAAAATGTAAAACATCTGTAGAGCACAACTCTCATGAAAAGAGTTTTACAGGAAAGAAAAAAAGGGTAAGCTGAAGAACGAAAAATCTGCAGTACATTTTATAAGAGCTGATTTCCTAAAATACAGTTTTTTCAAAGCCATATGAAAAGATAACTCAATAGGGAATTAAGAAACGAACATACCAATGGTCAACAACCACTCTAATCATGAAAGAAATATCAACTAAAATGACAATGAGATATTTTCCCCTTGTGAAATTAGAAAAAATGAAAATATCCATTCCTGTCCACATTGACAAATATGTGGAGAAACAGTCACTCTCACACACTGGCAGGGGCAGAAGGTGTAAACTGGTACAGCTTCTCTTAGAAGACAATTTGATACTAGCTGTTGTAATTTCAAAAATGTCTACATCTGCTGATTCAGAACTTTCCTGCTCAATATGTATCCTTCAAAAACATTCACCCATATGCACAAAGACACATGTACAAGGATATGTACAGCATTACTTATTCATCAAAAAAATTAAAAGCCAAGTAATGGACCACCAGGGGGGTTTGGCTAAATACATTCTGGTATAGCCATAATTTTATGGAACTCTATCCAGCATTCAGAAAGCATGAAACATATATCCACATAGAGAATCGTACACACACGTGTGTAGCAGCATTATTCATAACAGCCAAAAACTGGAACAACCCAAATAGCCACCAACCGGTAAATAAACAAAATGTGGTAGATCCTAAAATGAAATACTTTTGAAAAGGAACAAGGGTCTGTTAGATTCTACATGAATGAACCTCAAAAACATTTCTGCTGGTTAAAAGGAGCTAGACATAAAAAACCATACATTCGTGAATATTGTATTTATATGCAACCCCATAAAAGGCAAATCTATAGAGGCCGAAAATAGGTTAGTTGTTGCCTGAGGATAGGAATAAGGACAGGGCGTGACTGCAAACGGACATAAGACATCTTTTAGGGGTGATGGAAATGTTCTAAAATTGGACTATGACATTAGTTGCACAATTCTGAAAGTTTACTAGAAAGTCGATGAATTGTCCACTTAAAATGGGTAAATTTTATGGCACACAATTAACACCTTAGTAAAACTATTTTAAAAATAGAATGACATAGCTCAATAAATTCTCACATGTAAATATGTCTGAGATAAGTTGTTAAAATTTTTAAAAGAAACAAAATAGCATTAATAACATTATATGACTGTTAAGGCAATAATAACATATGTTAGTTTATAAGTAGAAAACAATTCTGGAGGAATGGAGAAGAAATAGGGAAGAGCAATATTCTCCCCAGGAGGCAGCATTATGAGGATCTTCTACTTTGTGGTCCATTTCTGAATACTTGATTTTTAACAATTAGGTATTTTTGTTATATGTTTGAACATTTTCTTAATAAAACATTGGTGGGAAAGTGGGCATTATTTTTATAATTAAAAAATACAGTGCAAATATTCAGCTAAACAAGTAAATAAAGGAATGTTCTTTAAAATTGTTTTTTGATACTGCTGGGTCCCAGTTAAAGATGTCACATCTGGTCATAAGATGTACAGAACCTCTCATTCTGGTTCTATTACAGCCTGGAAAAAATAACCTGGACACCCCCCATCTCTGTCTTTCTCTCATTCCAAGCTCCCCAAACAAAATATGACTAATTCTGTTTCTCAGACACCTTAAAGCTGGGGAGAATGAATGCCCTGGAGAGGTATATCCCCCAGTGTTAACCCGTCTATGAAATACCATGGCTTATAAAGCAATTTCTTGTGAGTTTGGAAATTTTTTTTAAATGTATTCTTAAAAGGGTGGTAAAACAATCTGATTATTCACTAAACTGAAGAAAGGGCTCAAGGGCCTGAGGACATGCCCAAGACAGAGACCCCAGGAAGGCCTGACCTATACGCCCAACCCACCTCCCTGTCCTGATTTCTCTAAGCTCAGACCCTGGCAGCTCAACAAACTTTAGTGTTTTCTTAAATTTTTATTGAAGAGTAACAGACATACAGAAAAATGCATATGTTTTAATGAAGGCTTTAAGGCTCAAGGAGAAATCTTATCCTTCTCCAATGGAAACCCCAGTGCTACTTTTTCTTCCTTCTCCTAATCAGAGCTGAGCTAACGACAATCCCTAGCCATGAGGGTCCCACCTCCCCTGAAAGTCTGGACTAAGATGCCTGTGTATTGTGGGTGGTAGTCATTGTTTCCCAGTCCCTAGAGGTGCTTCCACAGCAGGTGCCACCATCTCATGTCTCGGAAAACAGGAGCTGAGATCAGCTCAGCCTTCTCCAAAAGAAAGCTCTCCAGTTGTCATGAAGAAAGACAGAGTAAGCTTCACTAGACCATAAGCTCCATGAGGGCAGGAAGTGTGTCTGCCTGTTCATCAGTGAAAACCCAGTGCCTCCTACACAGTAGGAACTCAGTAAATATTTGTTCAATAAATGCTCATCTGAAAATAGTGAGGGTAAAGACAGACCCTTGAAACCAGACCACAAAGCATAAACTGCAAGCATTTGGAAAAAGCTACTGCTAACCCACATTGTGCTTCAGTGACAGTTAGGAAAAGACAGCCCTTTCTCCCTGACGATAGAGCTCCAGGCCAGGCGAACTGCATGGTGAGCAGAGCTTGGACTGGGTCCCAGGCCCCACCTCTTAGTCAAGAGGAACAACCTGCATGCCACATGGGTGGCCCTGCGTTGGTATCACTGCTGCTCCTTGTGCCCATTGGAAGTACAAATAGTGTGGACCATTCCTTGCCAGGCTTCTGGGCAAATGCCCAGTTTGTCACAAGAAAGGCTGACCTGAAGTGAAAACCAAAGGCCTACTGTCAATAAATGCTTATCAATTAGCTATAGGAACATGTCCCAAACCCTGCAGCATCTGAAAAAGGAAATGCTGAATTTCCCGGTGCCCACCTCAACCCCCTCCATATGCCTAACTGACAGCAAAGCATATGGCCAAAAGGAAAAGAGAGAACATCCTACTTGACACCAGGAGACTACCCTTTTCATGTGAAAACAGAAGACCTCCATAGCCAAAGAAATACCCCAAGGATGGTTTTATCGGTGCTTTTTCTGGCGTGCATGCACCACCTCTTTCCCTGATTACTGCAATAGCCCCTAACTGGTCTCACTGCTTCTGCTTGCCTATCAACAGATCTATTCTCCAGATTCTGGGAGGAAAGATCTTTCTAAAGGGCAATATTGGTCATGTCATCCCCCTGTTTAAAACCTCTAATTGTATACAGAATAAAATGCAAGTTCTTCACATGGCCTACAAGGCCCTCTCTGACCCTTCTGTGGGCCAACCTTTTCTACCAGTTCTTGTAACATTCTTTACTTCCCTCACTTTATTCCTTATTTTCCTACAGTTCCTTTCCCTTTTTTCTTTTTTTAATTCCCCAAACTTGTTCTTCACCCAGGGCCTTTGCACTTGTTGCTTCCCAGGCATGGATTCTCTTTCCCAGTTTTTCACATGACATTCAGGTATCAGCTTAAGAGAGGCTTTTCCTGATCTTTTATCAGCAACAGTCTGCCTCAAACCCCATTCATTGTCTACCTCTCTGTTTTGTTTTCTTTGTAATGATTACTGTTATCTTAATTTATCTTGATTATTAGTTAACCGTTTTATTTCCAGTACCCCTGCCTTCCTTCGTCCCCCTACACTCTGCCGCAACATACACACCAAAATATAAGCTCGTTTCCCTGCTCTATCTCTAGTATCTAGAACACAATAGAAGCTTAATAAATACTTTTTAAAAGAATTACAATAATTATAATTATCAGGCTCTTAACAGTTTGCAAAGTAGACTCGCATTCATTGCCTTCCTTTACCCATAAAAACAGCCCTCTGGGCAGGTAGCACAATCCTCATTTCACAGATGAGGAAACAGAGGTTCAGAGATACCAAACAGCTTGCCAAAGATTACACAGCAAAAAAGAGACTTATGACAAGTAGTGACTCTGTGGCATCTTACCACACTGATGGACAGTGACTTCAGTGACATATGGGGGGGACTTGATAATATGGGTGAATGTGGTAACCACATTGTTTTTCATGTGAAACTTTCATAAGAGTGTATATCAATGATACCTTAATAAAAAAAAAAAAGAATGTTGGCAAAAAAAAGAAAGAAAGAGACTTATTTTGCACTCAAATCCAGGTTTTCTTCCTCTGAGTCCAGAGTTCTTCCCTTAATACACAATTACTATCCAACAGAGCTTCCCACTCACTGAGCAAAAACTTTACAAACCCAGATGATGAACAAAGCAGTTATTTGCAGAATGGAGTTACATTCCAAGACAAAAGAGAATATAAAGTTATGAAACCATTTTGGAAATCATCAAAATAGTCAATCATGTAAAATGAGCCCCCTCTGAAATCCACGGATGGAGAAGTTGCAAGGCATCCAGATGTCCTATCTCAAGTTTGATCTGTGCTTATGGAATTCCCTGATTCAAATGAAGGCAGGGTACTTGGGACTTGTGAGTGGAGGAATATGGAGAGAGATGAAAAAGGCTGTATCTCTACCCCAGAGTGGCAAAAAGAAACTATGACTAACAGGGAAAATTCATTGTAGGAAACTAACCACATGCTGCAAGAGGATCAAATTTCTCACTCTTCAGACCAGAAAGTTAAAGGCACAGCAACCAAGTCATGTTTAAAACTATCTTCTCAGTCCTGGTTCAAAGAAAATGAGAATAAAATATCTCTGGGAGCATAAACTTTAGTGGCCTTTGGGGAAGGGGAGATGGGGGAACGAGAGGGAGTACTTTCCACCATAATGTTTTATATGCATCTATATTACATATTTTTTAAATGAACTAGATTTAAACAAACAATTAAGATAAAGGGGTTGAGAGGTTCTAGGAACCAGTTTCAGCAGGTCAGCTCTTCCCATCCCAGCCTCACTCTCAGATTTCATCTTTTCCAGCCCATCTTTTCCCCCCTCTTCATGGCATGACATGTAGGAAGTTCTTCCATTGGTCTCACTCAAATCTAAGCTCAATCCATTTTCCTTTCAAGCCATAGAGCTGAACAACTCTTCCCCACATTTTTCATTTTACAGATGGGACCTGTAGATGGCAAGAGATTTTCTCAAGGTCCCCCAACTAATTTGTAGCAAAGTTGAAGCCTGAGTATAGAGTTCCTGCCTCCAGGGCTGGGCTCCTTCTGTGACACCAAGCTCCTTCTCTGTTCAACATACAGAAGACCCAAACACCAACTGCTAAAATGCACAGTTTAGGAATATGTGCCCACTGGCCATTCTCCAGATTCCTCTTTTCCATACTACATCTACTTACTGCCTCAGACTATTCCAAAGCTCTCAGCCAGTGGTTCTCCACTTGTAGGCAGGACCATCCTCCCAAGGGGAATGCTAACTTGAGGGTATGCCACAAAAACTGGGGAACACTGCCAGCATTTAGTGGGCAGGATTACGGGTGCTAAAAATCTGCAATGCACGGAACAATCCACGCAGAGAAGTGCCCCATCTGAAATGCCCCGTGTTGCCCCAAGCCTCCTCATCTCTGCGTTGCTTCTCTGGATTCTCTCCCACCCTTTAAAAACTAAAGTCTATGGAGTAGTAGATGCCCTGATAAACACTGGCTGAATGTTATCAGAAATCACTACCATGATGAGCAGCATTTAATGGATGCTTGCAGGTAAAGGCTCTCACAAATGATCATTCTCACCATAACTCTAGGAAAAGGGCACAGCTATTCCGATTTAACAGACAAAGAAACTGAGGCACTGAGAGATGAAGTCACTTGCTGAGCCATGCTAAAAATTGACAAGGCTGGCACTCATTAACTGGGTCTCCCAAGTCCTTAATACAAAAAAATGTCACTTAAAATAAACTGAGCTATAGGAAATTTAAATTACTAATAAAAGTCACCCATGGCCCAATCCAGTGCCTCAGTGGCCTCACCCAGATTGTATCTTCCAGGTCCTCCCCAGAGGGCATATCAAGACCTGAAGGCCTCACAGTGGACAGGGCTATAGTCCGCAGACCAGACTTCACAAGTAATGACCACCATCCCCCAAAATCACAAGGGGTTCTGCAATGGCTGCCCAACATTACAAAGGTTATTAGGGAGAAAAAACTACCCCGATTGTTTAAGAAAGGATCATTTCTTTCTCTCTGTCTCTGTCTCTGTCTCTCTCTCTCTCTGTCTTTCTCTCTCTCTCTCTCTCTCTCTCTCACACACACACACACACACACACACACACACACACACACACACCCTCAGAAGGGAAGAACACAATTCAGAATAAAGGACAGGTGTTTTACTCACATACAGTTAGCTTATGAGGAAACCTCTGTATTACTCTTATTTTTTTGATATTGTTTCAGACTGGGAGATACTTCAAGGGCTGACAGTGGTCTGGGGACAGACCTCATTGTGACAGAAGGCTATGGCCTTTGGACCTTGCTGTGCTGGCTACAGGCCCCAGTCTTGTTGAAGGTGAACCATCAAGGGAGTCACCAAGGTAGAGAGGGGACAGAGGGGGCAGAGAACTGTAAAGGCAGAGAAGGGACTGCAGGGCAGTCCCCAGCCTAAGCTGAAGTCCCTCTCCCCCCATAAGCCATGTACCATGGACATCACCCACATGAGAAGGGAGGAGGCCAGAGTGTCTGGCACAGGAGGGGCAGGAGATGTTGCCCTGTCTGGGTCTGGCTCTCCTGCCCTTTACCCCCCCACTTCCTCCTTCTCCTCCACACCACCACCCTCAGGATCAGGAGCAGAATCTCTGCACTTCAGCTTTACAAACACAAGGAAAAAGCTAAAGCAACCTTTAACCTACATTAACTGAATAAAAAGATGTATTACTAGTGTTGCTGGCCTCCATATTACTCAGAATACTTTTAAAAGATAGTGCCTAGCTTGGGCTCCATAATTTGAGGGATATTAGTAATTTGGAAGGTTTATCAGTGGACTGCAGACTCAAAAATGGTGTTCTTCAATTTGGGAAGATTTCCCAGAAAATACTGCTCTATGAGAGATCCCAGTGCAGCCAGCCAGATTGGTTAAATCTACCCAAGAAATGAATAAAGTGGAGGATGGGGCCGCCAGATGCCTTTTAAATGTTGATAAGCTGAAATGTAGCAAGAAAAATAGACTAGAGGGTGAGGAACAAATCATCTAAAGCATAATGCAAGAATCTAAGCACAAGAATGCTTAGCAGAGAAAACAAAAGCCCTGCACATATACCACCACTGCCCACCCTGAGCCCATGGAAGATACAATCTTTTTTCCTACTGACTCTGGAACACAGTTGCGGAATCATTCTCCACACAGACCTCCAGCAGCTCCTACCAATCCTTCACAGCTGGAACTCAGCTGGACATCATTCTATCCCCAAACAAAAGTTCTCTCCACAAAGGGGCACAGATGACAGATGACACATTAGATAAAAATGTTTTTTCCCCATCCCTGACTTAGGAGTACATGAAAGTGAAAGTGGTCTTCAAACCTAGGAAATGTTACTATGAGTTAACCAGCTCAGACATATTCTGGTTTGTTCTAAGGACAGAGATGTCTTACAGTTCTATTCAAGGAAGACCTTTCTAGCCAACCTTTCCAACAATGAGATAGTCTGATTTATGAAGTGGTCAGTCCCTTGCTATTGGAAATTCCAATCAGGGATATTAATAATTTAGCTATGAGGGATTCCTGCATAGGGCGGACATTCAGGCAAATTATCTGATTCTAAGTAGGACTGAAGACTCAGATCTAACACCTATGTATTGAGCACTAACATGTGGCAGGGATAGTCACACAGGCTATCATGGTGGATAATTCGACCTCCGTTTACAAAGGAGGGCACCAGGGCTCAAGGGGGGTGAGTAACTTCACACAGTAAGGAAGTGGTAGATCAAGAATCCAAATCTTGATCTTGAAACTCCAAGTCCTCCCTGTTTTCCATCCACCTTTGTTTGCTGCAAACACACCTCAAGATGAGGCCTCCTCTGAAGTTAATTTGTCCTCACATGGTACGTACACTGGCTGCTTTACCATCCCAAAAGATGCTATCCAATTGTTATGTGATGGTCTTATCTGATGCTCTGAAAGTGTTCAGGTTCGGGACTAAAGCTCCCTTGCTACTGGACAGCAGGCATCTTGTTTGCTCATTCTATCCCCAGACAAGACTTCTCTCCACAAAGGGACAGAGATGCAATCTGATGTTGTGCTCGGTTAGTATCTTTGCCCTAAAATCCCAGCACTGTCATTCTTTCGGTTTGAGGCATTTATGGCTTCTGTTCCAACATAAAAGTCCCTAAAATGGAGTGACATTCAAAGCAACATTAATCACGGACTCCCCAGATGATTAATCATCCCCTGTGGGGTCCCGAGCCATGGGAGAGAGAACAGGAAAGTTCAATGAGGGAAAGGGAAGAGGACAGTGTGAAGGAAGACAAAGCAACTGCATTCTCATTGTTAGTCCTGATGCAGCCTCTTGGTCCACTTCAGATTCCTGGGGTTTCTGCCTTGTAGCCCAACCCCCATTCTCTCAGGTCCTGTCTTGTTCCCACCCCTAACCTCTCCCCCTCCCCCACAACAGTACCTGCCTTTTTCCTCAGCGCCTAAGTCTTGTCCCTGAATTTCTCAACCCCATGGCCACGCCCTGTTTTGTGCATTATCTTTACTGCACTATGCGGTACTGCCAGCTCAGATGCCTTACACTCCCACTCACGTAGATCTGCACCTGCCGGCTTGGACTTCCTTTTGCCCGTGTAGAGCTGGGGGCCTTCCCCCAGCACGTCCCCTCCTCCAGAGGGCGCAGTTCTAGCTTCCAGCCTCTCCTATTAGAGCCCTACATGCCCCTCCCTGCTACAGTTAGCCAGACCACAGTAGACTGCGTCTCCAACAGTGTTTCCCTTTTCCTAGTGAACTTCCCACTGCTCTCCAAAGTTACCTCCCTCCCCTTAAGGGAACTTCTTATTAAGGAGCCAGGCCACATTTACATCTATAATTTTGTGTCTTTATTCATGCCTAACTCCCTACTTACAATTTTGTCCTTCTCACCTGCCCTTCACTGTCTGAAGCCCTTCCTGGTGATGTTAGCCTACACAAGCCTGTCCTATCTTGCTCTCTCCTTTTGCACTCAATGTATGTATGGCAAAATTAGTCCTTTATTTATGCCACTACTTTCTTCACTGTCTAATGTAATAAGTTAGCACATCTGACACTCTCATCATTTGTTTCATTTCCCAACTAGTTTATAAACATCAATGGATAAAAATACCCCACTTCACTTTGTACCTGCTCAGGGCAGGGCTGTAGTAGATCCTCTACTTTGGAAAGTGTCTGACCCACCACCAGGAGTAGGATTCTGGCTGACATGTTCTGCTGTTAACCCACTTCTCTAGCTGCAGCAACTGCTTCAGGGACCACCTAAGCTGGGCCAATCGGGGTCTTTTTCTCAGCAATACCATGATGAGGAAGGAGGAAAAGAAGGCAAACAAGAGATAGAGCACAAGTGAAACAGTCTTTTTATATATTCACCTCCAACTGAAACATGAATTTAAGATCTGTGGGCAACCATTATCTACCATCATGTAGAAATATCAGAAATAGCCACTTCGCTGATGAGGCAAATATGCAGAAAGAAGTCAACATGAGAGAAAGTATACTAGCTGATATCTAGAACAAACCAGAACTTCCCAGCACCCCAGTTCCTGATCTCAGGCCATCCTGAAGCCAGCTGCATTTCCCTACCTGGGTTCCACGGGACATCCTGCATCTTTATAATAAAGTGCATTTTCACTACCACCAGCTTCAGCTGGTTTCTGTTGCTTACAACCATAAGTTCTACCAAAATCAAGGGCACATGTTAGGTGATTACTAAAGTCTTGCACATTGACTGAATATATTCCTGATTTCTCACCACAGACCTCAATTCAAATACCATGGTGAACGTGTTTAGTGTCTCCCATTAAATGCTTTGAGACAAAGACTTCTACTTACCTATTGGCCATATTCATGCTTAATAGTGCAAATACCATGGTCATACTCAGAACAGCTTGCAGACAAACATTCACAAGCACCCACACACACATCACTTTGATTGCACATAGCAGGTGCTTGGTGCATTTTTGCCCCTTCCTGGATCTTTCAGTCTAAAAGAGCAGAATACAATGAAAAAGAAATAGAATTTATCATCAAGAGCCTGGGTGGCATCTCTGTGACAGCACTCGGCACTTGTATACCCTGCACTAGGCATTTAATGTCAGAGCCACATTCTATGAGACATTGTCATCCATGCCAGCTGTTTCAGGACTAAGAGTTCAGTCCCCATCGAGGGCTCTCTGGACACTTCCAGCTGTGTTGTATATCTGAAACAAATAGATTGTATATCAACGATACTTCAGTAAAAAATAAATTTTAAAAAAAGATTAGGAAAAGGGATTCTACAACATTTTGCTATGCTGATGGACAGTGACTGTAAAGGGGTTTATAGGGGAGACCTGGTATAGGGGAGAGCCTAGTAAACATAATATTCGTCATGTAAGTATAGATTAGTGATAGCAAAAAAAAAAAAAAAAAAAAAAAAAAGGGCAGTTCCTGTGTGGTAACCTCCAACGAGTTCTACACAAGGGTATAAAGGGCATATAAAAGTGTAGGCAAAGGGTCTGTTTGTGTTTATACAGAGGATCAAAGCCTAATTGGGCTACCCCGAAAATGAACTAAGATACGATATGAAAAAGAACTTCCAACATCTGCACCCTCTGGAAGACTCATGCCAGAAGATGATCATCAAAAAACCCCAACAAAGATCCACGCACTGCTACAGCTGTAGATGCACTCATCCCACCAGTTCCTGGACTTGCCATGGGAATGAGGAAGGAGATATCTAAGCTGGCCTGTGCATACAGTAAAACAACAAAATTGGACTGGATCTATACTGTTGGAACTCAACCAAGAATTTGGAGAAGTGCAAATTGTAGCGCTCCAAAGTCTTACAACTACAAACTATTTATTGTTAAAAGAACATATGGCATGTGAACAGTCCCCAGGAATGGGTTGTTTTAATTTGTCTGATTTCTCTCAGACTGTTCAAGTTCATTTGGACAATATCCACCATATCATAGATAAGTTTTCACAAATGCCTAAGGTGCCTAACTGGTTTTCTTGGTTTCACTGCAGATGGCTGGTAATTACAGATATGCTTTGGTTATGTAACTATACTCCTATTATGTTAATGTGTGTGTGCAATTTAAGTAGTAGCTTAAAACCTATACATGCTGAAGTTACTCTACAAGAAGATATATCAAAGAAATAATCAATCTTCCCATGTTTTCTTCCGCCTGCTACTTCTATAGCTTTTCTTCTTCCTTCCTAATTACAACCCTTAAATAGAATTCGTGCCTCATATCAAATTTACCGAGTATCATAATTCTTCCAAGTGGTAAAGATACCTCAAGACAAATGCTGGGCATAGAAGCCACAGGGCATAAATATGCAAAGAAGTAAAAAGCTAACTTTTTCAAACAATAAGGCTTCTCTCTCACTTACCAACTTCACATTTCCCTGTATGGCCCCGGAAGATGACTGGTTAGCCAGAGACGGGTAAGATTCCTCAAGGGAGGAACAACCTAAGACAGGCACAGTCGCAGGGGGGCCATCAGGTGAGAAATTGGGGATCAACAGAGGTGAGGCTTAGAACCTCACCCCCCCGTTCTGAGAGAAATCTTCTGCATACGTGGATGTTTTATTGCCCTGGTCTAGCTTGGATTAACACATAGTCTACAGGCACACACCTGATCATCTACATGTGCTCTCTTACAACACTAAACTATGTTTTCTACCTTTATCTTGTATCTACCTACCACTTCAGCATTTTATTAAAAATAATAATAATAAAGAGAGAAATGTGGTATCCACATATAAATCAAGTATAAAAACCAAATGAGTATTCATATTTGAACTGACTGTTTATAGTTCATAATGCATGAGCAAAACCGAAAGTTTCTGTGATGACTGCCCTTGTACTGTTCACTATGTAACTTATTCATTATGTAAGAATTTGTTCTACATGTAAAAACTTGTTTGTTATGCCTCAGAAGATTGGAGACTGACAAAAATTAGGCTTGGGGTGGAATAATGATTGTGCATTGAGCATTGACTCCCCTATACAGAATTTTATTGTTGTTAACAACCATTTGATCAATAAATATGAGAGATGCCCTCACACAAAAAAAAGTACACACTTCCAATGGTAAAATAAATAAGTAACTGGGATGTAATGTATAGCATAAGGAATATAGTCAAGATATTGTAACAGCTTGGTAGGGTGATAGCTGGAACCTAGAATTATGTATATAAATGTTCTACCACTGTGTTGTACACTTGAAACTCATGTAATGTAATACTGTGTGTCAACTACCCTTCAATAAAAAAGAAAAAATAAATAAATAAAGAAAAAAAAAAAAAAGAAAAAAAAAAAAAAAAGATTAGGAAAAGGTGAGATGGAAATATATAAAAAGGATGACTCAATAAAAGGATATGCTGAGGCAACTACAGTAAAAATACAAAATTGCCACCAGATGGCTGTACCAAGGACAGTCAGACAAGACCCTTTGTCTACACTAGAAATAACTCAGACCAGCATGGCATTTCCTAAATGATAAGTAAGCCTGAGGTCTCATTTCGGAAGGGGCTTGTTCTGCAAGGAAGTGGTGCTAAAGGGTGTCCCACTGGGTTTTGAAGTGCCAAGTTGCACAATTTCAGTCTGAGAACCTAAAAGCAGACAGACAAGCAGTGTAAGGGTCTAGCAAATTCTGTCTTGGAGTAGGGAAGTCAACCAATAGGCCTACAGGTAGGCCTCACTCCCCTCAACTTATAGCAGCCATTAGACATTATTGAGCTAACTGCTCTTGACAATTTGCTGCTCTGATGAAGTTCTTGCAATTTCTACCACCAAATACCAAGGCTCCATAAGAAGACTCAGTTCTTCTCAGTCTCCCCCAGGCACCAGCAGCTGACAATTAACAGAGGTTCTGACACTGGTGCAAGGCTTTGGAGAAGATGGTGCCTTATGTGACCCTTGGAGCTTCCAAGCAGAAGCCACCCAGATCAGGACCCACTTGAGAGCAACAGTGTCTCTCTTAAATCTACCTAGTCTCTCTGCAACTCTACCTTCCCACCCCAAGTCCTCAGTGCAAAGACTGTCATCCAGTTCACAAAACAGAGGAGCCCTCTCTCTGCAAATATCTGCTAGGGCTGTGCTGTGAAAGAGGAAGCCATTGTTCTTCATGGCCCAGAACAGGCCCACAGCAAAGAAGTTACAAGGATAAAATTTGGGTCAATATAAGGAAAACCATCGGAGCCATCAAAGCAGTACAAAAGAACAGTGAATGATGTTTCCTGAGATACAAGAATTGGGGACTGGTGGTATATGAGCCATGGATACTTACTAGGAGCAGCTATAAATAAGCATCTCTGCCCCTGCCAATACTACTCCCTCCTTCCCCTGTGGACTCACAGCTTCCAGTACCACTGCTGGGGAGAGAGCATGCAGAGTCCAGGGCGGTACCTTAAGGGTTTCCCTGACAGTGCAAGGCATTTAGATGTGGCCTTGAAAACAAACCACTATCTAATGTATTGGCAATGCTTAAATAGATCTCTTCCGCTCTTTTGGTGAAACAACATACTATAAATAATTAGCCCTAGCAAGGGAAACAAAATAAAAAATGAACAAGTGGGACTACATCAATCTAAAAAGCCTATGTACAGCAGAGGACACCATCAATAGAACAAAAAGGCAACCTATAGTATGGGGAATATATTCATAAACAATTTATCAGATAAGGGGTTAACATTGAAAATACATAAAGAATTCATAGCCTCAACACTAAAAAAACAAATCATCTGATTAAAAAATGGATGGAGGACTTTAAAAGACAATTCTCTAAAGAAGAAATACAGATAGTCAACAGGGACATGAAAAGATGCTCCACATAGCTAATCATCAGGGAAATGCAAACCAAAATCACAATGAAATATCACCTCACACCAGTTAGAACGGCCACTATCCAAAAGACAAGAAATAACAAGTTTGGCAAAGATGTGGAGGAAAGGGAACCCTCCTACACTGTTGATGGGAATGTCAGTTGGTGCAGCCACTATGGAAAGCAGTATGGAGGTTCCTCAAAAAACCAAAAATAGAAATACCATATGACCCAGTAATTCCACTTCTAGGAATTCACCTGAAGAAAACAAAACCCCTGAATTGAAAAGATATATGCACCCTTATGCTTCTTGCCACATTATTTATAATAGCCAAGTTATGGAAATGGCCTAAATGTCCATCAGTAGCTGAATGGATAAAAAAGATGTGGTATATATACACAATGGAATATAATTCAGCCATTAAAAAGAAAGAAATCTGCCATTTGCAACAACATGGATGGATCTAGAGGGTATTATGCTCAGTGAAATAAGCCAGTGGAGAAAGACAAATACCATATGATTTCACTTACTTGTGGAATATAAAAACAAAACAAAACAAAAAGTGAACAAAATAGCAGTAGACTCATAGACACTGAGAAATGACTGGTGGTTACCATGGGGGAGGGGTTGGGGTGGGTGAGTGGGGATGGTAAGGGGCATAAAGAGACACAAAAACTCCCAATCATAATATAAGTTGGTCACAGGGATGGTAACATAGCATGGAGTATATAGCCAATGATTCTGTAACATCTTCCTATGTTGACAGATAGTAACTGTACTCGTAGGGGTGAGGATTTAATAATATGGGTAACTGTTGAACCACTGGGTTGTATACTTGAAACCAATATAAAATTGTATAACAATGATACTTCAAAAAAAATAATAGAAATTGTAAAAATATTTTTATAAAAAAAAAGAATTAGCCTTGGGAGGAAAATTGCAATTGCTGTTTGAATTTTTAGTCCACGTTTACCGAGATACAGTATAGATTTTATCTTAGTTGTAGCTGCTCTGAAGAGGACTACTTCACTTTGAGGTAATTGTCCTACCCCTTCCCCTAACCTAACTCCTAGAAAGTGATACATATATCACAGGGTATACCACAAAGCTATATTTTTAAGTCAGAACATCTCAAACATGAGATTACCTACAAGGTTGGAGAAAGTTAATCGGTAGTTTTATATAATGAAAATGAAGTTCAATGAAATTTTCACTTAAAAAAAAGATACCACCACTACCAGGGGTCATTAACTCCATTACTTACAGGAGTTCGGGTGACTTAGTAAAGCAGGCAAGGTTAGTAAGATGAGGACAGTGGCCAAGTGAGCTCAAGTCCTGTCACAGGAGGGCAATGGGGGTTCAGCTACAGCCAGTGCTGCCACACGGGAACTCAGGCCCAGCTGCCAGACTTCCTGATTTTTTTAAAAGGTGCTGGAAATCCAGATTTTATGTGAAATCTTCTCATTTTTACATGTTGGCATCTAATTCACATTTTTCAAAGACACAGTACAGGCCAAATCAAACACATCTGAGGGCTGGATTTGGCCTGTGTGCTGTCAGTTTGCAAGCTCTGCATAAAAGTTCAGCTTAAACAAATTACCAGTAATGTGCAAAACAGACCCTTTCCCCCAACCCCCTCCATCTCTAAGAAATGAGACGAGGAGTTAAGGATGAGGTTGGAGGTGAGACAAGGTTCAAAGATGAGGTAGGACCAGTGACAAGTACAGTGAGGTAGGTGCCCAAGTTACTAGGTAAGAACTGGAAATTTGCATTTCCATTTTGACAGTCCGATCAAAATGGCTGCATCCAATCAGTCTCATCAACATGTCCTGCTTTCCTCTCATAAAGCAATATTTTTACTTTTGTGATGGGAATTACCTTTTTCCACTGGGCTGCAGAAAGCAGAATCACAGGGTTGGCATAGACCTTATATGTCACCTAAAACAAATCTCCCTCTGATACTTAAATCCCCACTCTGACGATCTCTTCCAGGGGCATATCACTCAGTCTCAAACACCTCCTACGCCAGGGAGATCGAGGCTTCCTGAGACTGCCTGACTGTTCCTTCAAGCTCGAACTGTTAGAAAAGTCGTCCTGACACTACTTCTGCAAACCCAGCAGAAGTAGGTTTTTTGGCAGCTGCCTCCCTGTGACTCACACCAAACGTATTGTCAACGAGAACGTTAAGTCTTTTCACAAGTGCTGCTGCTGAGCACATCTCTCCCCAGTCTGTACTTGGCCAGCTGGGTTTTAGACAGAAGGGCAACTCTTCACGTTTTTTTTCCTTTATTAAATTTCAGCCCACCCACATGTTGCAATGAGGTAGCCATCCCTTCACAGGTACAAACCTTTGTTAGTATCCCAGATTCTTTAAAGAGAACCTTGACCCTGCCTCTGCCCTACAAACTGTTGAAGCTGATGGTTCTGCATTTAATAACATAGATGGCATTGAGGCGTTTGCCAGTAAATTCCACCTGCTGTCTACCTCCTCGAGAGTCTGACTGCTGGAAATAATATTTATGGACAATTGAATGAATTCTCCATAATGGGGAATGAGGGGAGTGGAGGCTGATCCATTTCTCCAGATCAAAAAACTCACATGCCCCCAGGAGCCAAGCAGGCAACAAACATGATGAAGCAGGCCAGGTGGGCCCTGAAGCAAAGCAGAGCCCATGCCCCACTGGAAGGGGGCAGCCAATTTTTGCTTCTGAGAATGAGGGCCCAGTATTTCTAGACCTTCCCATGTCACAAGAAAAGCCAGAAATCTGGATTTTTATGTGAACTCTTCCTATTAAAAAAAAAAACTTTCTTGGTTTTTAAATGTTGGAAACTAATTCACTTTTGTAAATGTTCCAAAGGCCAAACAAAAAGCACTAGTGGATTTAAGTTTGCCTGCAAGCTGCTGGTTTTGCTGTAGAGGTTCTAAATTTCACTGTGGGGTTGAATCAAGCCTTCCAAATCTGGGTAGGAATAATAATCGGAGAGCAATTATTGAGTGTTGCCTATGTGCCAGACACTAGGCTATGTATCAAGTGCAGATTATCTCATTTAATCCTCACAAGAATCCATGAGGTACCCATTATAAGGAGGCAGAAACTGAGGCATAGGGAGGTGAGATGACTTGCCCAAGGTGAAGCAATTACTAAGTGATGAGGCTAGAATTCAGGGCTGGGTCTGTCTGACTTCAGAGTCCAATGTAGAATTCTTAGACCACACTGTGAGCAGAACTGCTTTAAGTGAACTGTGTTTTGCTGTGAACACTATCAACTTACACTGAGGGAGTTTTAACTACTAAAAATGTGTTGTGGTGACTACTACGGGGTGACTAAGAACACCATCCACCACATCAACAGGTCCTTAATGGCCTCCAGCAGCTAAAGGGTCCTTCGCCCTCCCAGCTCCCCTCCAGGAGGGTCCGAGCAACACAGCATTCTCTCCATGGGAGAGAATGTCTTACCTTTGACTCCAACTTCAAATTCATCCTTGAGACGTGAAGGATTTACTTAAAATCATAACAGGAAATCACTATTGTAAAATTTGAAAAGATGGTGGCAAGTTGGAAGTATGTTTTTATCACAGACATTGAATCATTTGTTCTGCTATCATTCAGTTCTCATTGTACAATCCTATCTGATGAGCATAATTTGAGACAGAAGATAGAATATAGTTTCTTGGCCTTATCCAGAAGTGGCAAACCCAAATGCCTATAGAAATCAGGAAACTTAGGTAAGTGACTGAATGCAACAGTGGGTGCGAGATAAGGGCATGTGGGGAGATAGGAACTCTGGGCCCAGGCAGCAGGAGGGACTCAAGGGTGAATGCCTCATGCAAAATAGCAACTGCTACACAGCTCCGGCTGATTTGCTACCAGGTGAGAATGGGGGTCCAAGGCAGTCAGTTCATCCAGTTTGTTTTCAAAGAGCCAAAAATACAGATTTTTATATGAAGTTACCCAATTCTGTTGTGCATCTCAACAAAACGCTTCACTGGCCTGAAGACCTCCTCTTTCTTGGTGACTGGTGTTGGTCTGATAAAAAAGAAGTCGAATTTTTCAATCTAGTCTTGAGCTGCTTTAAGTATCTGGAGAAGGAAAGGGACGTCAGATGCATCCTTAAATCCTTGGGGGCTAAACTAGCTCAGCAGGCACCCTATGGAACAGTGCCGAGGCTGCAGTCATGACAGGACTGATTCCCCACTGATTTCTTCCACAAAGGAAGATAGCCAAACCCTCAGGTGATCTCAGTTGAAGAAAGGTCAACAAAGATGGGGAGGGAAGGGGGATGTTGACCTTTAGCAAGCTAAAGGCCAGTTCTGTTCACTCCTCCCAAGTCAGGGTCACGATTAAAGGCATGGAAATCCACCCACCTGAAGGAAAAGTGATAGTGTGGACTGGCCAGGCTTTAGGATGTCCTTCATGAACTGAAATTCCCAGAAGCTTTACTTCAAAGAAGGACAAAAGTCAAGTCCAGACTTCTGACTCTCTTCTGCCTTGTGCCTGGTTAGGAATGGTAGTATCTCAGACAGAAGTTAGGGCAATCATCTAGGATGGTCCCTACAGGGAGGGGGTCAGAGATTTGTGCTCCAGACCAATTTTGGACACCCCAGAGCAACAGAGCCAAGATTTAAGTATGACCTTGTGTGAGGCCTGGTTGCCCAACCCTGCTAGGCCAAAAGAATTCTCCATGTAAAGGTCTCTGAATGGTCTTCCTGGTCAGTGGCAGCTTCAGGATAGGTATTCACTGCCCAGTCAGTGACTTCTATCTTCTATTTTCCTCTGTAACCTCTTGAGAAGGGGCCAACAGAAACATGGACAAGGGACAGGATGGGGCCAGGGTCTGAGGTCTGGCATCCTAACCAAATCCCAACTTGTCCTCACCCCTATTCACATTGCTATCTATTCACACGAGAAATTCCTCTCAGGGCTCAGTATCCAAAAATATTTAACTTCTCTTGGAGAATTGGTAGGCTTCTCTTTAAGATATTATTAAGCTTCACATTTTAGAATCAGTATCTAATCCCATGTTGTTAAGGTCTTTCTGCTTCCTGAGTCTGTTTGCTACAGGATATGCTGTTTCTCTTAAGGATAACCACTGTTTATGGAGCTATCTACTATGTGTCTGTTCTGGCCTGAATGCTTTACAGGAATGCTTGAGGTAGGTATTATTGTTCCTATTTTACAGAGATACAGAGAGCTGATCTGCAGAGAGATTAAACAATTTGTATACAATAAATAGCAGAAATGGAATCTAAGCCAAAATTTACTGGACTCCAGAGCCTGCAGTATGACTCTAATAGTTGTGTCCTTACTATGTGCCAGGCAGTTTGCAGAGGGCTTTACATGCATTATCTCATTTAAACCCCTAGATAACTCTTCAATGTGGGATTATAATCTGCACTTTACAGATGAGGAAACTGAGGCTCACAGAGATGAAAAGCCTTGCCCAAAGTCACACAGCTAGAAAATAACAGAGCTAGGCTGCAAACCTCAGGCAGTTTGACACCAACAACCATGTGCCTGATTACTAAGTCTGCCTCGCTTGGTTTCCTGTCATTCTCAAACTGGATGGGCATGCTCCCTTCCTCATCCAAATAGGGCAGAACCTTTTGGCAGGTCACTTAGAGACTTCACCTAGGCCAACAATGGTCCAGACAACAATCGGCACTTGTTTGGACACTTATGAACCCATCTACTGGTGCTCTCCGGCTGACCTGTGCCTAGAGAAGTAGTGCAGGAGAGGGGAGAAGAAAGTGCAGATTCATGATGGTAAAGGAAAAGGGTCTAGTGGACTAAAGCTGAGACTGGGCACCTCTTTCCTAACTGCAACCCTGATCCAGGGCTCTGTTTCCAGACTTGGCTCCAGTCCTCCCCCACCACCCATTCAGATGATAATTACTTGGGTCTTAGAGGTACTGGAGGCCCCAAATTGAGCCTCAGATAATCCTTCCAGTTGTGTCAAGCAACTGGAAGTTTTCCCACTTCCAGGGGAAATAAGGGACTTTGTGGTTTACTGGCCAAGGTCTGGGGTAGAAGCCAAAAAGGGCCTTTGTATGAGGGACCCAGAGCAGGCTTACTGCAGGACTCTGACAAACAATGAAGGAAACTGGTGATCCGGGGGGCATTCCTGTTTCTTGGGAGACTTTTCCCCAGGAGTATCAGGATTTGCCTTTTCACAATTTCTTTTTATTCATCTTACCCTCCTTGGAACCAGCCGTACTGCATTCGACAGTAATGAGGATGGAGAGGTGTGGCTCTGTCTCTTTAGAAAACTGGGCAATTAGATTTTCCTTAATTAAGTCCTTTACTTTCTCCTGGCAATATCATTTCTGTTGGGGACTTGGTGAATTTTTTTTTTAATTCCTTTAAATATAGACGTGGGAGACAGTGTTTTCTGGAAGAGCATCTTAGTACTTTCATAAGCCTAAACCTAACTGTGCATGTATTTTTTATCCTTGATAGCTATTCCAGAATCTGCTTTGAATGCCTCCTGTGTGACAGGCTCTAGGCACAAGAATTCAGGAATGAATAAAACAAGGCCCCTGCACTCAATGAGCTCACAGGGAGACAGACACATAAACAACCCCACAGTAAAGCAGCATGTCCAGGGGAGGAGCTAGGCACAGATAGAAATAATTAACATTTCTGCAACACACTAGAGTTTATTTTCTCACACACCACTTCCTCATTTGGTCCTCACAGCAACTAGCCTTTAAGGTAGAAAATGCCCTCATTTCACAACTGAGGAAGCAAGGATGCAGAATGGAGATGTGCTCTACTCAAAGACAGATCAGAGATGGAAAACCATGTCTTATGACTATAAATCGCAGATTCTGTACACAGCACCACAATGGCTCCTGATTTAAACCCAATAAATTAAATGGTTGGGCTTGACTATTCCACCCCTATAGCCATCTCCTAGAATGTTGAGAGAGAGGGTGAAAACACCTCCCACACTACATGGCTACATGAGGGAATAATCCGGTAAAGTAGTACATTTCATTTCAGCAATCTTCTTACAATATATAATGAAGACCACGAGAAGTTACGCATTACTTAAATATCTCTTGCAGTTTGTCTGCCTGTCTGTCTTTATAGTTCAGCTGATGCTCTAGCATCTTTCAAAGCAGGCAACTCCGTCTAATAAATTCCTTACTTATTGTCAACTTTGTGAGTTTTTTAATTAAAAAAGTAATCATACTCATTATTTTAGAAGTCATCAAAACTGAAGAAAATAAAGGAAAAGGGAAAAAAGTCTCCTTTCTACTGTACCTTGTCATTAACATCCTGCCCCCACGCCCTGACCTCCATCCCATGTGTAGTCAGTCCCCAAGAGTATAAACACCATTATCAATCGAGAACTATCAGATTCTTTTTAAACACACCCCAATACATGACGACATACATATTTTTATTAAAAAATTTTAAAAGGATTGTAATAAATACATACACACACACACGGGGGATTCAGGACTTTTTTCTCATTCATCAGTAGTCCACATGATTACTAAGTGTTCTTTTGCCTCTAAAAGAAGATACACAGAGACAGTCAAGTTGGTGAGTTTACTGCAGTCCAGGCCCAAATATTTCAAGTTCATGAAACCTGGGGCATTTGTAAAATGCAGGTCCCCAGTCTCCCCCTCCCCATCCCCACAAGATCCTGATTCAATAGGTCTGGGGTTAGACCCCAAAATCTGAATTTGTGACAAATTCTTCCCCTGTCATTCTGATGCAGGTGGCCCAGATACCACACTGGGAAATACACTGCAATAAGCAAAGATAGCATCGCAACTGTCCGGGACTTACTGTGCCCTTCCTTTCCCAGCTGCCCATGCTGGTAGCTCCACCTCCACTAATGGGTTTTTAGTACTGTCCTGTTTTCCTCTCCTTTCCAAACAGGTGTACTTACTAAGGGTTTTACCTGTAGGCTCAGGTTCACTGTCCAGGACTCTGGGTGCTAGTGACTCTTTTATTGGTTTAACTAACATTCTCATTATTCAACAAATGCTCCTGTGTGCCAAGCAGTGTGCTGGTAGTTTTGATGTGTGTTATTTCAACCAATGTACATACACATGAGTGAGGTGTTATTATCCCCATTTTTCAAATAAAAAAACTGGTTAGGTATTATTCCTACTTTTGTCATTTGTCTTGGATAAGAAAGACTTATACAAGGTCATGCAGCTGATAAGCCATAAGTAAGCCAGGACTCAAACCCAGGTTTGCTCGATTCCATCCAGAGCATGATCTCCCCACCTCAGAGCCACCTCCTTCCAGAGTCCATATTCTTGCCTCACTGACTTTCTGTGACTTTGGCATAACTCTCTAACTAGGATGGATTTCAGTCCTCTTCAGTTGATCCCTGGCTTTAACTTAATCTTAAAAGCATTTATCCCACAATTGTATTTACCATCTTGAGTGTAACCATTATAAAATTCCTCTTCTGTAACCATTTTTATCTTTTACACCAGGAGTTGTGTGTTTCTCTTAGAAGTACTAATCTTCCTGACCCCTTAAATATTTTGATGGCTTCTAACCCTTCTCTTAATGGAAAGACAGTTCTGTCTAGATCCTAAATAGCTCAGGAAATAATGGTAGTGAGATAAGCATGGCCAATATGATTCAGCTTTACAGAACAATATCACAAATCACCTACAGCGATTTCAACCATTTATATCCATTTGCTATAGGTTCCCCCAAAAACTCTGTACCACCCTTTCATAACACTCAATGTCTTTGTAATTACAAGTTAAAATGTGTCTTCTTCACAGAATTATGAAGTCTATAAGGGCAGGGAACATAATAGGAACTCAATAAATATTTGTTAAACTAAATCAAAGTGAACTGGCCCACCTCATTGTCAACATTTCTTTCCCACTATTCCCAACGGCATAACAATTCTGTGTTTCTGGCAGAGAGCAGTAGAGCCTCCACCATTTTTGGCCCAGAATTTCAATGGTGATACTATGCCAAGTATGAGATCCAGCAAGACAGAGATACTCAGGGTGGGGCTTGAAGCAGGAAGAACAGGCCAAGACTAAGCCGTAGATTAGCTGAGGGTCAAGGGAAAAATAAACTCAAAAGACCACAGCCAGGCAAAGGTCAGGGGTCCAAATGGCCAGGATAAGAGGTCAAAGAGTAATCAGTTACCAGGGTGACAGCTGTTCTGCCTCAGTTTCCCCAAAATGATGTGTCTTTGGGAGATCCAAAACATACTTTCTGGAGAGGCCACTGATCAAAATAAAGACACCAATGCTAATGGACAGTGACTGTAATGGGGTTTGTGGGGGGGACTTGATGAAGGGGGGAGCCTAGTAAACATAATTAATGTTCCTCATGTAATTGTAGATTAATGATACCAAAATAAAAAATAATAAATAAATAAATAAATAAATAAAATGAAGACACCATAAAGTTAAAAGTAATATACTGACCAGCTCTGCTTGGAATATATTTTTCTATATTTTGAAAGCTTTTAAAATAATGACCATGTATTATAACCAAAATCAGGAAAAAAAGTTATAAAAAAAAAATCTCACCTACAATCTCTAAGGTCACAGACTCATAGGATTCAATTATTAGAAAGGAACTTCAAGCTCCTCTCATTTCTAGTCTCATTTCCCACCCCAATCCAGTCCACCTACTCTGGATTTCAGCTATATCAAACTTCTCACCATTTCCAGTACCCAGGCCCTTTCATGACCCCCGTGCCTTTGTACATCTGGTCTCTCTTCATGAACTGCCTCTCACCACCTGCAGAGCTTCTACCATCCTTCAAAACCTACTCAAAAGTCCTTTCTTCTGTAAGAACTTCTCCAGGTCTCTCTGGCAAAGCTGTCACTTAAATTCCAAGTTTCCACAATGTGTGGTTCCAGCACTGTCCTAATATTTACCATACTGTACTATAATCTATTTTTGTAACTATTTTCCAAGAATATGATGAGTCCATGAAAGACAGGAACAGGGACAAAATGGACAGTATTTTGCCCATTTTTGAGTCCCCACATAAGACACATACTAAGAACTCAATTAACAGAAAATACTGGGCTCCCTGCAGTATCCCTGTAAGTGCTTACCTGGTCTCTCTACGTCACTTCCCTCTACACCTTTGGCTGGATGGCTCTGTGTAGGTACAATCATCCCTTTTTGGATTCTTCAATTTCCTGAAGTATCTTTCAGTCAGGGTTTGGGGAAAGCCTGAATCTGCTTCGTTATGTGCCTCTACACTGCAATTCCTAGTACAATCCCAGCATAATTCCCTGAGGCAAAAAACCTGTGTGTGCTTGTGTGCAAAGTCCTACATTCACTCTGTCATTCAACACACATTATTTATGATCACCTATTATATACCAAATGTTGCTATAGGTGCTAACAAAACACAAATAAACAAGAGAAACAGAAGTCTTCTCTTATTGACTTTTAATCCTGGTAAAGAGAATAAATAAACAAAGAAGGGAAAATATCATACAGCCTTAAGTACCCTGCTGAGAATTCAAATCAGCTAATCCAATAGTTATTCCATGGCTACTGAAGACTGGGTGGTCATGACATGTAAACCAAGAGGTGACTACCAAGAAGGAGCCAGCCATGTGCCAAGAGGATGCCAGAACAAAGGAAAAGCTAAGTACAAAGGCCCAAAGCAGGTACAAGCTTAGAGAATTCAAGGAACCAGAGGAGAGAGGAGGTGGTGGAAGCTAGCAGAGCACAGCACTGTAAGCCCAGCTCTGGGTTTGGGTCCTATTTGTGTGCCGTGAGATGCTTCTGGAAGGTTTGGAAGCAGGAATGACATGACTGATTTAAACTGTGAGGATGGCTGCTGGCTGCTAGGACTATGAGGATAAGAAGAAAGCAGCTTTCAACTGGGGCCTGTTTTGCCCCCCAGGGGCCATTTGACAATATCTAAGGACATTTTTGGTTGTCACAACTTAGTGGGGCTAAGGGGGTGCTACTGACATCTAGAGGGTAGAGGCCAGGGATGCTGCTCAATACCCTGCATTGTGCAGGACAGACCCCCCACCCCCAAAAAATGATCCACCCAAATGTCAGAACTGTGTAGGTTGAAAAACCCTGAGTTAGGAGAATGGTGCCACGATCCTAGCAAGAGGTAGTGGTGATCCGAGCCATTAGGGAGAAGCAAGGAAATTCACTGCATTAACATTTTGAGATAGTGAAGGTTTTTCTTCCATACTTCTTAGACCTATTGGACCTGATTGAGGCAGAGAGGGCATTCTATGCTCACTGCCTGAGGGACTATACAGAGACAGAGTCAATTCTTGGCTTTTGACTTCCAAAAGCCTAGCCCTCCTGGGAGAATAAAGAATATGGGTTATAGACAATAGCTTTGAAAGAATGTCTGAAGACAAAGAGCCAGAATACTGCCCTATTACGCACTTCCCCCTTCCTGCCCCAACACAGGGATAAAGATTTCCAGGAGTCAGTAAAGTAAGGTGTATGTAGATTATTATGGAACTATAAGAAAACAACCTGCACAGGGGAAGAAAGTGATGAGGGAGCCCCCATAAAGCTTTGCAGAATCTGGGGACAGAGGGGAGCTGGGCCACTTTCCCAGACAGAGCCCCAAAGAGGCACTGGAGGGGAAAAAGGAGCTGGGTGTGGCAAGACAGGCCTGAGACGAGCGTTCAGAGTCCCTCAGGACCAGCAGAGCATGGTATGTGAGCCCCTTGACGACCCCGGGTGCCTGCAAATTGCACAGAAGGAGCTAAAGAGGGGGACACTTGAAGGAACTTTGAGGTTTGGAGTAAAGAAGGGTCCCTGGCATAGAGACCACTGAAGACCCAATAGGAAGAAGAATTATCTCAGTTGTTGCCAAATTAGGTTGATGATAAACCACAACAGACATCCCTTGGCGCTGCCTCCGTTCCCTTGGGTCTTGGGACACACTAGAGGAAGCAAGAAAGAAACCCCAAATTAACACAGATTTATTTCTGCCACCTCCAGCAGAAGAGAGATGTGAAATGGAAGTCGAGTTACAGAAAAATGAAGAAAAACCTTTTTCTTGTGCACCTGGATTTGTGGTCGAGGTTTTGTTCACTCTGAGGTGCAGTGCGCTGTGGGCTTCTGTATGGTCATCAGCACTATTATCTCCTGGCATCGACTGCAGAATCCAGGGGCAAGGCCAACGTCCATTCAAGGCACCTTGAACACAGCCAAGTGCACCCCCTCACTGTCACACACAGATGGCACACGTGCACACACCACGCATATTGATCAGGGGCGAGCTGTCACCAAATTACCATGTAAATCAATGCTTGAGCACTCTGTAATTGGAAATGTCAAAACCCACATTTTCTAAGTGACCTCAAAACACCACATTGACATCACTGGCTGAGCTGGATACACAATTGTTTTTACCTCTTGCCTTCTTCAAACTTCCCTCTGAGCAAAGTATAAAAATTAGGGAACTGGACAAAAGACAGAAAGATAAAGAATCTGTGTAGTCCACAAGTTGTGTAGCCTGACATTTTCCAAACTGTAACCTCAGAAAGTCTTGTGAGATGTTCCATGGAAAGGGTCTACAAGATCAAATTAAGTATGAGGAAAGACTGTGGCCTCTTTTTGGCAATTCATACTTAACACGTTCAAGGTTCCCAGAAGTCCTAGGGGAACCAGACCTATTTAACGGAGTTTATGCTAGAACCTCCAAAATGTATTTGACCACAGAACTGTTTTTCCCACCCAATGCCTCTTTATATCCAATTTTGTGGAATACACCCACCGGGAACACTATTCCAAACATAAATTAGCCTAATGATTAGACAAATTAAAAGAATAGAGCCAAAATCCCACTCCTGGCCAGCCAAGATATTTTATAAACACCAACAAGCCATCAGGAATGAATCATTTGCAAATGAAATTGACACCAGGACACAGCTTGTTAGGTCCTATAGTAGGCCAGCAGTTCTGAAGCAGCATCTTTAAGAAGTCAGCCCTGCCCCCTTCCTGGCAACTACAAGGAAGGGCTCCAGTTTCTGAACCAGCCTAACCTCACCTCCTCCTGACCTCTCCAATCCTTACCCTGTTAAATCCTTGCCTCATCCTGGTTTCCAATATACTGCTAAGCTCTGTCTCCCTGGCAACCACCACCACCTGGGCTTGCCCCCCTCCCACCAGGGCAATTCCACTCCATACATTTATTGATTACTAACTAGATGCCATGCACAAGGCTACAGCAATGAATCAAGCCAACAGAGCTTTTGTCCTCATGGAAGTATGGCCTAGAAGTGTCTGCAAGCCAGAACCTTCTCTGAGCATTAGTTTCCAAGTCTGGAAAAAAAAAAGCAAGTGTGAGTGTTGGACAAGAAGACACCTAAGATTTCTGATTCTATATTTCCAGGTTGGTGGAGGCAGATGTGGCAGCCTCTTGTCAAGTGTACAAGGGTGCTTTCAGTGAGTACTTTCCCAAAGAGGACCCCCTGGGATGGGAGTGGAGGGATCTGGCACAGCTAAGTGCCACCAAGTTGGGACTAGCAGAGGTCGGATTAGAAGTGTGGAACTGTTGGAAAGAAGAGGAAGTCAAAGATTAGGACCCATCTGAGACTGGCCCCCTAAGGAAGGAACCTCTGGGTTTCAGAGCCACATAGCCTTGCAGGAATCTTGCCTCCCCACACAGAAGAAAGGCCAGTCAGAAACAGAGAGTCAAAAGGACTCCGGTTTAAACCCTAGCTCTGCCACTGTTGGTTGTGTGATCTATGCGATTGGATTTCTCTGAACTTTGGCTTTTAACCTATAAAATGGGGATAATAATGACCATCTCTTTGAAGTATTGGGATCACAAAAGAGATACTGTATATATGACTGACATACTATATAAATAAATGAAAATTCATAACCTCCTCCTGCTAAATAAAACTCTATAGCCTGAAACAAGGTTTCTAACAGTCACTGAATTAATGAATAACAGCATTTTCTGCATAGGAAAAGTCATTCCCAGCACATAAACTCTGATGGTGAAAACTCCAGAAGTGGCCAATACAGACCCCCAGACCCATGGATTTCCCCAGACTGGGAGGTGCCTAGAGTACAGTGCTCATCAGTCACACTCCACGGTGGCTGTGACAAACATCACCTCATGAACCTCACCTGGGCTTTCAACATATCCGTCTTCACCAAATCCCCGCTAATGAACATCTCCCCTATTAGGGACAAACAAGGAAATTCAGCAAACCACTACAAATATTTCTTTTACCAATAAAACCCCTGCTTTCAATGGAACCGAAAGTACAGGTGTTGGTATGGGCTAAATGTCTGTGTCCCCCCCAAAATTCATCTGTTGAATCCCTACCCCTCCTGTGATGGTATCTGGAAGTGGGTGGAGCCTTTGGGAAGCAATTAGGTTTAGATCTAGAGATCATGAGGGTGGGGCCCTCATGACAGGATCAGTGCCCTTATAGAAAGGTGAAAGGGAGCTCTTCCTCTCTCTGCACAGGAACGAAAGACCATGTGAGCACAGAGTAAGAAGACAACCATCTACAAGCCAGGAAGTGAGCTCTCATCAGGAACCAAATCTGCCAGCAACTTTATTTTGGACTTCCAATCTCCAGGACTGTAAGAAATAAAGGTCTGTTGTTTAAGCCAGTGAATGGTATTTTGTTATAGCAGCCCTAGCAAGGGAAAACAAATGTCAAAGAAAATAACTGCTATATGTTATAAGAGTAAAACTTCTAATTAGCAGCTTTTCAGCCACTCCTCCAACCTACTGTTTGCCAAGCACATTGGGGGAAACAAAAAAAACCATGAGTATTTTTACCCTCAAGAGTTCATGGGCAAACAGCTAAACACAAATTTGTAATAAAGGATCACCAGGCTCAGAATAGGGCGGCAGATGTGAAGGAGCCACTAATTCTGCCTAGGACAGTTAGGAAAGCATCAGGAAAGAAGGTATCATCTGAGCAGGCACTGAAGGATGTTCAGGAGTTGGCCAGACCAAAAAAAAAAAAAATAGAAAGGTAAGGGTTGAGGGAAGGAGACATTTTAAGCATAACAAACACACAAATGTGGAAAGATTTGGAGATGGGAAAGGGTATGGAGGATTCAAGACATTGGTCTAATGAAGTTTATAAGAGCACAAGCCTATTACAGAGAAAACAACTAAAGATGAAACAAGTAAATCGGTTTAGGCCCCATCACTAAGACCTTTTATAGACTTAAATTTGTAGACCAGAAATTGAAAATTGGTGGGCCATGGGCCAAAACTGCCATACTGACAGGTTTGTTGAGGCAGCATAGTGTTTCTTAAAAATTTGAACTGCCATTTAAAATTCAGGAGATTTTCATCATGGCCTTGGATTTGGCAAAGGATTCTTAGATATGATATTGAAAGCAAGAGAAAAGAAAAAAAATGGATAATCTGAACTTCATAAAAATTTAAAACTTTCATATTTCAAAGGATACCATTGAAAAAGAGAAAAAGCCCACAGAATGGGAGGAAATATTTGCAAATCATATGTCTGATAAGGGACATGTATACAGAATATATAAAGAACTCCCACAAATCAATAACAAAAAAGAAAAGCCAATTTTAATTTTTTATTTAAAATTTTAAAATCTAAAATAGAATTCAGGAGATACTATTTTAAAACTCAGATGCCCTTGAAACACTGAAAGAGTAGACCACTCCGGGCTCATATTCCAGCACAGCAATGGCAAACAAGCTGAGTAGCAACAGCCTCCTCTAGGTAACCTCCCTAATCAGCCACAGTCCCCAGGATTCCCCATTATCCCCACAACCAGCCTACTTTCCTCAATGAAGCCTGTTGAAGGTAGTGAGGGCTCCTAAGGAGCTCATCCAGTCACTATGCAGCATAATCTGTTTAAGACTAGACTCATTCTGGTGCTCAGCTGGAAATGTTTTGTTTTGATTTTTTAATTTTCTTCACTGATTTTATCACCATATTCCACAAAAACTCTTAGAAAGCTGAGAATACATCATATATTCTGCATCTCTCACAACACCCAGCACAAGACTAGGAACAAAGTAGATACTCAATGTTTATAGAATGAATAAGTAAATAAATGCTTCTCTGTGATCTTCCTCAATACCTGCTTTTCCTTCCCCAAAATTCTAGATGTTTACTATTAAGAAGATGGCCTAAAATGAATATGGATGTGTAATAAAAACAATTAAACACTAAAGTCAGTCATTGCATTTCTACTTCAATTTTCTATTAGATTGAAATGGAAATGGGAACTCTGAATAAATGCAGAACAGACCATTATGTCTGACAGCAAGATGTATTAGAGCTCAGGATACTGAGAATGTCTGCAAAGATTACTAAATAATACCAGTGATCTTTGAGGGAATTGTGAAAAATAGGATAGGTGCCAAAAAGCTGGAGATGGGCAAATATTGTCCTGATTGCCAAAAAGGGAAAGAAAGTATAGTTTACCAGTTACAGACTAGAGACTGTGATGTCACTCTCAGGCAAAGTTCTTAAACAGATTTGTAAAGGGACACTGTGAGCACTTCAGACAGAAAGCAATGTCCATTTGGAGCCAGCACAGGGTTACCAAGAATAAGTCATATTAAATTTATTTCATTTTCTTCTCTCCGTCAAGGCTCCTAGCCTAGTGGATTGCAGACATACAGCAGATACAGTATATATGGTACAATGAGGGGGTGGGCAGTGAAAAGGGCTAATTCAAACCTTGGGCTATATTAATAAAAGCATTACATACAGCATAAAAGAGGTGAAAGTTGTTTTCTTTCTCTGACCACATCTGGAGAATCTCACTTAGAACTTAGCATACCACTCTTGAAGAACATGATAATATGATCATTTGGAAGTACATTTGCAAAATCTCTTCAAAAGCATAAAACTCTCATTCAGATTTTTGGCATCTGTTGAAAATTGGAAGATCTGGCTGGGCCTACATTCCTACATGGTAATAACTGGTTGAACCCAAGTAGTGACTGTCCATTTGGGCAGGATATTTGCTCTCGGGCCTTCTTATGTTGCCCTCACCAAGGTGGTGGGGCAGCTGCCACAAATCATCTTGAATGGCCAGTTTCATTCACATATCCCATCTGCCAACCACCCAATGGCACTGGGATTTGCAATGCAGGATGCAGTGGATTCACAGGACAATGAAAATGATGAACAGCAGTGAACCACCTTAAATAAGCAAATGAGGATGATCATAGGAGATATGATCAGTCTCCAAATATCCAGTGAGCAGTCATGAGAAGAAGCATCTGTCTTATTCTATGAATTCCTGAAGGGAAGATACTATAGAACCAATAGGTGGATGAGAGACATATTTAACCCAATATAAAACCTACTTACAACAACCAGAGCTGTTTACAAAAAGAATATGTGGACTTGGGAGGTGGTGAGTTCCCCATCCCTGGGAATGTATAAGCATATGGCATACTACTTTGTTGCAGGTATTTAATCAAAGAGTTTGGATTTTGTGATAAGGCAAGAGAAGGCGTGAGTCTGGAAAAAGATTGTTTTAAAACTTCCCCTTTCATTAGGTCAGTAAATTCCTCAAAAGAAATAAAAGAGACTAAGTCAACACAAAACTCAGTATCATTTTTAAAAATCAAAAGTTCCTCTCACAAAATTCAGAGAGGACAACATCTGACTAGGTAGAGTGTCTGCACCAAATCTGCCAAACGATACCCAGGGAGAAAGGTAACTGGCATCAGACATGTTTTATGGTGATTGGTCAGACATTCTTCAGAGGCAAGCAACAAAGGCAAGGGATGAAAGTAAGAGGGTAAACAATGGAGCTGGATCAAGAGGCAGCCAGTCTCCACCACAAACTGCCATCTGCTACTGACATCAATCCCTCAAAGGGGAGCTTCAGGCAAACAATGTATCAGGCAACCCTGGGTCTGGAAGAAAGCCGGCTGTCTTCACATTTCAAGCCTTGTGACCTTGAGCAAGTCCTTTAACACTATGTATGAGGCCTCAGTTTCCTCATCTCTAAAACTGAGCCCATACAAACCTTTTCCATACATTGTGCATAGGCCAAGGGTAGTGGCATCTGGGAGAGAACCACAGAAACGTAGAGCCCTGCACATTCAATAATGATGATGATTTAACACATGGAATTTTTAAAGAGAAGATTCCAGACAGTTTCAGACACAGCAGCATTCTCACCAAAATCATCTAGGAGTCAACTCTAAAGGAATAAGATTAAATTCCTTTAACCAGAATGTAGGGGCCTTTAGAGTTCAGAAAAGACAAAATCATTTGGACAATTTTCCTGCTGAAATGCATCGCCTTGTACCGGCTAACTAATTGTCCAAATAAAGGTGAAAAGTAAAAAGTAAAAGAATCAGCCAGAGCAATACATGCTTAATTGATCCTCCAGCAAAGTTCACGTGCCTAGTGGAAGCAATCCTTCAAAAATGGGATAAGCACATTTCCTCCCAACACAATGATCATTAACCCCAAACAGCCTAAAACTCAGCACCCTCTTCTCCAGTATGGCATTTTTCATGGGACCCTCAGTGAAAAATAATAACAATGTGCCAAATTAGTCTTCCAAAACATAAACTCCCCTGAAAAGTGTATATGCAAAGATGGAACCTGGGCTTTTGTATTGAGCAGGTGGGTAAAATCAAATCTCTAACCAACTAATGGCTTGTTTCTGAATTTTCAGCAAGGCTGAAACTACACTGACCTGAAATCAAAGAGGAGCCCAGGCATGAGAAGGGTTTTCTGCCCATTTCGCCCTGGAATTTACCCAGAGGTGATGAGTGTGCCAGATTTGACCATAACTAAAAGCCGACTGGCAAAACTGGGCGGTGGCGGGGAGGTGGGGTGGTAAGCCCTCCCCTGATGGCTGCTTCCCTCCCAAAACAAAGTTTTCAGAGCATCTGAAGCATGAATGTTAGCTGTGGATGCCGGGCCTCCCGCAGATTCTGGGGAGGAGACCAGACCCCCCGGCCCATTGAGTCTTCAGCCGCAGAGCACCTAGGAGCAGGTGCGGCGACCTCAGGTCTCCTGAGCCCCAGATAACTGACTTGCTCAAGAGTCTGCCCATAACCCCAAGGGCAGACACCAAAGCATCCACTGAAGACATGTTTGTTCTTTACTGTTTCTGTGAGAGATCACAACACACCCTGTGTCGCAGCACAGAGAACCGTGACCAGAAAGAACACAGATACGAAGAGGCACGGGCCCAGGCAAGCTGATCCTAGAACTCATGAGGATGGGAGAAGCACGAGTCTGGCCTGAATAAGGATTCTGCTTGCGTTTTTGTCTATGCAATTGTGTCCAGCTTCCTAGTCTGCCTTGCTCGTGAGGACTTAGGGAGTGGCCCCAGTGACACCAAAACTGGAACAAGCAGCTCGAGGTCATCTCACCCTCCTGGCAGGCTTCCCTTGGCACTACGGAAGCTAGGTAGTGCCTACCAGCCGAAATGGCACACAGAGCTGTTGGCTTCAAATGAAGGCTGATGACCCAAAACACTAGTGCATGGATGGTGACTGGGGGCTACACACCTAGTATACATTTTCTGCACCGAGCTCCCTCTTTACGCCTAAATGCCTGCATTCGTTTGGATCAATGTGCCCCGTAACAGTTAATCCATGGCCCAGACCAGCCGAGACAGACACTGACAAAGAAGTGCAGCCCAGGCATCCTGCTTCCCGGTGCACATTTATGTCAATTCCAGCCCAAGGAAGGGCGCAGAAACAACAAAAACCAAAAAAAAAGAAAGAAAAAAAAGGTAGATGATAAAAAAAAAAACATATACATCAGATAAAGGGGCTTTTTAACAGGGGGGTTAGTCGGGTGGAGGTGGTGACTGTCCAAATGGCCTTAGAGTGACATGTCACGGCCAAGAGGATCGAGTACCCGCGACACTCCTTAAGCCGGCGGGCGCAGGATCGTCCTCACACACCTGCAATGCGGTGATTGCTGCCCGTTCTATAATCCAGACTCCCCGCACCAGCGCTCTCTGCAGTTGAAACCAGTCTGGACTTGTGTGGCGGCACTGTTCCTCCTCACAATAAGATTACCGATGCATAACAACATTTCGTGATGGCCGGGAGGAGTGGGGTGCGGGGGGGTGGGGTGCTAAAAGCAAGAGAAAGAGGAAAGGGGAGGAGAGGCATGACTCCCCAGCCCGCATCTCACCTTTTATTTGGGCTTCATATTCGGCAATGATCTCTTTGTCTTTCTTGAACTTAGTTTGAGATGACATCTTCCAATGTGGCCAAAGGCACTGACAGGCTGTTTAATTTATTTCTCCTCTTCTTCCCCAGTCCTCTCTGAAACCCTGGTAATCACACGGCTCTGGCTGATTTCACAGGTTTAGGGACTAATCTCTTTTACTAGGCTGTAGAACAAGAGGAAAATCTCTCTGGGAGGAAAATGCTCTTTACTTGCTGAAAAATGTCTGTTGTAGCTTGGTCTGGTCAGCGCCTCTTGCAAAAGAACCACCAACCGAGGAGCACAGGACCTTGCCCCAGATTTTCAAGATTTTTCTTCCATAAAAATAATAACCAAGAAAAGACACACACACACACACACACACACACACACACACACACACACTCACGCGTGCACTCACTCACTCATCCGGACACACACACACAACCCTGATGCACACTCACACATACACACACACCCTCATTCACTCACACCCGCTCACCCTTCTCACACACACACACACACACACACACAACACACACACACACATCCACGAGGGGCGCGGTGCCTCCTTGGTCTTGCAGTCAACCCTCGGCTGGCTTCGAAGGTTCCACTAAGGAGATGATCAAGTTGCCAAAGGGCCGGTCATCTCGCATCCTCCCTCCCTTCGCTGCTTCTGATCTGATATACAGTGAATATCAAAGCCAGGAGGGCGAGATGGAAGTCCTCCTGCTGCAAGGCTTAAGATCGGGTGAACCAGGGCTGGACTGCTCGCCCTGCGAGGCTGGCTGAGCACTCCCCCACCACCCTCGTCACCAAGCTCCACCTCCCGGATTTTATAACAACTGACACATTGTAGCCTACGGGAGAGCAGAACTCACGGTAAGCAAAAAGGGGAAGAGAAACGCTCACAAAAGGGAAGGCAGCAGGAAAAAGAATCCAGTTGGAAAGGCCTGAGAGGCCCCTGCAAACCATTAGCAGTTAGGGACTTTTCTTCTCAAAAGTCCTAAAGGTTCACCTTTTCTTTGCACTGTGCAATTTAATTCAATTCCTCCAAGCTACAGCTATGTGACAGTTTGTTACTCTGCAGGGATTGTCTAGCAGAGGAGAGGGGCTGACCCATGTAGGCAAGCTCATTAATGTTTGTTGAGCAATTGCGGGTGACGGGGACAATGCCAGGCATCTCAGACATGCAGCTTTACAAAGCCCTTGACAGCAGGCATGCTGGAAACACCCAGCTGCTGCAGTGTCTCTGCGGCTCTAGACAAATCAGTAACTCATTGAGCCTCAGTTTCCTCACCAATAAAATGGGCTCTCTTTGAGGGTATTATCATTTATTCTTTTAACAAATATTTATTAAAAGCTTACTACACATCAGGCATGGTTCTGGGGGCACGGATACAGCAATGATCAAAATAGGCCAAATAAAAAATCCTTGACCTCCTGGAGCTCTAGGTCTCCTCATCACACAACTCTGGGAAGTCACCTCCTATCATGGTAATATTCTCAGTAAAAGCAGCCCCAAGCAGAACTCAGAATGCATTGTGAAAGGTATCTCCTGGAATTGTGCAAGGCAAGAGGCCCTGAGAGGAAAGATGAAAAACAAACCAAACAAGTAAGTGATACGATATGGTAGAAGATGATAAGAGCTATGGGGAAGAAAGTATTGCAGGCTAAGGGACTTCAGGAATGAGGGAGCCCATGGGAGTATCAAATAAGAATATAAAGCCAAGCTTAGCACAGTGCCTGGCACATAGTAAGCCCCTGTAAATGGCAGCAATTATTATTAACCCATGATATACCTCCAACAACCTAACAACACAGTATAAGTATCCCTCTTTTACAGATGAAGACACAGAAGCACAGATATAAGAAGTGACTTACCCAGGACTAAGGTCAATGTCTGGAGCTGACTTCAAAAAATGGGCTGCGTGCACAGCAGGAAAAAAAAAGAAGTGACTTATCCAAGGTCACCAGCATTTAAACCTAGGCTGTCTGACATCAGATTCTGGCCATGCAAATACTCAAAGGCTCTTGCATTCTACGAGAGAGATATACCCATTTTACATGAATTTTAGAGGAATAACATTTGTTCTGTAAAAATGAAATTAAGCACTGTAAGGCCACTGACCACAGGAATTTCACTATTAAGATTGTCATTACAAGTACTGTCCCTCAAGTGTGGTGTCCTCACAAATTGCTCAGATTTGTCTTTTTCCATTTGCCTTTTTCTGAGTATATAGTAAGGTGTTTGATTTGGGTTCAGTGATGAATAGGTTATCCATGCCAGTCCACTAAGGATTCCTAGAAAAGAATCTGTTGTAATGGGTCTCCTCCCCAAAAGAGCATGGTAAGGGGGTGGTGGGCAGGCAGAGCATTCCTATGGTGCAAATAGTATGAGCTAAGACTTGTGGGAATGTACAGGATCTGCTTGGAGAAAACACAGGAAGAAGTCCAGCTGGCGAGTCACCGGGCTTATTACAGCTTTTGTGCCCAGAGACAGGAGGTCACAGAGTTCAAAAACAGATGCCACAGGCTTGCAGCCATTCTCATCACCCTGCTGCCCTGCCCTTCCATCAGGCATGCTTAGGCCCTCTGTGGTTCCCCTTTGGACCAGTTTGAAACAGCAAAAGCCATATGTGCTACCTGAGAAAGATTTGTTCAGAGACTAGCATCCCTGCCTCAAGCCTTGACTCTCCAAGGAAAAGGGGAATTAGTACCATGAACTTTGGAATATAACAGATTGATCTCCTTGCCTGGCTTTAGTGACTTACCTGATTGTTGCCCATTTGAGGCAGGAACTAGTATATGTCACCTATTTTCATTATTGCCAAAATTTTAACTCTAAAATATTTCTGGGAGACCATGTATAGGGCACTGAGCCACTGAAATGTTACAAAAAGCCATATGAAAACAAAGTGAAGTATGGTATAGAGCTGTGTTCTGAACAGCAGAAGATGCTGGACTTTGACATTAAGACAGCTGGTGATTCAAATTCTGGCTTTGCCACTTACCAGCTTGTGGGGGCCTTAGGTAGTTTCTGTGCCTTCACTGAGCCTCAGTTTCCTCATCTGTTAAATAGTAGTGATCTTACTCATTGCACAGGACCTGATGTGATCATGATTTAAAGTTCCTGGCACGTACAGAGGTCCCAAGGCTGTTGCTTTTTAGGACCCAACCAGAGTTGGGGGCTCCACGGACCCTTGAGTTGGGAGTAAGAAAAGAGGAAAAAGGAAAGAGAAAAAGAAGGAAAGATTTATGTCCCCTGCAAAAAACATATCACTACACGTAATGAACCCACATCATCCAGAATCTTCCTTCCCCAAGAAGTGGTAGTATGCCCTGGGCAGGCCCCCTGGCACAAGGCCTTTGCTCTTTTCCTTCCAGTCTTTCTCACAGCTCACCTGTCTCTCAGCTGCCCTTCTGTGATACTCCAGCCCTTCCTTGCTGTGTGAGAACCAATTGCTATTCCTGCTATACCATCACATGGTAGTAACAGCAAACAGATTTCTCCAAAAATAAATGTGGTACATGGCAGAGCAAGGGGCTCTACCATGATCTGATCTGTGCCACCTCCCAAGGATGGGAACACCCCCTGGAAGGATATATTCCTTTCCCCTCTGGCTCATGTCCTAAATTTTTTAGATGTTACTGAATTATACTAATAGCTAGTATTTATCAAGCCCTCATTCCATACAGGCACTGGGCCAAGTATTCTGTATAGATTTCATCACTGACTTCCTACATTCCAATGTAGGGATCAGGCGCTATAATCATCTTTGGTTCACACATGGGAAAAGAGTCACAGAACAGTGAAGCAATTTGCCCAAGATCAATCAACTTGGTACTAACTGAATTGCAATTGAGCCCAGGCCCAACAGCAGAAGAGCCCAAGGACTTATCCAGTACATAATTATATCCCAGAGAAACCATCAGAGGGACAATCGGTGTCAAGTACTGACTTTTTTTCCAATCAATATAGAGGTTAACCAAAAGTTTGCCATAAAAAAAAAAAAACGAATTTAGAGTTAAAAATGTAAGGAAAACATGTCAGAAATGTCCATTGATGAGGCTTAAATTATATTATGGCTGAATAACAAAACCCACGGAACTGGTTTCTTTTCCTGGTAGGAAAAAAAAAGACTACTTGGAGGAAGAATGAACAGGAGAGTTTTTGGTTTAAGGCAATTTAATTTTTCTGGTCAAGTATGAAAGCCCCCAGAGATGACTAATAAGAGTTGATATCTTTGGTGACATTCTCCAATGCTACCAACTAATGCATCTTTGGCTGTCTCAGTGAATAATTCTGCCCTTCAGTCTCTACTCTGCAAAACGAAAGCAACAGACTCAGCTAGTTAGTGCCCGAATCTGATACAATTACTAGCGATGATGATAACATGCCTTGTGTGCACATATTGCTTTATATAAATTTCATAAAACCCTTTCATGTTGTTTCTCTTACTTGGGCCTCACAATGACCTTGAGGGCAAGTGGGGCTGTTTTTAATCCCTGCTTGACTGATAAGGAAATGAGTGGATAAGTGGAAGCTGTGATGGAAGAAATATTTTATAACTTCAAGTATAAGGATGGCCTTCCTCACTATGTCACAAAACCTGTAAGCCATAAAAGCTTGGCAGATTCAACTATATAACAATTTTTTCAAAATTCTGCCTGGCCAAAAGCACCACAAACAAAGTCAAAGACAAACTGAAAACTGAGAAACAGTATTTGTGGCACCTATCACAGGCCAACGGTTAACCTTCCTAGCATGCAATTCAAACAAATACTTGTACATGTATGTTCACAGCAGCACTGTTCCAGATAGCCAAAAGGTGGAAATGATTCAAATGTCCACCAACGAATGAATGGATAAATAAAACATGTTCTATCCATACAGTGGAATATTATTCAGCCATATAAAGGAATGAAACACTGATGACACTACAACATGGATGAACCTTCAAAACATCATGATACGTGAAAGAAGACAGACACAAAAGGTCACATATTGTATGAGTCCATTTACATGAAATGCCCAGAATAGATAAACCTGTAGAGACAGAAAGTGAATTAGTGGTTGCCACTGGCTGGGGGGGTCAGTGGAGGATGGGGAGTGACTGCTTAATGGGTACAGAGTCTCTTCGATGATAATGAACATGCTTTGGAACCAGGTAACGGTGATGGTTACACAAATTGGTGAATGTACTAAATGCCACTGAATTGTACACTTAAAACAGTTCATTTTATATTACGTGAATTTTACTTCAATAAAAAACAAATACTGAAAAAAATTTCTTTAAATTTATAAGAGAAGCACTAACAGTAGAAAAATGAGTGAAAGACATTAATAACACTTCACAAAAAAGAAAACATGAAATGTTAATCAACCTCATTTGTAATGCACAGAAAATGTTTTGTGCATTATGTCAATATAGGACACTGTGTGTCTTTCTCCAACTCTCCATTCTGCATTCCTGTATGGTGGCCCATGAGATGGCAAAGGTGGCCCCCAGCACCTCCAGGCTTACGTTCTCCCAGCCTGGCAATCCCAGCAAGAAAGGCACAGTCTTTCCCAAGAGTCCCAGGAAAGTCCCAGCAATGATCAACAGGCCCATGCTGGGGTGCAGGGCCATCCCCAACCCAATCACTGAGGCAGAGGGATAGAATATTCTGCTTGGCTGGGCCTGGATCATGGGCTTACTCCTGAAGCGGTGGGGTGGAGTCATCCCCAGACAATCCACATGGCCCAAGAGGTTCCCAAAGGGTAAGGGTGCTATTCCAGAAGGAAGAGCAGTGGATGCTGGATGAACAAAACCAACACGGGTTTGCTATGGAAACGATAGAAGGAAAAGGATAGTGGGAAAGAAGGAAGGGGGAGTCACAGGTGAGACTCATGGAAAATGTGATAAAGCAGCTTGAAATTAACCAGCTTTGAAGTTTCCTGTTCATCCATTATCTTGATCCTCATACAGTCCTTTGAGATAGGTAATATTACTTCCATTTTACAGATGAGGAAATGAAGGCACAGGAGGCTGAATGGTTTCCCCAACTTCCCATGGCTAAAAAAGAGAGAGCCAGGCAAGAAACCAGGACACCTGATCCTGCATCTGGTGCTCTTTCTGGACTGATGTAGGCACCACACCCCACCGAGGAAACTGTGATGCCCACAGCAACTTCCAGGCTTCAGCACCTGCCCCCTGGCTCTGTTATGGTCACTCTCTTAGCTATCAGGACCTGTCACCAAGCCTGAGGAGAGCTGCTAGTTAATGAAGCAGAAGTTCTCTGACTGATCAGGAATAGCACCTCTCATTACACAGCCCAGCTGTCCCCTTGTCCATCCAAGGGCTGAACAGCCACAGGGACAACGATTCACACCTAGGCCTCAGAATCCTAATTCTGGAAGAACAGAAAGGACTTCAGAACACCTGAGCCCCTGACTCCATCAGACCAGAGCTTTCTCACTTCTGATGATGATGCATGGCATGTGGTCCATGGCCTCCATGGGGTTCGAGGGAACACTAATTCCAGTCGGAGGGACCTTAGCTAGACGAACACTCCAGACATTCTCCCCATTCCTCACTCACTCCTCCACAGAAGAGCAAAAGTGACTTAGCTGATTGGTGAGTTTGAAAGAAAGACTGAATTCACCCCTTAAGAGCCTCCTTTTGGATCTGTTTGCTTACAGGAAGGGTGCACTCTCCTCTTTTTTCCTTGCAGTAGGAGAAGCAGGGTGAGTTCTGCCCTGTGGGGGACACCTGTGGTGGCTACAACTAGCTGGGAGAACCTGCCTAATTCAGGGATAGAGAGAGAATTCGTCTTCTTGGACACACACCTAAACCATGTCCTCCAATCTAGTTTTATCATTGAATAAAGCTAATGTTTTCAGAAACAGAAAAACAAGAAGTTTCTGGAGCTGGGTTGGAAGCTGGCTCTGTCACCTACTTGCTGTGTGACCTTGGACAAGTTGCTGGCTGCCTAGTAAGTGCCACATACATGTTTGTTAAATAAATACAAATTCTCTGTCTCCTTGACCTACTCAGTTTGTTCTAAGCTTGAAAGGGGTTAAAAGGATGTGATATATTGACCCTATGAAAGTCCAACACTACAGAATTCGTGCTTTCTTAAGTTTTTTTAATTCTAAGGTATGGGGTAACACATAGCAATGCATAGTCATGGGTGCTTTGTCAGGTGGCCAAGAGTCTCAGTCTAGTCAGGTGCTATCACAAAATACCACAGACTGGGTGGCTTATTAACAAGCATGTATTATGCACACTTCTGGAAGCTGGCAGTTTGAGATGAAGGTGCCAGCATGGTCAGGTGAGGGCCCTCTACCAGGTCAGTCTACTCATTGGGTTCTCTCACAAGGCAGAAGGAACTGGGGAGTCTCTCAGATTTCCTTAATAAGGGCACTAATCCCATTTCTGAAGGCTCCATCCTCATGACCTAATCACCTCCCAAAGGCCCCATTGCATTGGGTGTTAGGATTCAAACATGAATTTTGTAGAGGATACAAACATTCAGATGGTAGCACCAAGCTGTAAGGATTCAGGCCAGAGCCTGAAGACCAGCAGATGCCTCCCCAGGTCACAGTCCTCATGAATGGACAAAGGGCAAGGAAGTGAAACAGGAGACCATGAAACAAGAGCAGAGGAAAGATGTTCCAGGATCAAACAAAGGGATCAGCTGGAGTCTCAGCCTCCTCATCTTTGCAATGGGAGAATAATTAATTCCTAGGGTTCTTGGGAGGATTAAATGAGATAAGGAATGAGAAGTCATGTCATATAGATATAAAGGATTATTAAAGTGCTCACTGAGCCTATGTGCAGTTTACAAGCATATCCTGACCACTTTAAATGTCCTTTATTGAGTACTGGGGGAAGCAAGAGATGATGTTACTTGATCAAGGTCTTATAATTCATAAACTTTAGAGCTAGGCTCTAAACCTAACTCATCTGACTCTACACATCATGCAGGCTGTCAACTGCCAATCCATGTCAAATGCTCACCTTTTCTCAGTGTTATGGACTGAATGTTTGTATTCCCCTATGAATTCATATTTTGAAGCCCTAACTCCCAGTGTGAATGGTATTTGGATGTGGGGCCTTTGGGAGATAATTAGGGTTAGATGAGGTCATGATAGGAGCAGTGCCTTACAAAAAGAGGCACCCAAAAGTTTGTACTCTCTGCCACCCCCACTCTCTCTCTGCCATGTGAGGATGTAGTGAGAAGATGGCCATCTCAAGCCAAGAAGAGGGCCCTGACCAGAACTCAACCATGCTGAACCTCTGATCCCAGACTCTAACCCTCCAGAGCTATGAAAACATAAATGTCTCTTGTTTAAGCCATCCAGTCTGTGACACTTTGTTATGGCAGACTGAGCTACAACACTCAGGTTAGGAAGCCCAAAGAATGGTTGATTCAAAAATAATAATAAAAATGGAAAAAAGAAGGGTATAGGGAAAGAAAGTAGCTATACCAAAGGACATGAATAGAAGATTTATGAACGCATTTACTGACTCATTCAACAAATATATTTTAAGCACTTCATATGAGCTAAGCACACAAAGAGTTAGACACAATCATGAACCAGACAGACATAGTCCCAACTGTCATGCAGTTATTAGTTTAACCAAGGAGATAAGTAAACAAGCAATTATAATTCAACGTGACTAAGAAGTGCAGGATTCCAAGGGCACTTGACCTGGACCTAACGAGCCAGAGATGGCTTCTCAGTGACAGAAATTTCTAAGATGAGCTCAGAAAGACAGAGACCTGGAGATAACAAGTCCAGGACAGGAGGAAAGGTGTTCTGGGCAGAGGGAGCAGCATGAGCTAAGAGGTATGATCATTGTAGCTGGAGACTGAGCTCAAGGTGGAGCATGGAGGAGATGATGCTGGGGACAGACATAGGCCAGAGTATGAAGAGCCAGTCTCCTAACCACATTAACAAGTGTGGAGTTTAGCCAGGGTTCAGTCAGGAGCTCCTGAAGGTAAATAACCTCATCATATTTACCTTCCAGAAAAGGTGACTCCAGTAGCAGTGCTGGAAACCGAACTAGAACAGACAAGACAAGGGACTAAAAACCAGCGAAGCGGGTGTTGCCATCATTTAGGTGAGACACAAAGCTGAGTTACACAAGATAATGCCACACACTCCTGTACTCTGAATACTGTGTACTTTATAAACACTGCCTCCCTGTATCTTTGTTTCAATGACAGCATACACTGGGTACTGCTGCTGGTCCCATATTTTCAGGTTAGGAATTATCTCCCACAGAGCTACCCCTCTAGGATTAGGTGCTGCCCCTTTGTCCCTGATGCCAATGCCCCAGCTTCTCTCACTGGACAGCTTTAATAGCTTCCTTCCTAGTCTCTCTGCCTCCACTCTTGCCTCCCTACATGATCAACCCAGGAGCCAGAGTGAGCTTTTAACATGTCAGTCAGATCATGACACTTCCCTGGTAAAAGTCCTGCAATAGCTTCTACTTAGGAGTTAAATGCACATTCTTCCCCATGACCCCACATGACTGGGCCTCTATCTTGCTCCAGACCCCATTTCATACTACTCTCCCTCTGACCCCCTTCTCCAAGCCACAGTGGCTTTCTTACACTTCCAGAATGCTCCAAGGACTTGCTATCTACTTAGCTCCTTCCAAGATGTTGGCCCATGTGTCACCTTCTCAGAGAAGCCCACCCAGACCACCCTATTCAAAGGGCAACTCTAGCCCATTTCCTTGTGTTATTTTCTTCATACTACCAGCACATTCAGAGTTATCTAATCGATGTATAGGTTTGTCTATTTACTGTTTCCAGGCCCTCCACACCCCACCCACACTAAATCAGAGTATCTGATAGAACTTTCAGCAATAATGGAAATGTTCTATACCTGTGCTGCCCAGTACAAAAACTGCTAGCCTACTGAGCATATGAAGTGTGGCATGTAGGAATGAAGAACTGAATTTTTAATTTGATTTCACGTTAATAAGTTTAAATCTAAATTTACTGGTTATTGCAGTGGCCAGAGCAGCTCTGAAGTGTAAGCTCTAAGAAGGCAGGGAACATGTCTGCCACTGTGCCCCCGGTGCCTTAAACAGTATCTGACATTTAGTAGGTGCTCAATAAATAATTACTGACTGGACAAAGATATGAACAAATGAACAACAGGATCCCCTCTGACCTCCTCTCCACTCTCTTCTCCACCTCTCAAGAGAGGCCGAGAGGCCTCCCTCTACCCAGCTGGGGTAAGGTTTGTTTGCTGCACTGATCTCAGGCATTTGGCAGAAACACCAGGTGCCAGGGCAGCAGAGTCACTTACTCCCTCCACTGCACTCCATTTAGAGCCAAACACCCCCTGTGAGGAGGTGGGATGGTAATGAGGCCTTACCAGGCCCCAGTAAGTACTGCAGCTGCTTCCTATACAGTCATTTGGGCTTCACGGAATGCGGAAGTGGCTCAGCCTATAAATCCATGTGAATGGCTTTGTCCATTCCTCCTCCTCCTCCCTTGTCTGATGTTGGAAGGCACTAGGAGGGAGAACCAAGTCAGTGTCAGGTCGAGAGGCTGAATTCAATTAAAGTCTTATTTGGACCCAATCTCCTTTAGTAAATGAAATCAGCATTGGGCTGAATAATATATTTTTCGCAAGTTAGGGTCCCTCCTGGGCTCCATTTAGGCAGAAAGATAATTCAGAACAGACATTCAATCTGGTCTTATTTCTACACAGCAAGGATTAGGACATCTACATTATCCTGTGTCAATAAGACAAAGATATACTTACCCCCAACACTGCCCAAAATAGTAATTGAGAAAGATATAGCTCCCAAGCCCTCTGGAAAGCACTGCTTCCTTCACCTTGTTAACTGTGCCCAGGACTAGATGGGAAAGGAGCAGATACAGATGCTTTGAGATGGTAAAAAACATGAGACAGAGAACAGACAATGGTTTATGAGACAGGAGAAACTGAGATCAACTGCACAAAGGTAGCTCGAGTCTAACTTCCCAGAGAATCCATGCCATGCAGAGACTGTGGCTGCTACAGGGTGTCTGGTTTCAGGGGTATGAAATGGAGCTCTTGGGCATGCTCCAAGAGGCTGACGTGGAGAGACAACAAAATGTGTGACTACTGTATACTTCTTCTCTGAGAACTGTTGGTCATGTGGTCTGAGATGCTTCAGGAAAAAATCCTATGGCCAGGATCCTCACTGAACTTAAACCACCTGATGATGTAACTGGCCTGCTGCTAGGCTACCACTTCCACACCTTTAGGCAATAAGCTATTATTGTACTATATAGAGAGCTCGGCCCAGTACTCTGGGCGGAGGCAGAGGTGCTAGTGCTCGACCTACTGCCAGGAGAACAAGCCGGGTAATAAACCGTTTCACCTCAAATAACATTTTGCTGTCAATTTCTTTGGTCACATTGAATCCATAGTGAACTTTCCCGGGGCTAAAACCCATTGGCAAGACAAGCAGTATTCTCTCTGTAGTTTAAAACTGTCCTTTGTGTTATAGTAGGGAATAAAGGGTGTAGCCCCACATGCTGTATGGACAATAAGCCCAGCTCTGGAATATCAGATGCTTAAAAATTGTAATAATATTTGCCATTTAAGAAGCCACTGTGCAAGAACGGGATTAAAGATGGTGGTATGAGAGGTGAGACAGAGGCTTTCTCCTAAAACTGCATATAATACGAAAATATAACTAATACAACTAATTCTGAAAGAGCAACAGGAAAGAGGACTGTGCCAAACTGCAAACACCTGGAGAAAAGAATAAACCTCATGGAACAGGGTAAAGTACCAAAGCCATGGCCTGGCAGGACCCAAGCCTTTTCCCCACCCCAGCTCACCAGTGGGAGGAAGAGAAATGGAGTGGGGAGGGAGTGGAGGCCTGGGACTGCTGAATACCTAATTCCAGAGATCTGCTCTGGTAGCACAAACCTACATTTCATGGTGCTTGCATGGTACTCTAGTGATTAGGGGGTTGGAAAGCTAAGACAGGCAGAATTTCTGGAGAAACTGAGATTCCAGCTGCTTGTGGAAAGCAGGGATCCACATCTGGCTGCTCTGGGACAAAAGAAAGGCGGGCACTCTGAGAGACTTCCTAACAGCAAGAGGGCTGCTAAAGGGGCAATGATTGCACAGAGCTTACTGCTCAGGAGAAAGGACAGGTAGACAAAATTGTCCAGGTGCACTCTGCCCAGCAGGTTGGGAACTTTCACAATCTTCAGGCACTCCAGCTCCCTGGCTGGCTACACAGCTCCAAGGACCCCCTCCGTGATACACAGCCTGCTGCACCTTTCTCCCGACCAGCCCCACCTGGCTCGCAAACCAGCAAACCCTACCCTAGCAATTAGGCCAGCCAGAGGGAAGATCTGTCTACAGCAACTACAAATGCAAAGCATACAGGCTTATGCTTGTGTGCTTGGCCCACTGGTTCAGGCAGTGAAGACAGGCATAGAGGCTGGGAAGCAGGAAACAGCTGTTTCCTCCCCACAGGCACCCATACCACTCCCCTGTGACCCCCACCATTGCTTCAGGGGTCGAGCAGCTCCAGAGAGTAGAGCTTCTGGACACTAGAGGGTGCCATATACAAATATGAAATGCCAAAGGAACCTGGTTCAGAGTAAAATTAATATAACTCCTGAGAAAGATGACATGGACCTCATGACATTTCCTGAAAGGGAGGTCAAAATAAAAATCATTAACATGCTCATGGAGGTATGGAAAGATATTCAAGAACTCAGGAATGAATTCCGGTCAGAGATCCAATCATTGAAGAGCACAATGGAGGGTATTACAAGCAGACTGGATTATGGTGGAGGAGATGATAAATGAAATAGAAACTAGAGAAGAGAAATACAAAGAAGCTGAGGCACAGAGAGAAAAATGGATGTCTATGAATGAAAGAATATTGAGAGAACTGTGTGACCAATCCAAATGGAACAATATTCACATTATAGGGAGAAAAAGGCAGGAGTGGCAGTACTTGTATCACACAAAATAGACTTCAAAATAAAGAAAGTCACAAGAGACAAAGAAGGACATTACATAATGATAAAAGGGTCAATCCAACAAGAAGATAGAACCATTATAAATATCTATGTGCTCAACACAGGAGCACCTACATATGTGAAACAATACTAACAGAATTAAAAGGGGAAATAGAATGCAATGCATTCATTCTAGGAGACTTCAACACACCACTCACTCCAAAGGACAGATCAACCAGACAGAAAATAAGTAAGGACACAGAGGCACTGAACAACACACTAGAACAGATGGACCTAATAGACATCTATAGAACTCTATACCCAAAAACAGCAGAATACACATTCTTCTCAAGTGCACATGGAACATTTTCAAGAACAGATCATACACTAGGCCACAAAAAGAGCCTCGGTAAATTCAAAAAGACTGAAATTGTACCAACCAGTTTCTCAGACCACTGAAACTAGAAACAAATTATGCAAAGAAAATGAAAAGTCCCACAAACACATGAAGGCTTCACAACATGCTCCTAAATAACCAATGGATCAATGACCAAATGAAAACAGAGATCAAGCAACATATGGAGACAAATGACAACAATAATTCAACACCGCAAAAATCTATGGGATGCAGCCAAGGCCGTGCTAACAGGAAAGTATATTGCAATACAGGCCTACCTCAGGAAAGAAGAACAATCCCATGTGAGCAGTCTAAATTCACAATTAATGAAACTAGAAAAAGAGGAATAAATCAGGCCCAAAGATAGAGAAGGAGGGACATAATAAAGATTAGAGCAGAAATAAATAAAATCAAGAAGAAAAAATCAATAGAATGAATCAATGAAAGCAAGAGCTGGTTCTTTGAGAAAATAAAGAAAATAGATAAACCCCTCACCATCTTTATCAAGAAAAGAAGAGAGTCCACTCACAGAAACAGAATCAGAAATGAGAAAGGAAAAATCACTAAAGACACCACAGAAATACAAAGAATTATTAGAGAATACTATGAAAAATTATATGCTAACAAACTCAATAAGCTAAAAGAAATGGATCACTTTTGAGAAAAATACAACCTTCCAAGGCTGACCCAGAAAGAAACAGAAAATCTAAACAGACCAATTACCAGCAATGCAATTGAACTGGTAATCAAAAACCTACCTAAGAACAAAATCCCTGGACCAGACGGCTTCACCACTAAATTTTATCAAACATTTAGTGAAGACCTAATACCTATCCTCCTTAAAGTTTTCCAAAGAGTAGAAGAAGAGGGAATACTTCCAAACTCATTCTATGAGGCCACGATCACTCTAATACCAAAACCAGGCAAAGACACCACAAAAAACGAAAATTACAGACCAATATCCCTGATAAACATAGATGCAAAAATACTCAAAATATTAGCAAACCCAATTCAAAATATATCAAAAATATCATCCATCAGGATCAAGTAGGATTTATTCCAGGGATGCAAGGATGGTACAACATTCAAAAATCCATCAACATCATCCACCACATCAACAAAAAGAAGGACTAAAACCACATGATCATCTCCATAGATGCTGAAAAAGCATTCAACAAAATTCAACATCCATTCATGATAAAAACTCTCTCAACAAAATGGGTATAGAGGGCAAGTACCTCACATAATAAAGGCCATATATGACAAACCGACAGCCAACAGTATACTTAACAGTGAGAAGCTGAAAGCCTTTCCTTTAAGATCAGGAACAAGACAAGGATGCACACTCTCCCCACTTCTATTCAACATAGTACTGGAGGTCCTAGGCACAGCAATCAGACAACACAAAGAAATAAAAGGCATCCAGATTGGCAAGGAAGAAGTTAAACTCTCCCCCTGTTTGCAGATGACATGATATTGTACATAAAAAACCCTAAAGAATCCACTCCAAAACTACTAGTTCTAATATCTGAATTCAGCAAAGTTGCAGGATACAAAATTAATATGCATAAATCTGTGGCATTCCTGTACACTAACAATGAACTAGCAGAAAGAGATATGAGGAAAACAATTCCATTCACAGTTGCATCAAAAAGAATAAAATACCTAAGAATAAACCTAACCGAGGAAGTGAAAGACCTATACTCTGAAAACTACAAGACACTCATGAAAGTAATTAAAGAAGATACCAATAAATGGCAACACATCTATGTTCATGGATAGGAAGAATTAATATTGTCAAAATGGCTATCCTGCCTAAAGCAATCTACAGATTCAATGCAATTCCTATCAAAATACCAACAGCATTCTTCAATGAACTACAGCAAATAGTTCTGAAATTCATATGGAATCACAAAAGACCCCAAATAGTCAAAGCAATCCTGAGAAGGAAGAATAAAGCTGGGGAAATTATGCTCCCCAACTTCAAGCTCTACTACAAAGCCACAGTAATCAAGACAATTTAGTACTGGCACAAGAACAGACCCATAGACCAATGGAACAGACTAGAGAGGATATAAACCCAACCATATATGGTTAGTTAATATATGATAAAGGAGCCATGGACATACAATGGGGAAATGAAAGCCTCTTCAGCAGCTGGTGCTGGCAAAACTGGACAGCTGCATACAAGAGAATGAAACTGAATTATTGTCTAACCCCATACACAAAAGTAAACTAGAAATGGATCAGACCTGAATGTAAGTCATGAAACTATAAAACTCTTAGAGGACAACATAGGCAAAAATCTCCTGAATATAAGCATGAGCAACTCCTTCCTGAATGCATCTCCTTGAGCAAAGGAAACAAAAGCAAAAATGAATACATGAGACACATCAAACAAAAAAGTTTCTGTACAGCAAAGGACACCATCAACAGAACAAAAAGGCATCCTACAGTATGGGAGAATATATTTGTAAATGACATGTCCGACAAGGGGTTAACATCCAAAATATATAAAGAACTCACATGCCTCAACACCCAAAAAGCAAATAACCCAATTAACAAATGGGCAGAGGATATGAAGAGACAGTTCTCCAAAGAAGAAATTCAGATGGCCAACAGGCACATGAAAAGATGCTCCACATCACTAATCATCAGGGAAATGCAAATTAAAACCACAATGAGATATCACCTCGCAACAGTAAGGATGGCCAGCATCGAAAAGACTAAGAACAACAAATGCTGGTGAGGATGCAGAGAAAGGGGAACCCTCCTATGCTGCTGGTGGGAATGTAAGCTTGTTCAACCATTGTGGAAAGCAGTATGGAGGTTCCTCAAAAAACTCAGACTAGAAATACCATTTGACCCAGGAATCCCACTCCTTGGAATTGACCCAAAGAATACAACTTCTCAGTTTCAAAAAGACATATGCACCCCTATGTTTATTGCAGCACTATTTACAATAGCCAAAAATGGAAGCAACCTAAGTGTTCATCAGTAGATGAATGGATAAACAAGATGTCATATATATACACAATGGAATACTATCCAGCCATAAGAAAGAAATGAATTCTACCATTTGCAACAACATGGATGGAGCTGGAAGATATTACGCTCAGTGAAATAAGCCAGGCAGAGAAAGACAAGTGCCAAATGATTTCCCTCATTTGTGGAGTATAACAACAAAGCAAAACTTAAGGAACAAAATAAGAGACTCCAAAAAGGGACTAGTGGTTACCAAAAGGGAGGGATGTGGGAGGGTAGGTGGGGAGGGAGGGAGAAGGGGATTGAGGGGTATTATGTTTAGTACACATGGTGTGGGGGATCACGAGGAAAACAGTGTAGCATAGAGAAGGCAAATAGTGAATCTGTGGCATCTTATTACGCTGATGGACAGTGACTGCATTGGGGTATGGGTGGGGACTTGATAATATGGGTAAATGTAGTAACCTTATTGTTTTTTCATGTGAAACCTTCATAAGAGTGTATATCAATAATATATTAATTTAAAATTTTTTAAATAAGAACAAAAGAAACTGCTGTGCAAAAGCCATTTTTATCTCAGTGAATTCCCACAACTCCACTAGGATAACTGTAACTACCCACATTCTACAGGTTAAAAAAAGGGAAGGATTCAGAGATGTTATCTGCCTTGTTGGAGAGGCCCATGTGGAAGGAACTGAGGGTGACCTCTGACCAACAGGCAGCAAGGAACTAAGGCCTCCAGTCCAACAATCTGTGAAGAACTGAATGCTGCCAACCACAGAAGTTAGCTTGGAAGCAGATCTGCTATGGGCTGAACTGTTTTTCTCCAAAATTTGTATGTTAAAGCCCTACCCCTCAAAGAGCTAGTATGTGAGATGGGGTCTTTGAGAGGTAATTAGGTTTAAAATGAGGTCATGAGGATGAGGCCCTCATGATAGGATTAGTGCCTTTATACGAAAGCACTTACTCATTCTCTCTTTCCACCATGTGAAGACACAGCAAGAAGATAATCATCTGCAACATAGGAAGAAAGCTCTCACCAGAATGTACCACACTGGCACTCTGATCTCAGACTTCCAGACTTCAGAACTATGAAGACATAAGTGTCTGTTGTTTAAGTCAGCCAATCTGTGGTACTTTATTATGGCAGCCTGAGCTGATAATATCAGACCCTTCCCCAGTTGAGTCTTCCTATGAGACCTCAGCCCCAGCTGCCACCTCAACTGCAGCCAGAGAACCTGAGGCAGAGGCCCCAGAGAAGCTAAACCTAGATTCCCAATCTGTAGAAACTGATATAATAAATATGTATTCTCATGCCACATTTTGGGAAGATAATTTGTTACTCAGCAATAGGTAACTGATATAGTTATACAACCCATAAGTGCCTCAGCTCTGATTCTAATCAGGTCAACCTGGTCCAGGAAGCTACTCACTTTTGCACTCCATCACACTGCCTTTTATGTTTTCTTCCTTCCCTTTCTCAATAAGTGCCAGTATAGGTGCCTACTGCTCCGAAACAGTCTGACACCACCCCTCTTCCTGCTGCCCTGTCCACCAGGGATAGATACAGGACCATAGGACCATGCATACTCCAGGAGGCAGCACTAGAGTGGAAAACAGGCTGAATCTGGAGTAAGGTGATTTGGATTGGGACAGCAGCATTGCTAGGACATACCAACTATGTGGCCTTGGGCAAGTCATTTCCCCAGTCTGAGTCTTCCCAGGCCATCTCTTGGAAGATTATTTCTTATAAGATGACTACAGGGTCTTTATGTGGAGGGCTATACTGTAGGCACACTTATGGATGAGGTCCTTTGCTCTCCTCTTTCAGCCTAACAAATATTATCTCAAGACAAGTCAATGGGCATTTTCCAAGGTAGACCAAAGTCATGCCTGTCAGTCTAGAATCTACTAATGGATGCAGCAGTGCTGTGTCATCAAATAAGAGGAAGGGCTATTGTTCAACCAGAACCAAGGACACTGACAATGTCCCCAACAGAACCACATTTCCTTCAAGATGTCTCCTCTGCATTTTTGTGTCTTCCCATCTAGACTTCTTAAGAATGACTCTTACTTGGGAACATAAGTGTCAGTCCTCTCTATCATTTGCCTGGATAAAACTGTTACTCACCAGTCCTACAAAAGACGAGGTCTTTTTTATAAATATTCCCAAGTACAAGTGGAGTCATTCTACCTAGCACATTTCCAGCATCATCACACTATATTATGGTGACAGCAAGTAAAGGAAGCTGTCTACAAGTGTGGTCATGTTGGGAAACAGTTACCCTAAGACAAGACAAAACCAAAACATGCCATATTGAGCCTGATTACTACATTTACAGACTATACCAATTTTTCTTAGCCTGGATAAGTTAAATCATACTTGTCATGATGTGGTAATGCTTTTAGTTGTTACATGAAAAGGTGGGATATAAAAATGTGAGTATAATATGATCTCATCTAGGAAAGAAAGAGAAAAGGAAAGAAAAGAAAAGCATTCTAAGGAAATGGTTCTCAAACACCTATGTATCAGAGACACCTAGAAGACTTTTTTAAACACACTGGTGTGTCCTACCCCCAGAATTTCTGACTCAGTAGATCTGGGATGAGACTGGAAATTCTGCGTTTCTAACAAGTTCTCCAAAATTTTTAGTCTGGAGGCCAGACTCTGAGAATCACTGCAGTAAGAAAATGTGCCAAGATGCAGTGGTTACTTACAGAATGTGTATCTAAGAATGTACAATCATTTTTTAATGTTGCATAATATTATTCTGTATTTTTGAATGATAATAAAAGGATATACTTTTTACAGTCAGAAAAATACATGAGTAGTGTAAAAATAAAAGGGAGACGTTGATTTTTTAAATATATTTTATCAAAAGTGTCAATCCTCTAAGCTTCCTTTCACGTAAAAGTCAAAAACAGAAAAACTAATCGGTGGTGATAGAAATCACAGTCTTGGCAATGATTTTTTGGATATGATACTAAAAGCACAATCAACAAAATAAAGTTCTTAAATGGGATTGTATCAAGCTAAAAAGCTTCTGCACAGCAAAGAAAATCATCAGCAAAATGAAAAGGCAACCTATGAATTTGAAAAAATATTTATAAATCATATATTTGGTAAGGAGTTAACATCCAAAATATATAAAGAACTCATACAACTCAACAGCAAAAAAAAAAAAAAGCCACAAATAATCCAATTAAAAATGGGCAAAGGACCTGAACAGACGTTTTTCCAAAGAAGACACACAGATGGCCAACAGGTACATGAAAAGATGCTCAACATCATTGATCATCAGGGAAATGTAAATCAAAACCACAGTGAGTTATCACTCATGTCTGTTAGACAGGTCATTTTCATTATAACAAGAGATAACAAATATTGGCGAGGATGTGAAGAGAATCCTTGTGTGTACAAGGAATGTTGTGGGAATGTAAACTAGTACAGCCACTCTGAAAAACAGTATGGTGGTTCCTCAACAAATTAAAAATAGAACTATCATACGACCCAACAAACCCATGTCTGGGAATATGTCCAAAGGAAACAAAAACAGTGCATCAAAGAAATATCTGCTCCCCCATCATGTTTCTGGCAGCATAATTTACAATAGCCAAGACATGGAAACAACCTAAGTGTCCAGTGACAGATGAATGGATAAAGAAGTTATGGTAGTTACATCCAATGGAATATTATTTGGCCATTAAAAAGGACATCCTGCCATTTGTGACAGTGTGGATGGCCCTTGAGGGCATTATGCTAAATGAAATAAGTCAAGACAGAGAAACACAAATGGTATGTTCTCACCAAGTGTAATCTAAACAGAAAGCACACACAAACTCATAGAAAATGAGATCAGATTTGTGGTTACAAGAGATGGAGGTTGAGGGGAACAATTAGAGGAAGGTGGTCAAAAGGTACAAACTTGAAGCTATAAGATAAATAAGTACTGGGCTGTAATGTAAATTTGATGACCATAGTTAACACTGCTGTATGGTATATTTGAAAGTTAAGAGAGTAAATCCTAAGAGTTCTCATCACAAGGAAAAAACCTTTTTCTTCTTTGTGTTGTCTATATGAGATGCTGGATGTTAAACTTATTGCAGTAGTCATTTCACAATATACATTAAGTCAAGTCATTATACAGTACATTTTAAACTTATGCAGTGCTCTATGTCAACTATAACTCAATGAAACTGGAAAAAAATTAGAATAAGAGTTACCTACAGGGTGGGGATTGACCAAAAGGTCACCAGGAGATGACCTGGTGATGGAAATGTTTACCCGACTGGGGTAGTAGTTACCCAGCTGTATATAAATTCAAAACTAATGTTATTATATATTTAAGATCTGTACATTTCACTGTATAAAATTTAACTTATTTTAAAAAAACACTATGATCAGGAAAAAACTATGCTATTTATATACATATAACACAAATATTATTTTTATATATTTATATACATACACACACACACACACTGCTCACATGCATTGATTTCATTTAATGCTCATGAAAATCTTGCAAGGTAAGTATTATACTCCCTTACTGACAGGTTTTACAGAAGAGGAAACGAGTTCAAATAAAGTGAGTAAATTGCCCCTGGTTACAAAGCCAGTAGGTAGTGGAAGCAAGATCTAAACCTGGGTCTGTTTGACCCTCAACCCCATGCCCTTTCCATTATGTCAGGCCTCCTTCAAAAACAGCTACCTCCAAGGGATGGAGTGGTCGAGGCTCCTTGGGGAAAATAAGGGACAAGAGGCCTCCAGCTGGGGCATTTATTCTTTGCAGCTTATTCAGACAGTAATGAAGGGAAATGGAATGAATATTAAACCAGACTTAAAATAAGCAGCCCCACCTTGTCACTCTCTAGCTAAGTGTGCAACCAACCCTCAGCGACCTCATCTGGAGTGATAATAATGTGTTTTAACAATAATAGTAATAGCCTTGTGCTGGGAGCACATGGTGAAAGCAGTAAACTGATGTGAAGTGTAAGCCATGTCAAAGTACCCTGCATATTGTGGAATGTGTCACAAATGTAAGATTACTATTCAAAGTCAGTGTGGGATAGTGGAAGAGAGAGTCTTTGGAACCCAGAGAAAGAGGGTCAAATTGCAGTCACTGGGTATCCTGGGTAGGTTATTTCACTTCTCTGAGCCTCAGTGTCCTCCTGAATGGGATGTATCAGACTCTTTCAGTTGCAAGTGACAGAAAACCCATCTTGAACAGGCATTTGCATAAAAAAGGGAGTTTATCCTGACTTAAATATTTGGACTGAGGTTAAGGCATGCAAACAATTTCACCAAGTCACTGGCTCTCTCCTGATCTTTTAACTCTGTTCTCATCTGCATTGTTTCATTCTTCTTAAATTGTAGGGCCCACATACACACCAGCACATCAGGATTACATCAAATCCCCTAAACCACCACAGAGCAAAACAATTCTATCTTATGCAACATCCATAATTAAATTTCACTGACCTAGCTTGGATCATGTGTCCATATCTGAATCAATCATTGAAGCAGGGAGATAATAACATTCTGATTGTCCAAGCCCTGGAATAAGAGGGGTGGGATGAGCCCCACTACAAACCTATAAACTGAAAATGGGGTAGAGGGTTTGTTTTCCCAAAAGACAAAGTGCTATTATCTGCAAAGGCGGGAATGGATTATAGGCTAGCAGCAACAGATGTCCACAACAGGATATGATGGCCACCTGGTGGAGCCGTCTCCAGGTTTAAATTAGCCCTGCATGTAAGTAGGCTGCTCTGCCAAGTAAAATCTGACCTACTGAGAAGTCACCCGAATGAGAAGCAAAATGGGCACCCTGATTGAGGAAAATACGAAAGGTCTTGTGATGGGCAGTAAGGTGGTGGACCTCCGTGGGCCTCATGCTGGACTGGTGCTGGAGCAAAAGTCAAGGTCAGCCCCACAAGGGGCAAGATTTAGGGCTCAGAATGGGCAGGTGAGGAGATATAGTTGCAACTGTGACCAAAAGGCCAATACTGGAGAAGCTGTGTCTCTGGCTTTTGGTTGCGGGGACAGCTTGTCCCCCTAAAAGAGCCAGGCCCAGCAGGCAAAGGAAACCATAGCAACCACAAGTTAAGAAAAACGGATGAAAAGCTTGTAAACACAGCTTCCAGCCATGTGGCATAGCTCTGGGCTCCTAGGAGACAGCCACATAAAGATCAGTCTGGCTCATGGCGACCAGGCAAAGGGGACTATTTCTGGGATCAACTGTGGGCCCACGCAGAATCTGCAAACCAGACAGGCAAACAGGCAGCACAGACAGACATCACAGCTACGAAGGCAGAGTCTTCGAATGCTACACTTCTAGCTGCTCATGCGTGCCACGTAACCAAGTTTGCTGTCTTTGCCTACAGCACTTCATGGTCACCTCCCCTTCCCATCTCTGTGCACACTTCAGACCCAGGTTCAGCACTGGGGGGCAAGTGGCAGCAACTGGAAAACCTACTAAAGAGCTCCGTGCTGCTCTGTCATAAACAACCAGCTGTCTCACACAATTTCCTGAACTGCACACCAGCAATGATGATCTGTATTTTCATCCATCATCAGGCAGTGATTGTGGGTTCTCAGCAGGATGCTGATAACTCCATTTTTCGAGGCCTTGGCCAAGTCTGCTTTTAACCATTGGAGAGTTAACCACTACTCTACAATGCTGGGTAGGACAATGTCCACCAAAAACAGACATTAAATAGAATTTAAAAATCTGCTTTCTCTCCAATCTGATTTTGCAAAAAGAAAAACAGAAAAATCGGCAAACTCTTTTTGCCTTGAAAATACTTGAAATTTTAGGTGCACAGAACCCAAATAGTAACTATGGCAACACAAGCCACTCCAATAAGACTAACACAGATTATTTCCAGCACAATAGCCAGGCTTGTGCTCAGAAAGCAGAGGTAATGTTGGCTGAAAGCAATTCCTGAATTGTGGGGGATAAAATCCTCCAGCAGTGGCAGCTTCATGCTTACATGTTTCTGGTTTCAGGCCTCTAGGATTCAGTGGCAAGATGAATTAACTACAGGATTAATATCTTGCCTCTCCATGTTAATGAACTAACATCCTCTTCATCCTCTGCTTCACTTCCAACCACAAAGCCTTTCAAATGCCAGGACTCAAAGTGACAGCACAAAGAATATGGCTGTGGAAATGACAGAACTGGGTAGTTTGACAAGACAGACAGTAGGTATCATCCGGAGGAGCCTTTTGAAGATAGAAAAATGTACTGTATGTTCTGCACAGAGCTGAGGATCTGTCTCACAGTGGATAAAGCTCTGTCTAAGCTCATTTGTTTTACAGATGGGGAAAATGAGACCCAGAAAAGTTAGGAGACTTGGCTGTGGTCGCTCAGAATCAGGAGGTGACATGGACTCCACTGGCAATGGAGCAGGACAGAATGCGATTTGCATACTGGTTGTTACAGTCTAGGCAAGTCACTTAACTTCTTTGGACCTGGATTTACTTATGAATAATGATTATGATAATAATAACAAAAGGACCTACCTTTTAAGTTTGTTGTAATAATAAACGAAATAATCCATGTAGTGTGTTTAGCATATAATAGATGCCCCCAAATAATTGATACTATTATTATTAATGGCAGAGTCAGAATTAGATGAAAATTAGATGAATTATTCCCCAAAAGACTTCTGTACAATCAATGCAAGAGGAAATCCAACTTCACCTTAATCCATAGCCCTACTTCTTGCCATACTCCCTCTTCTTCTTCTGACATAAACTAACCATTTGACCAGTTCAAATTTAACAATCTTTTTCTTTAAGGCAGTGGTTCTCAAACATTTTGGTCCCAGGATCCTTTTCCACACTTAAAAATCACTGAGGATTCCCAAAGAGCTTTTGTTTACAGGGATTTTTAAAACTATTCACTAGTTTACTTTACAATAAATAAACTCATTACATTTTAACATTAATTTCACATTTTTATGAAATATAACTACTTTCCAAAATAAAAAATAACTAGTGAGAAGACTGGAATTGTTTTACATTTATGCAAATCTCTTTAATGTCTGGCTTAGTACAGGACAGCTAGGTTTGCTTCTGCATTCAATCCATTAATAGATTTTTTAGATAAAGTACATGAAGAAAATACAGTCTTACACAGTCATATAGTTGAAAAGGGAGAAATATTTTAATAGGCTGCTCAGATGATTGTGAATATTCTTCTTTGATACTACTACATCAAAACTCAGCAAGAAGTAAGTAGTTTCTTAAAGATTAGTTGCAAGTTGAACTGGAAACCGTATCAATGAACTTTTTATACTCTGTTTCATTAATATCAATTGGCCTATCATTGAATGGATTTCTTACCTATGCATGATTTTTTTAAGATTGTGCATTGGTCATTTGGAAAACCCTGGCTCACTGAGTTTTGCAGATCTTCCAAATGTTGTCATATTTCATGTTACCAGATCACATTCAACAACATCACTATGAGTCTCATGAGGCAAGTCTTTAAGTATTGGGAAGCTGTCAAGCTTCCCAAAATCAAATTGAATTTGATCTGCGGTAACAAATACTGGCAGTGTTTTCCTTGACAGGCTCATTTCAAATATTCTTGAGAAATTTTCTGCCACATATGTAAGCTGGAGTACTAGAGTCTTTGTTAGAAGATATTTTTTTAGAAGGTAAAACCATAACTCTCATACAGATATAAATGAACACATGATAAATATTTTATTCCAAATGAGGGAACCAGGCAGATGTTTTAACCAATTCAAAGGAGAAGTCAAAGCATAAATTTATAATAAATAAAAGAATGTTGAAATGCATGTGCAAATGGCACAAAACTGGCTTTTTCAGACAGAGGGAAGGGTGCCCCACTACCAGGCAGAATTCATTTGCACAGGTTTAGACAAAAATTATTTATTGTTATCAGTTATCTACAGCTTACAGAGTTGTAAACAGCTCCACAGAATCTTAATCAGCTAAGCCTGTATTATAGACAAGGCAGTTTTAGACGCACAAATTTTCCCTACAGTCTTCTGTAACTCATTCTTTTGAATGAAAATGATGTTTTGTGAAAAAGCAGCTAGCTCAGCTCACAACTCAACAGTTGCAAAAGTGCTTTTCCTGAGACAGTCGTTATACCTTCGTATGCAACCCAGGTTAACACGAGTAAAGTTCGGTACCACTTTGGCCTTGATTTTTGCTAATGTGCCAGCAGCTTTAGCTACCATTGCTTTCACATTATTACTGCAAATGTCAACATAATGAAATAGCAAATAATGGTCTTAGCATTGGTCTAAAAAGTTTTGACCTTGAGGACACCCTGACAGGGTCTCGGGGAACCCTGGGAGTCTGTAGAGTTACTTTTAGAACCACTGCCCCAGCATATATTGTTGATCAAAGAAATTACCTAAAGAAGAATGAGTGAAAAGAAGGAAAGAGCCAGACATCTGCAAATTGAATAATCAGACCTCACACGGGTCGCTGCTTGCAGAGGGACAAGTTATCAACGAGAATCTCAGAGTAGTGGTACTATTATCATATACTTTAGTTTCATCTTGCTTTTTTTAACTTTAAGACATTGTTGTCTTAAGAGTTGTTGTTTTTTTTTATTCATTCACATATTCAGCACTTTCTTTATTCTTCATTCCTTCTTCTATCTCAGCTCTTACTTCTGCCTCAAGTATATTCTTTAAAATTTCCTTTGGTGAGGGTCTGCTGGTGATGAGGGTTCTCAGTGGGTTTCCTGAATGTGTAGATGTCTGTCTTTCACCAACATTAAAAAATTCTCAACCATTACTGTTCAAATATTATCTGTACACCATTCTTTCTCTCCTGTTCTTCTGGAACACCAACCATAATTGTATATTAAATTGTTTCAGTCCAGATCTCTTAACCTCTCTTTCACGTTTTCCATCTCTTTGTCTCTCTGTGCTATGTTCTAAATACATTTTTCAGAACTCTCCCCTAGGTTACTGTTTCTCTCGGTGTGTCTAACTGTTGAATACATAACTTTTCATTCCTAAGAATTCTTTTTAAAACCTATAGTTTGTCACTTTTATAGCCTGATTCTTTCTTCATTATTTTATTTCCTATTTCTTTAAACATATTGAAATGCTTCATTTATATTTAGTGACTGACAATTCCACTTTCTGCATTCTTCATGGGTTTGATTCTGCTGTCTGCTGTTTCTTTTCAGTATTCATGTTACTTTGTTTGAGTATGAGCTGAAATTTCTTAAAATTTTAACATAAAGAATTGCTTGAAGCTTGGGGGAAACAAATTCTTCTAAGGGGTGTGCATCTGGTTCTCCTAGGCACCTCAAGGACACTATCAATCTAGCATTACTTTGGTTGTGTGATTTCACGTTATAGATCCTCATAGGGCAGACCTGTGGTTTCAAATTCTCAGGGGGGATTTTTTTCCCACCTTCCACCCAGCCCCAATGTTTAAGACAAGCAATTGTTTTCATCCCTGAGGTTACAGGTGTATTTTTAATTCACCCTTGCACTAATTCACCTTTACACTGAGATACAGCCATCTGAGGTCCTAACTTTATGGGAGAGGTCCTATTAGACCCCTACCTTGGGCAGGTTCTAGGCTTCATTTTCTTTTCCCTAAGACTGAAGCCATGAAAAACCAAAGCTCAAAACAAAAATCACCCAGCTCAGTAAGTATCTATGAGGCAAAAGCTAACTTTCAGGTACTGCTTGCTCTTCTTTCTTATTTTTTGGCCTTAAAGGGTTCCTTTGCAACTTGCTGGCTCATGAACACAGTTTTTACATGACTTTTATACGTTATCCAGCACATTTAGTTGTTTTTAGTAGGAAGATCAGTCAAAGTAGCTATTCCACCATAATGAAAGAAATACAAATCCGCATAAAAGCATGTGATATGTAAAGGATGAATGGTTTGATGCGATTTAGTTGTGTGGAACAGGATGAGGGAGGGCAACAAGATTGTAGTGGAGGATATACCTGAAAAGCTCAGTAGGGGCTAGCCAATGAAGGGGGCTGCATTCACTCTGCATTTGAACTTTATTCTGTACACAATGGAGGTAATTCCAAATTTGTATCAAGATTCTTAAAGTTTTTCATTTAGAATTCTATTATTGTTTCCCATTAAAGTAGTGTTTCTCAAAGAGTGGATAAGTTTCACGTGCATCAGAATCATCTGGCTCACTTAGCAAAACTTGCAGATTTCTAAGCCCACTCAAACCTACTCAATCAATATCCCTGGGAAAGGAAGGTGGAGAAGAGTAGCAGACTGGAAAGTCATTTTTTAATGAGATAGAATAGATTAAAACAAACAGTAAGTTTCTCTTGCTGTAAGGTTGAGTATTATTTCATTAAACCTTTGTTTAAATGTTATAAACTGTGTGTGTGTGTGTGTATGTGTGTATACTAGCACACTGGGCCAAGCTAAAATATGTTTCATGTATCGAGGTAGAAAAAAAAGTTAGAGAAGCATTGTCTTACAGGATCCCCTTTATATAATTTTTCATCAGAATTTACCTGTAATTAAAATATTGTGAGAAAAAGGAATGCAATATAATTTCCCCCTGAATAACCCTGCTCATAGCATGCTGGGACACATCTATGTTTGTATATAAATCGATTAATTTTGGCACTTCCTGACTCAAAATGAAGTGATGAAAAGGCATCTCTATGAACCTGGTATGGGTGGAAACGTTAATTGTCACCTATTCAAGAACTGTTTTCTTTTTTTCTCAGGAGATTATAAAGCTTGTATTCTAGCCCTCAAAACATCTCAGCAATCCTGTACTTAAGGAGATAAAGTATCACAAGATCCTAGCACAGTTAACTCTGAAATACCAAGTAGGTCCCTTTGCTGTGCAGGACTCTGTTGTACTGAGTAATACTCCAAGTGGTCATAGATTGTAGCCTAGAACACATTTTGCTGATCGAATACATTTTTTCCTTATACTTGCTTCAATGGTGTGTGTGTAATATGCTGTGTTTCTGTTGCCTATTCTCCCAAAAAAAGAAAACAATTAAGGACAAATACAAATTCATCTATTCAAGCATCAGCACCAAGCACACCACAATTGTTGTCTTAAATATATTTCATAAATTTTGATCATTCATACAATGTCTTTATTAAGTTTTCCATTTCCATACCTCCAATGCTATCATTTACCTTTTTTCTTTAAATTGAATCACATATTTATATTTTTTAAAAGTTTTCATAAAGTATACTTTATATCCCTTTGGTTAATGGAACTAGTATCACTTGCCAAAAGAACAGGTAATGCAAAAACACACGTGAGGCAGGAGGAACCAAGTCACCACACTCATGCTAAATTTCATTATTTGCCAATGCCCTGAACCTGAATGAAGCTTGTTCTATTTGTGTAAAAAGATTTGAATGTTTCTTTTAAAGACCAACTAGGATCTAACTGAGCCATTTTTTGGATGTTACCAAAAAGCATGAGATATTGGAAAAAGAAATAACTTTCTTGATAGTGATTCATTTTGTTTTAAAGCTGAACAGGTACCTCTTGGAAGCATCTCCTGTTTCATTAGTATCTCAAACTTTGGGAAAGGATTGTATACATCTGTGGTTCTCAGACTGTAGCATGTCTCAGAATCACAGGAAGGACCTATTAGAACACAGATGGCTGGGTCTCATCCCCATTTTCTCAGTTAGCAGGCAAGGCCCAAGAATTTGTATTTCTGTTGTCGGGGCAGCTGTGTCTGGGAAGGTCTCTCCCTGCACACTAGGTGAAACCTCCACCCGGGCAGGGGAGGGTTTCTTGACTTTGAGGGAGAAAGAATTCCCAAACAGGTCAGATGAGTGTAGGTAAGGAAGGAATTCATTAAAGCCAGAGTAGTAGTGAAAGGCAGCAGCCGTGCAGGCAGCAGATAGCAAGGGAGAACAGAGGGAGGAAAGGGAAGCTCACTGAACTCCTGCTCAACATGGGGCAGATCCCCCACCAACTCCTGAATCCAGGGTCTCTAGGTGTCAAGTGTCTGCTTGAATCTGGTTGGCATGGGAACTAAGCCCCTATCACTCCAGGATTTGGGGGAGCCTCAGAGCACTAGATGAAATGAGATAATGTTCTGAGAACTTCCTCAAAGCAAAGAAAGGAGATTTTCAGGCAGGCCACTAAAGAACATGATTGTACAGCTACAGACTTGTCCAGGGTTACCCAGGTGACAGGAATTGCAAGCCCAAATCAGTGATCTCAGTAGCCCTTCTCTACTTGTCTGAAGCAGGACAGAGAGAGTGAAGACTTGTGCTTAAGTCTAGAAAATAGAACGAAATAGCGAAGTAGCAAAGACGCTTGCCACTGAAAGAGTGCAAGACAAAACACAGTAAATTGAGCAGAGAGAAGTCTTTACTTAAGGCAAAAAGTACACACTTGAAGAAAGGGGAGTGTGGGCAACCTCAGAGAGGTGGCATGCTTAAGGGCTTAAGGTTCTGTCTTTTATGGCTTTCAAGAATGGGGCAAGGGGTGGTGGTGGTGGCGTAGGCTTGACATGTGGTCTCATGATGTCAATCTCCAGTGAGAGACATTATGTCACCATCTGTAGTCTGTCCTCTAATATTCTGTAAGATAAACTTAACACAAGGAATTTATTGATCCTGTTCTTCTCCATTGACAGTGGTTACCCTCAAGCTCTGGGACATGTCATTTAGGACTGCTCACCTTGCCTTAACATAGGGTCAGTTGTTGGCTGATTACCATAAAATATGTTAGGAATCTTAACTCCTGACTCCCTGGTTTGTAAAATGGAATCTTAGCCTTAAGTGGAGTCCCTCTTGTTCTTACAATACTATTTATATCTTGGCATTTTTCATCATAGGCAGGAAAAATTAATCATGATGCTTGTCCCCTGTCCCTGCCCTGCCTCATTTCCAACAGGTTTCCAGGTGGTGCCAACACTGGTAGTGCGGAACACACTTTGGGAACTACAGCATAGATAAGTCCTACATATCTTTCACAACCCTGTGTTTGTGACTCCCTCCTTCTCTGTGCTCTCTATCCACAACAAACTTCCAGTCACTTCTTGTCCGTCTCACTGATTCCCAGTCTTTTCACCCAACCAGCCATTTTATTATTCTCCCTTCACAAGCCCAATGCTTTGAAATACATTTTTATCAGAACAAAGCACATTTAACAACTAATAATTGACTTTCTCATGTTTTATTAATCACAAAGGTAACCGCCAATCAGAGATTCCAGTCAGCATGGGGTAATGGTGTTTCTATACTGAGTTGAAATATTGTGGCCTGATGCTTAGATGTTAGTGTAAGAAAATAGTAATTTATCCTCCATTTGCCCCATGGTCCCAAGCACATAAGCCGGTGAGAATTATGTCTGGGCTTGCCTGGGGCTTGCTGGGCTTACCCCACCTTATCTCTAAACATCCCCACCCTCCCCCAAAGCAACAGGCCCAGCGGATCCGCCACAATAAAAGGCACCACGCTGCTGCCCTCTCACTGTCTCTGTGTGTGTGTCTGTCTCTCTGCTGCCCTCTCTTTGTCTCTGTCTCTCTGTCCCCCTGCTCTCCCTGCTCCCAATCTCTCTCCCCACCCCCCGTCTGGGGCAGCCACTCTCTCCTTCAGATAATAAAGGCTCTTGCGTGGGCCCGTGTCTCCTGAGTCGTTCTGGGTAAGGAGGGTCGCGGCATTGGTGCCATGATTCGGATGAGGCTCTCCCATTGACTTTGCTCTTCCTCCGGGAACCTGAGCTGCTTTGGGAACCCTCACTGCCCGATCCTCCTCCACGGGCTCACAGTTCACTTACCCAGTCGCTCGTCTTCTCGCCCAACACCGGCCTTCGATTTGGTGAGTCTCCCCTTCATGGTCGACGTAAATGTCCCTTTGGAACCTGGGAAGTGACCGTTGAGTGTCCGGCACCCCCAAGGGCTCCTTTGGGACAGGGGCACCCCCAACCATGACTTTCAGAGTCACAGTTGATCCCCATAGTCGACCCTTCTCTGCCTCCCCATGGTGAGAATCCTCATCCACTGAGGCCCGGTCTCCCTTTACGTTTCTACTCAACTCGAAAACTCCTGGTACCAGGTACCGAGTCTCCCCGGCGTTTTTGCCTCCGACCCCACAGTTAGAAGTGGTGATGACCCCCTAACTGTGCCTGGTCTTCTCCGCGACCTTCTCAATCGCTCAGGGATGCCTCAGTGACTTCTGAATGGTCTCGTTCTCACCATGGGATCTGGCCCCTCTGTTCCCACAGATTCACCGCTAGGGTGCTTACTCAATAATCTAAAGCCCCTCCACTTCACTCCAGACCTCAAACCTGTTCGCTACTGTAATGAGATCTGGCCACAATATCCCTTAGACAATCAGTCTAAATGACCCCCCAATGGCTCTTTAGATCCTAAAATTCTCCACGACTTATGCAACTTCTGCGAGCACACGGGCAAATGGAAAGAGATCCCATATATCCAGGCTTTCTCCTACCTCTGAACCAAGCTCTCTCTCTGTCTCCCCTGCAATCCTAAACACCTACTACTTGCCTTAAAGTCCACACCCCTAAGCTTTTTTCACGTTCCCAAATATCCTCAACTGCCTATAAAACTCCTAGACAATGCACCACCACGGGCTCTCTTGTCCCCTCCTGGCTCACACCAGGAGCTCTGTCCTCTCACTGTATCATTACATCTCAATCTGTATGTTTGTGTCTAAGTGTGTAAATGAAAAATATTTTTCTACCTCCGGATGGTATTAATAAAGATTGATTTAAAGACAAGCGCTTGTAAAAATTGGGCATTCTAAAATTTCCAGAAAATTCTAATAGAAGATATTAAGCATTATTGCTAATTTAAGTTGAACTGAAATAGACATGTCCTTATGGTTATCAGCTGCCTAAGTTTACCTAAAGTCATTTAAGTTGATGGTATCTTAAATCTTTCAAAGAAAAATGCTTAAAGTGAAGTGTAGCTTTGTCTAATGTGAGTAACTAAGCAGATGTCTTAAAACTTTTAACAGCTTCCCAAAATCAAATTCAAAAGGTGCTTTTTACCTCTAGTTCACTCTGATATTTTCCAGAGGGCCCCTGGAACATGTCAGAGGAATTTTTTCTCATTGGAAAAAATACTTGGCTAATTTGGCTTATTTACCTGCTTAATTACCTAGAAGGCACTGTCACAGGGAATGATGCTAAACTTTGTTACTGAATGTTTTGTTACAAAAATATCCAAATTTCCCTATGACAACTGTCTTATAGTAAGCTCTCATCAGATCTTTAACCATTGTCATTTGTAAGTCTTTTGTCATCTATACTCACTGTTTTATTACTCTTAAACTAGTAAAAAACTAGATTTCAGCAGAACAGGTATTAGTTACATAGGATTAAGTAAACTAAGGAATATAACTTTGTGACTTTTGTTTCAAATGTTGTTGATCTTGCCTAGAAGCCACAAAACTGCAAATAGTAATAGAAATAAAACCCAGAATAGAAGTGCCAACCTTCCAAGGCCCTCTCAACTGACCAGTGATGGAGACCTAGCTGCACCCTTTACTCTGCCCCCTCTCAGCATGAAGCAGCCAGAGTGGTCATCGCCCCCTTTCCCTAGCAGCAGCTAGAGTCTCCATCTGTAGAGGGGGAATGAGACAAGGACCATAGGCTTAAAATAAGGTGAGAGCCTCTGAAAAAAGCAAGGCAGGATATTTGCAGTCAGAGCAATGTAACTACATGCTAGGAAACACCCCCCTATTAAAACTGTTAACATTCTTCAGTGAGATCAGTTAATGTTCCCCAGATAAAGAAGAGTAGCACATGTTTTATTATGCTAATCATTTGTAATCATGTATAAGATTCACTTTAGCATACTAAAAGGCCCAGGCCTATGTGCTGTCTTTCCTCCTTCAGATCTGACAAGGTAAATTTGCAAACTGAGGAACTAAGTTAGCATGCAGACCCTGCTGTAGATGGCATAGTAAAGGGCAGGATTCTTTAGCAAATAGACAAAATACCTCAGCCCACCTTGGGAGCTGAGCAGGCAGCCTTTTGATATGCTCCCAGACCAAGACGCCGGTATCCCGGAGAAAAATCAAGGCAGGAAATTCCTTCTGTTAAGTTAATTTGTAATATTCAGAAAACACTTAACAAATCCTAGCCCCAAGGCTTTAGAGATAGTCCCCACCTTTTTGGACAGGCTCTAGCACTAGACCTCAAATCCCTTACTCTCTCGAGCTCCACCCTCCTTCAATACGTAGATGATCTCCCGTGCAGTTCCTCCCTACAAACCTCTCAAGATACTGTTCTCCTTTTAAACTTTCTCTCAGAACACAGCTATCGAGTGTCACCCCCCAAAGTTCAGCTGTCTGACGTTCAGGTCACATACCTGGGAGTTCACCTCTCCCCGCGCTACAAGGCCATTACCACAGATAGGAAAAAACTTCTCCAAACCATGCCCATTCCAAACACCAAGCAACACCATCCCTAACTCCCAAATGGCAAAGACCATACACAGTAATCCTTTCCACACCAACTGCAGTTAAACTTCAGGGTCTTTCCCATTGAATATACAACTCCCACCTTAAGCAGTTTGTCTCCCCTTATTCCCCTCCCACCAAATCTCCCACAGGTTCCTACTCCACCCTGACGGGACCTCTTCCTCTCCGCATTTCGCGCTGCTCATCTCCGCTTCCGCTCATCACTGAAGAAGTTTCTGCCGGCACAGAGTCCTAAGACCTCCCTTACTACCGCCATGCGTCATGCTTCAGGATTATTAACCCTGGTCTCAACACTTACTCTCTCACCA